>NW_003852401.1:39522856-39642043 GCF_000181295.1 Otolemur garnettii
AAAAAAAAAAATAAAGAGTTTGAGGGTTGTTTTTGTTTGTGTCATTTTAAGAATCAGTTATCTCTAATTTTCACCCTGACCTGTTTGTCTTTAGCTACTACTACCCTGGGAGGGAACGGAGGGAGACAAGAGTGGCACACCCAGGCCATCTCACGGCTGCATGGCCAGGAGAAAGCCAGCTGGTCACCTGGGAGGTGAAGTCGTGCTGTTGCAGCTGCCGGCCCTCACGCAGGTCCCAGGACCTGACCGTGTTGTCCAGGCCGCCTGTCCAGAGCTTGGTGCCATCATTGGAAATGTCAATACAGCTGGCTCCGTCTGTGTGGCCCTGGAATTGCCTGATAAAACAAACCAGATTGAATAATGATTTCCTGCCAGAGCTCAAGGTAAACACTGTTGTGTTGTTAGGTTTGGACCCTGTGAGTGCGTGTCATCTCGCCAGCGTCTGCTGATGTGCAAGATCAAACTACCCTTCCCTGGAGGAAGACAGGAAACGGCACCTGCAGATTGTCTTTTTCCACAATTGAGTGTGAAAGAAATGGAACGCCATCGCAGGTCACTGCCCAGAAGTTACACATGCTACTTTGACAAATCCATCTGGAAGGTAAACTCTTCCAGGTCTGGAAGTTGTGTTAAAAGAAAATAAAGGACAAACAGACAAAATCCCAAGTGTAGCTCTTAAGGAAAGATAAAGGCCTGCCCTACAATTGTGAGGCTTGAGTTCTTGAGAGAAAGAAGTGGCTACATTACAAGCTGCGGACGCATTCCTGTCTCTGTGAATCAACACGGCTATGCCCTTCGTGCCAAGAGAGCATGAGCTCATGTATTTACTCAACCTTGCCTTCTGTGTTATAAAGAGCCCAGGATTAGGAAATCTGGACTCCCAGAGACAACGGGTCATGCATGCTGGCCTCCTGTCCTCAGAGGCATTGAGCAGAGACAAAGGTAACTGCTCAGGCAGACCCCATGGGGCCCTCAGCGAGACCCTGCCTCCAACCTGAGTGCAAAGCTGTTCTTTAATAGGAAATCTTGTGCTTCATCCAAAAACACCACCAAAAACAATCACCCAGCAGGGATCTGCTGAGCAAGGTATGGTGTAAGTCGCTGCAGGGCTGGTGGTTGTTTAGGACTCAGGGACCTGGTACGAGAGTGGTCGGAAAAGATGAGTGAGGTCTGGACCCACCCTCAGAACCAGACAGACGAACTGCTAGGGAATTTCAATGCGGAGGAAGGTCTCCATGGCTTTTCTTCCTCTCGGTTCCCCCGACCTCATACCCACAGAACGCCAAACTTTAAATCTGAGCTTGGAATTTAAAAGAGTGCAAGGGAAGGAAAAAGCACCACTGTTGCCCTAAATTGTGGGCCAAGTGTGAACTGTTACTTCAAAAAGCTTCCTCCGTAAGCTATCCCGACTTCTGCAATTCAGCATCAGGCTCAGTCCTGTCTCCTCCACTCCACCGTGTGAACAGTGGGCTTCAACTGTTCCCTCTGACACGTCCCCACAGCTCACACAGGCCTGGAGCAGTCCCTGCTTCACTGTTCCAAAGTACCACTTTTCTCTGCTTCAAACAGAGTTGGAGAGTCAATGCTCTGCTCTTCATCCGCTGACTTCTTTTGACCTTTCTGACTCACTGCATGCTCTTACTCCTTGGTTAAAGAAATCCTTTCCTGCTGACGTACACCACTGGGTGGGTATCCCTCCATCCCTTCCTCCGCACCCACCATCCACACATCTCAGCATCACTGAGTCAGGTCCTATGACTGTACCAGGGTACAGTAGACAAAGACACCCAATAGGCTTTACATTGCCCTGTCACACAGAGCAGCCACATGCGGCCTCTCCAAATTTACAAAGATCTATAAAGCGTTACTCCATCACATGGGGGGGGTACTGGGCACAGGGTACACGTAAGAGAGCAGAATGCCTAGGCTTCCATCTCAGGTCCAACGACATCACCTGGAGTGAGTGCTGTGACCTCTCTGTGCCTCAGTTTCCTCATCTGTAAGGTGGGGAGAACGCCAGTACAGATGTTATGAGGATGTGACAGAGTAGTATTCGAAAAGCTCTTAAAATCAGTATTTTGAAAGAACTATTTATTAAGTTAAAGAAAGAAAAAGAAAACCAAGTAGTTTCTGCTAAGCTAAAAGGTCAAAGGAACTTTCAGCTCTGGCTCCATTACTCCATTTTGCTCACTCTGCTCCACGCAGCAAGTGGTAAGAGGAAAATTACTGCTGCACCGTCACCCGCGTGCAGGGACAGGGGCTGGCTCAATGGCACTGAATGGGTTCCACAGAGGAGGTTTGAAGAGCAAGTGAGCTGTCGTGACGACTTTTGCGGGCCATCCCTTCTCTCAGCACGTGGCCCTGGAGCATGACAGAAGGCTTGCCAAGTAAGGCCTCAGACTGCAGCAGACACAGAGATGGTTTCTAAGCCAAGATGACATGTGAAACAAAAGGAGATACATGCTGATTGTATCACTGACATTTCATTAGTGCTTACTTTTTATAAAGGCTTTTCTAAGAACATCTCTGGTGTGAGCACTGACTTCTGTCGGGGGCACATGGTGAAAGAGCTGAGGACAAACGGCCATGGTAGTGGCGAAGGTTAGGAGAGAAGATTCCAGGAAGATCCCTGCTAGCTCGTGGGTGCAATGACCCCTGGGCGTCTCTTATTTCATTACTGAGAAACACAGAAACTTTAAAACCATTCTGTGGGTAAAATTTGTGGTATCTTCTCTTCCTGTGTCCCTTTGTTGATTTTCTGTTATCTCTTATCAGTCGGTTCCTATTTGCACAAACAACGTTCTAGCCAAACCAAAAACATGTAGCAGTGCAGGCCCTTCATACTGTCATGCAATACACAACAGGCTCTCCTTGGCAAAAGCCAGGAACACTTTTTAAACGTGGTGGGTGTCTGTGTGTGGGCCAAAGGAATGGAATATTAAGGAAATAAAAAGTCTCCGTGACACCGAGCACAGCAGCAAAACTGTAAGCCGCCCAAAAGCAGCAATACAACTTCGTCTCTGCACCCTGAAGCCTAGCTCCAAGCCTGGCACACAGTAGGCTTCCCGTGTACAAGCTTAGCATCTGCAGGACAGCCAGAGAAAAACAGAGGTGACAGGAGATCTCCTGGCCAGCTACTCCAGGGGAAGCCTCCCTCAGACAACCATCTTTGCTCACCTCACCAGCGTCTGGTTGTGCAGATCCCACACAGCGATATTGCCGTCACTGCAGCACGAGAAGCAGACCTTGGAGTCGGGGCTGATGGCCAGGGCATAGCAGGCGGGGGCTGAGGATGTCAGCTCTGCCTTGATGCGTGGGGTTGGAGCCGCCAGGTCCCAAATGGACAGAGTGCTGGCTTCCCCTCCAACTATGAGAGTGCAGCCATCAGGGAGCAATTTACAGGAACGGATGTAGTTGTCTCTGTTCTGTGAAATAAACATGACCCAACTATTATAATAATGAATTAGTAAGCAATAACAGCACTGCATTTCTAACTGCTGTATTGACTTAAAGAGTGGCATTTCACAGACACCCTAACAAAGCAAGAATTCTGTAGTGAAGACCAGGGTCTGACTACAAATGTCTCCTTCAAAATAGTAAACAAGGCTCAGCGCCTATAGCTCAACCGGCTAAGGCGCCAGCCATGTACACCTAAGGTGGCAGGTTCGAATCCCCAGCCCGGACCCGCCAAACAACAATGACGGTTGCAACCAGAAAAATAGCCGGGCGTTGTGGCGGACGCCTGTGGTCCCAGCTACTTGGGAGGCGGAGGCAGGAGACTCGCTTGAGCCCAGGAGTTGGAGGTTGCTGTGAGCTATAATACCATGGTACTCTACCCAGGGGGACAGCTTAAGGCTCTGTCTCAAAAAAAAAAAAAAAAAAATAGTAAACAAAACAAACTGCACTGCCCGGGCACAGTGAAAGCTTAGACTACTGTTCCTGATGTACTTCACAGACAGAATTGAAATCACCAGGGTGTTAAGGTGTGCGAATGTGTACTTCTCTATAAAGAAACCACTTGTCAAAAGAAGTTTAAGAGGCCGGGAGTGGCGGCTCATGGTTATAATCCTAGCACTCTGGAGGCCAACGTGGGAGGTTTGCTTGAGCTCAGGAATTTTAGACCAACCTGAGCAAGAGTGAGACCCCTTCTCTACTGAAAATAGAAATATTAGCCAGCTGGTGTTGTGTGCATATAGTCCTAGATACTCAGGACGCTGAGGCGGGAGGATTGCTTAAATCCAGAAGTTGGACAGTAAGCTATAATGACGCCACTGCACTCTATCCAGAGTGACAAACTAAGGCTGTGTGCCTCAAATACTTTAAAAAAAGAAAGGTAGTTTCTGAATTTTTTGCCTCCACTGCTTACTGTTAGGGAATTGCAGAACACTATCTATGTTTTGGTTTTCATCATTCTGAATTCTCTACTCAGTGGTGGACTGTGCCTTCGTTAGTCATAAAGCTCCATCAACACCTGTGAAGGGGAGTGGGACCTAATGACCTATACACCCCCAAATAATCACTATCCTCCAACTTAAACCCAGATATCCCAATAGGTAAGGCTGAGTTCTCTTACATGCTTTAATAATGGCCTATCTTTCAAATAGAAACTTCAAGTACATAAAACTTCACAAAAGGATACCCCTACTACTACAGAATGCTGAGCTATATTTAAGTATGAGTTTAATTAATAGAGATATTTTTTAAGTTATCTGATTTTTAAAAAATACACTAATAACTACCCCCAAAGTCTCTGTGTCTCAAAAACACTGCCGCTTTTTAGAAACACTCTCTTTGGAATCCTTACAACTCCAGGAAGACAGTGGCAAATGGCACCACCTAGGACAGCAGAGCACAGGCAGAACCATCCCAGAGGCAGGGGCAGCTGAAAGTTTGCTTACGGCCAACAGTATGTGGTCTGTAAATCCTGGGGTTACAGTTTAGAGATTGGGATGTGCCCTGGCGTGTCCTATGTCCCTGAAAAATGCAAAATGGTATTCTCAGAGGCTGGGAGGAGGTGGCGTAGGAGTCTTGGGAAAGCTTTCTCACTGTTCCTGGTTTACTGACGGCTGCCCTGATTTTTTTGGAGTGAGATCTTTTAACTCTTTTTTGAAGTTAAGGTAGTAAAACCAGCTCTCTCAGGTCTCCCTTAAAAACTACAGACCCTTTTGAGAATGGGTTTTATGCTACACCATCAGATGTTTACTTTCAATAGTTATTTGAAGGTTGTAGGGAAATTACAAGTGGAGTAGGTGGGAGAAATCAGAGTCCAGGCCTAGCTGTGCCTTCATCCATTAAATGGGAAACCCTTTCTATTCCATGTCCACACAAGGAAAGTTGCAAACCACTGTAAGAAACACTTAAAAAAAGAAATCCATCAAGTCTGGGTCTTACCACTGCAGTAGCAACAAATAAAACCCTTACATTTGTGGAGGGGGTGGGAGTGGTTTAAGAGCTGACACAGGAAACAGAAGGGGCTCTATTTCCTCATAATGGGAATAAAACCCAGGCCTGGACAGCTATTTCCTTATTGAGTCTCCAGGGAGAAATAACCTTGTGCACCAGTTCCTGTTCACTCACCAGACAGTCGAGCTGAGAGACAGGACTCTTATTGCCAGGGTGGCTGATGTCCCAGACCTTGACGCAGCCCTTCCCACCCGTGTACACGTGTCTCGTGGGGTTGCTGATGGTCACTGCACACACCACTTCTCCGTGGTTGAGAGTGTTGATCTGGCGAGCGTGTCGGGGGATTCCGGGTCCAATGAGGGCGTCGGGAGGAAAAGGGACAGGCTGCATCTGACCATCTGCAGTGACGTGGAAGGAGTATGCACTTTTGGAGAGAGACCATTAGAAGAGAGGAGGACAGGAGAAAAGACAAAAAACACATTTACCACACAGAAACCAGTCATTGCCCCAACACTATTCTAGGAGAAAGATGAAGAAAACGAAAGATATTTGTGTAATGGTTCCTTTTGAGATCAATACGAGTCGAAGGTTTATTGACGGAACAGGTTTAAAATAAATAACAGTAGAAATCTCAGGTATACCAAATGTCACATGTATTGACTTGTATTTTAATATTTTTTAATATTTAAAAAATTGCAGATATCCGTTCTAAAACATTCCCTCAAATTTTGTTATAAAACACTTATTGTGCTTCCAAATTAACATAAAATACCGCCTTCCATATACCTTGTATAATTTCTTAATTCATTTAAAATGTTTCCAGGGCTTAATAAGAAACTCTTAAAATCTTATAATTATGAACAGTCAACAGTGTATTTCAACACTAATAACAACAACAAACAGCATTCTAATCCCCTGTTAAAGCTTGGACTTAAAATTCTCTTTTGTATAAACAAGAAAAATAAAAGAGATTCTATTAAGTCAGGTGATTCTGTAACAGATTTTTAAGTTTCCCACTCAACTATCTCCCTTCCTATCTTGGTCATGAACACCAGTTTTACCTAAGGCAGCAAAGTCTCCAGCTAATCGACTACTCTTTCCAGACAACTGGAGCTCCTGCAGCCCTTTGGGGACACAAGGTTGACTCTGATGATGGAAAGAGACTGCTGGGGGATGCAGAACAGGAAGACAGGATGCAGAGGCCCTGGTGACACTACAAGGCCATGATACCTGCCCTGGGCTGCTGACAACCAGTATCTTTTATAAGAGAAATAAACTTCCACAGTATTTAAGCTACTGCTTTCTTCCCTTGTTAAATACAAACAAACCTAATGTAGTTGCACACTTCTATTTCCACACCAAACTCTGAAGCATTTTTTTTTTTTTTTGCAATGAACTAAATTTAAACTCCAAGAGCTAATATACTACATACGCTACAAAACATACACAACGGCAAGACATTGTAGAAGACAGAAAAACTGGAAGGGAAGTTTTTCACTGCTAATGTTTTCCTATCATCCCGATTGATAGAACTATGCATATCCCACTTTGAAGACTACTACTTTTATTTTCTTATCTGAGACATGACTAGGTGATCCAGAAGTTCAAACCATAAACAGTCAATAAAGCACGTACTGTTTTCTCCTTCTCATAACTATCCAGGGTTAAGTCTGGCCCCTGTCTGGAACTTGTCATTGGTGCCTTTACATATATAAACACCGTGCGTATGAACACAGAGCTTCAATTTTCATTTTAATACTAACTCAAATTTTGTACAGTAACTTAGCAGGCACAAAATTGAAAACTGATAACAGGCATCAGGGCTCTATTTTTCTAAACTTAAAACTCACAAGCTTTCTCTTGAAAATAAAACACATGCTATTATTTTTCCCTTCTTAAAAGCAAAATACCAGGTACACGAAAACTTTTAAATTTTCCCTCGTCTTAAACAAGGGGCACAATCTTAGATACGTTATCCCCGGGCAAATTGGTTCCAACAACTAATATTAAATGGCTATCTGGTCAAAATTTTTAATGTTACTCTGAATAATTGAGTACCATGTAATGAGAACTATGGGAATTCTGGTTAATCCAGAATTGGGAGTCCCGGTTAATAAATATGTATATATAACAGTACAGCTCAAAGCCCTCACATCACCAAACCATTACATCTCATTTTTCATCCAGCAGGAGGACCCTTTGGTGTCAAATCCACAAGGCATTTCAATACGCACACATGATAGTCGAATAGGGACCTATGCAACTTATTATGGGATGTTTGGAGTTGCAATTAAATAGCATTTTGTTGCCCTGTAAGACAGTCAAAGAACTGGAGTTTAAGTCTATTTAAATCTATTAGTATAATAAAATAGAATGAATTCTGGACTTTAAAGAATTCTCAGAGGGCTAAGTTCAGTAGCAAGTTATATGACCCCAAATCACCTATTATGACCTGGCTCTGAAAAGTAACAAACGTACGTCCAGGTGACACAGAACAAATGACAAGTGAGTTTCCCTCCATAAAATAAAACAATCGAGTGGCACACACTTTCTAAGAATGGTTGTTAGGGGAGGAGAGGATCACAGATGGATGTGGGCACCTCCAGGTAAGGCCAAGTGTTCTGTGTCGGGTTTTCAGGGGAAGGAAATTTTATCTTGCTTCAACTGGAAGCCTGCTTATTATAGAGTTAAATGTTCCAGATTAAAAGACGGGAGATCTGTGCGCTGGTCTCTGGGAGACACCCACTTGTCTCCCAGGTGTCCTCTCCTTTAAACTGCACAGGAGGTCTGCGATCATCACGCTGAGGCAATTTAAAATTGATTCACAGTGCAGCGGACTGCTGTCAGAAGCTGTGAACATTCATCCCTCCCTGGGGAGACCCATATGGATGTTAATGCATCAGTCACAGGGGACCTCGGAGGAAGCTGGGGCTGCCCGCTGTGCTGGAGCCTGGAGCGCCTAATCAAATGAACAAACCAGAACAGCAGCACAGGGCTGACCGTCAGTGGAAGGAGCAACTGGAAGAAAAGAACCAGAGGAGTGAGGGAGACCATTCCGAATTATCCCTCTCAACAGTAACAGGAATGTCCTTGATAAAAGGCCACGCTCAGGGCATTATCATGATGATGTCAAAGAGATCCCAAAGGAAACTCATTTTCTCCGCTGATACAGGAACTTAAAGCAAAACCAACCAGGAAAAGGAATTTATAAACAGACGGTGAGTATTTATAAATATCTCTTAAACCAAAATTAAGAATGAAGCCAGGTAAAAATGCAATAGAATATTGTAGTCTGACTGCGTTTATAGAAGTCCAAATACAGGCAAAATTTACCTGTGGTATTTACTGAATGGCAGGTAGGGTGATGGTTACCCTTGGCAACTTTGGGGGCAATAATCCTGTCCCATTCCTTGATCCAGGGGCTGGTTCCTTGGGTGTGTGCCCATGATGAAAAGCTGCTGAAATACACAGCTACGGTTCATGTCTTTTTCTGTGTGTAGATTGTTATTTCAATTTTTAAAGTTCAGATCCATTGTATTCAAGAAAAAGTGAGGGGAGGGCTCCTACCCAAGTAACACATGACAGGAGGTGCCAGCCAAGTCCACATCAAATGGACCTCAGACGTGGAGCCTGGCACACCAGCCACACCAACTGTGGTCTTGCTAACTAGCCAGGCTGCAGCCTACGGCATGTCTGTTCCCTGACCCATACAATAGAAATACTAATAAAATGTAGGGGTCACGGGAGTTGTTGCAAGGATTAAAGAGGTAACAGTTACAAAACACTTAACATAGCCCTTGACACATGTGATCTCAGGCGAGAAAGAACTCAGCAAAAAGTTGAACAAACATCTGAAAAGGAGACAAGGATGTTAGGTTAGAACTGCCGCAAATGCAGGGCAGAAAGAAGAGTCCCTGGATCCCTGGTTAGGGGCAGTATGCTAGGCCCACCAGCACCCAAGCAAGCCTCAGAATGAGGCCCCTTCCCCACCACACCTACAGATCAGGATGGCTGCTGATTCTAAAGTCTGGTTGAAGTACTGGAAAGATAAAGTCCACTATGCTTCACAGATTTAAAAATGGAATAAAATCAAAACTCATTTTGAACACGGGCTTTTCATTTACTAGGCACACAGCAGAGGTGAAGGCACTAAAGGAAAGATCCCACCAGAATCCCCCGCAGCAGCAGTGAACAAGGCTGCCTTCCTAGGAAGCAAGCAGGTTGTCTTTCCTAGCAGACCGGCTCCTGTTAATAAAACTATGCTGTGTTCTGTGGCCAGAGGAAAACAGGTGTTTACAGAGTTGTTGTGTTGCTGGAAACACAGGAACTGCAGTGGCCGAATCGAGTACACAATAATCAAGAATCATGGACCCTGGAGACGACGGGGCTGGTGCACTTGAAACCCTTGTTGTGAATGAAGTTTTTGCTGTATTAACAAACATCAAAAATTTGATTGTAGTAAAAACCTTCATTTGCTCTTCAAGCTCTTCAGAGCTCATGAGGCCCTTTATAATTTAGTGCCAACAAGTCTTAATTTGTGTGGCTCTAAATGCCTGGCCAAATGGGGACAACAGGCCAGTCCCCTAAAATATCACATGCTGTCACGTCTCCAAGCTGCACACAAACTGTTCCCTCCTGCCCGGAACAACACCGCCTCCCTCCCTCTGCCTGCCGTGACCTCCCCAGGTGGGATAATTTTTTCCCAGGCTCTTAGCTCTTCCTACAGTATTTATCACACTGTGAACACTTTTTTTTTTTTTTTTTTTTTGAGACAGAGCCTCAAGTTGTCCCCCTGGGTAGAGTGCTACGGCATCACAGCTCACAGCAACCTCCAACGCCTGGGCTCAAGCAAGTCTCCTGCCTCAGCCTCCCAAGTAGCTGGGACTACAGGCACCCGCCACAAAGCCTGGCTATTTTTTTTTTTTTGGTTGAGCCCACCACAAAGCCCTGTTATTATTATTTTTTTTTTGGTTGCAGCTGTCATTGTTGTTTGGCGGGCCCAGGCTGGATTCGAACCCGCCACCTTAGGTGTATGTGGCTGGCGCCTTAGCCACTTGAGCCATAGGCGCTTAGCCACTGTGAACACTTCTGTCTTTCCCATTCAAGGGGAAAGCAAACAGCTGGTGCTCAAGCAATGAATCAGAGTACCCCAAGTGATCTACTGTTCCCTCATCACTTAAGACACTGAGACGTGAAAGGTTGCTCTGGCAAGATCACCGGAAACAAGGCTCGGGGCCTATAGCTCAGCAGCTAGGGTGCTAGCCATGTACACTGGAGCTGGTGGGTTTGAATCTAACACCGGCCTGTCAAACAACAACTACAACCAAGGAGCTGTTTTTGAGCCCAGGAGTTTGAGGTTGCTGTGAGCTGTGATGCCACAGCACTCTACCCAAGGTGACAGCTTGAGAGACTGTCTCAAAAAAAAAAAAAAGTCACCTGAAACAAGAAGGCAGACAACCCCTCTAACTGCCCGGCTTGCACCAGCCACCTTTTCCCAGGCCCTGTCTAGCAGTCACCCCAAATATCACTAAGGGATGGCAGCAACTTTCCCAAGGGAGAAAAACAGTTCTTAGAGAGTGGATGCAGACCAGTCAACAAACAACAAAAGCAACTATAGCAACACCAAGAGAAATCCACGGCTCTTCCCTAAGTCGGCTAAATCTAGGGGGTGCCAGCCCCTTCCAGAGCAGGCTGTGGCAAAAGCAACCACAGGTCACATGGAACAAGCTCGACCCTGTGCCTGGGCTTTGGAAAGCATGGCCCATATGGTAAGGGACCGAAAGCGAGGAGACTCAAGTTACTGCTCCAGTTTAGTGGCCAGGAGGATGTGGGGACCATGTTTACCTTGTGTGGACCTCATTTCCCTACGTTTACAATATGCCCTGACTAAACAAACTTGCCGTACGCCCAGGACTGCTGAGGGGTGAACAAAGGCACATGGAAGGTCCTTAAGGAAATGCACATAGCATAATTCCTACTCAACCACTGCTGACCATGTGCAGGAGGCAGGATCTACCCCTTGGTACTCAGAGATGAGGGCAAGTGGCACGGGAGAAGCTGAGTAACTTGCCCACGCCCGCCCAGCTAGTTAGTGGTAGAGACAACATGCTGGTCCAGCTCAGCGCCAAGTGCACAAGGGGAGCTCTGAACCCTTCCCTTAGCCTCCTCATCAGCAGTACCTTCAACAACATCCCCTGGTGTTCAAGCAATGAATCAGAGTACCCCAAGTGATCTACTGTTCCCTTATCACTTAGACACTGAGACGTGAAAGGTTACTCTGGCAAGATCACCTGAAACAAGGCTCGGGGCATGACAAGCAACGTGAGCGTGTGGATGCTGTCAGCATGGTTTCTTACAAAGCAGAGCCCACAGTCAAGAGACCTGGCACAGGAGACACAGGGGTCTGGGGGCACCTGGCTTCTTCTAAGATAAATGACAAAAATGTAATTTACGATTTTGAAGAATATTCTTAGTCTGAAAACTGATGAAAGTGTTTGTTGGAGGAGAGCAGGATAGTAATAGTGATGTGAGAAAATCAGAGCCCTGGGTGGTGCCTATGGCTCAAAGGAGTAAGGCGCCGGCCCCATATGCCAGAGGTGGCAGGTTCAAACCCAGCCCTGGCCAAAAACCACAAAAGAAAAAAAAAAGAAAAGGACAGAAAAGAAAATCAGAGCCCCATCGTACTAAGGTTGCAGAAGAAGAAAATAGGTCTTTAGGTGTGTAATTTACCTTCTTTTAATGGGTAAAATCTCCCTCTGCCAATATAATAAGCTTTACTTTTAAAATTTTGCTTTTTAGGGTCTGCACATCTAATCTATAACATCTATACAATTCTTTACTTCTGGCCAATTTGGAAAAATCATTCCGTTTAGGCATCCTCACAAATAGCAAATATACAGATCAAGGTACAATTTGTATCTTATTTGAAAGGTATCACCTCTATATCAATGAAAGGTTTTATTAACAAATTACAATATAAGTAGAAGACTTTGAAGCATTAGGATGGGAGGTGCTGTTTCCATATTTAGTTGGATTTAGTTCTGTTCTCACTTCTTAAAAATGCCAATACAAAACTTCTTAAAATGGATATGAAAAAGATTGCAAGCAGAGAAACTGAGAAGAGATGACCTGGTTGATGAACAAGGAGATCCTCCAGCCAAAGTCAGCATGTAATTCTAAGACCTACTTCCTCCATGAATTAAGTGCTTCTAAACTCAAATAAGCTGGGCCAGAAACAAGGGTCCCTGCAGGAGAAAGATACAAAGTGAGAGACTTCTGGAGGAAAAAGAAAATAGAGAGAGGTTTAATATATTGCTGTTTCAAAGCTCAATTCAAAAATTTGAGACAAACACAAGCATTATCCAAGCATGAAATATATAAACTACATTTACACCCTATAAGTAGAATGTCATTTCTGAGGAAGGAGAGAAGGGAGGCATAATTGTAGCTAAACGTCACTGACATTCAAAGGGCCTCACTTCAACCTAATACTAAGAAATTAAGCTATATAGTCCTAGATCATCAGAGGGTAGAATAACCGAAGTTAATCTAAAAGCTATATGGCAATAAGAAGACATAGAACAGGCCTATTACTCTTAGCATTTAATAGACCAAAAAAAAAGTACCCAAGTAGCTTGTGTTGATTAATTTTATGCATCAATTGGACTGGGCTAAGAGATGCCCAGATAAAAGCATTGTTTCTGTGAAGGTGTTTCTGGAAGAGAAACCGTAGGCTGACTAAACAGCAATCCTCACCAATGTAGGGGGAGAACATTATTGAGAGCCTGAACAGAAGAGAAAGTCACAGGGAGGACAAATCTGCTCTCTACTGGCACAGGGTCATCCATATTCTGCCCTTGAAAACCAGTGCTCCTGGTTCTCAGCCCTTTGGACTTGGAGTGGAATTGCACCATTGGGTTTCCCAGGCTTCCAGCTTGCAGAAAGCAGATCATGGGATTTCTCAGCCTACATAATCATGTTAGCTGATACCTCGTAACAAATCTTAATACAACTCTCTCCGTCTATTTATCTCTTAGTGGCTCTGTTTCTTTGGAGAACCTAACTAACAGAAGGATGCCAAGTAAAAAGAGAACTAATTTCCGAAACCACCAAATAAACTAGCTGTAGAATCTGGACACAGTGAACAGAAGAAAGATCTGGAACAGAAAAGTGGAAGAAAAGGGGGCAATGCCCCTGAGCCACTGAAACTTCTCCTTGGCCAGAAGCCTGGGAAAGTCTCTAGTCACTGGTACAAAGCACGATTTCCCAACAGGCAATTTTACCCCGTAGGTAGCTGGGATTTTCTTTTCCATTTGGACTCTAACTCCAAAAAGATACTTTAAAGATTTATTTAAACACTAAACAAGTAGGTAGAAGATTTCTAAATTATATGTCTGGCATTAAAACACAGGATGAAAGAACCTGGAACTAACCTAGAATCTTAAGCCAAACTATTGTTAGTCTGAGTTGTTACTGACTCTAGGTAGGTAGAGCACAGCCGCAGGCAGTTACAGTTAGAAAAGCAGTGCTACGGGGTGGGAAAAGGCTAACTAAGCTTTGGAATTTCTGTTACCAATGATCTATTCCACAGAGCTCAGGGGAATTAATGTCCTAAAACTAAAAATGAATCTGAGTTAAACTGACTAAACAGTACCAATTAAATCTAGCCTTGAGGGTTTGAAAACAAACTTGAGGTTATCTCTTTATAAAATCACCACTTCTTAATTCTGAAATGAAAAATGGGAATCTCCTTTGGAAAAGGATGAATCGCAAAGTCTTGTACAATCCTAGACTTATTTCTTGCCCATTCAATGCAACAAACATTGATTTACCCAGTATCTGTGCTTTAAGGGACAAGAACCTTCAGGAACTTCCTTTCTTCTGGGGGGAAGCAGGTGGAAATAAGACTTGTACGCATGATTATATAAACCAAGACCAAAGTGCGAAAGTGCCACACACATTACAAGGTGCCACCGGAGAGAGATCAGATGTGGGAAGGCATCCACCACGTTCACGAAGACGGCAGTAACTGAAGTGGACTTCAAAACACAGAAAATGTTTCCACAAGAGATGAAGACAAATTAAGGGGCAGCCAACCTTTTTCTTCTCTGCTACAAATTGGAGAAAGAGTTGTCTTGGGCCACACATTAAATACACAAACTAGAACGAAAGCTGATTAGCGCGCCCAAACTCTTTGTCATTTCTTCCTGCATTTATCATTCCTTTGCATACAAAGTATATAGTTTATAAGCTGTTTGTCTGCTTCGGTCACTTTTCTTTGGGTCTTCATTTTCTTATAAGAACTTCCACGTATGAGTAAAATTTTAATAAAACTTACATACTTGTCTCCTGTTAATGCGTCTTACGTCGGTTTGATTCTTAGGTACAGACTCTAAGAGAGTAGAGAAAAATTCCTCCTCCCCTATACACCATCCTAGGTTATGAGCTCCCAAATAGGGTCCCCTAAGCCTATGCATTAGGTGTCCCTGATATCTGGGGAATCATGGATGGGGCAGAGGTGACAGTGTCTACATTTTAGAAAGCAGGTGACGTGGGAGTGCAGAATCTTATCCCACAAGATAGTGCTGAAGCAATAGACAAACTGAGCCAGAAGCAAAGCCTCCAGATATGTGAAGAGCTGCTGTGAGCATGATGGATTAGCAGTGCACTGTTTGGTCTCAGGGGCTAGGAAAGAACTAGAATTGATGGGTCAAGGTTCCAGGGAGACAGATTTCAGCTCAAAGGCTGGACGAGTTTTCACACAGCCATGGAAAATGCATTGCTCTGGGCAGCAGTGGGTCCCCTGCCCTGGACACGCATGGCCAGAGGCACAGAGGCACTTGGCGTGGCTATGAGCATTTATACTAAAGGACTTTAAGGTCCCTCCAGTCCCGACTGAACTCTTCTGGCTGTAAGGTGGTCGCCCTCTGTACCCGCATCCCTCACGCTCTCTCCCTGTGCACGCCGGTGCTGCCCTGCCTTGTGGGCTCACTCTTTCTGGCACACACTTCAATTTTCAGTATGTGCTCTGAACCTCAGAAGGTCTTTCTTGCTCTAGTTTTGGTCACTTCTTTACACGTATATTTACTTCCCTATCACCCACTGCTCTGCTTCAACAACATTTAGCACTAACAAGTTTATGCAGAGATATCCAAGCTTTTTTCTTCTCTACCCAAATTGGAAAGGTAAGCGTTGTGTTGGGCCATGCATTAAATACACAAATACTAACGATAGCTGATGAGCAACCCGCACATACTTTTTGTGATTCATAGATAAGCAAAATAGCTCTCAAATAATCATCATGAGGTCCATAGGCACAAGTTGGACACCCCTAAGCTGTGGTATTTACTGTGCTTTCAATGACTGGGGAGCTCCCTCTTCCCTGAAGCTTGCTCAGCATATTCGCAAAGCCAGACACACAGTTCATGCTCCCGGTGTGTGATAGCCATCATGCCTCCCACCACCTTACACACACATTCCATCAGCAGGTATTCCTCGGAAAGTTATTTTGCGTTTACTGCCTTGTTCACCCTACCCTGGCCGTACTGGTTTGTCCCCATTTCTCTTAAGGGCCTGAGACCAGCCCCACTCAACATACAGTCTGCAAACATTTGCTACTGTTTGCGATGAGATGAGCATAGTCACCAAAGGGAAGCATTTAGAAACCTAAACGTGGCAACTTGACAGTTTATGGCTGTGAACTCTTGTAACAAAAAATGTGGACTTTGGATTTTCTCTCTTTTCACCAATATTCATTTCTATTGTATATTACAAAAGTATTAATCTTTAACATACTAGGAATAAACTGGTCTATCACCATAAATGGTTTGAGCGCACTGGTTCGAGAGACCCTGCCTCAGGTAACATTATTTTAAGAAATGAGAAGAGCAACAAGTCTCCTTGTGCTAATTAGTGGATTAACACGGGTAATCAGACTGTATAACCCAGTTCCCAGTGACAATATGAAATTTATTTTTCCCTCTGACACTAATTCTGTCTTCCTCATGTAATATGGCTCACCTCAAACATGAAAGGGAGTCCTAAAAACTGTATTTTTACTATTTTATTTTTATTTATTTATTTATTTTTGAGACACAGTCTCAAGCTGTCACCCTGGGTAGGGTGCTGTGGTATTACAGCTCACAGCTTAAGCTCTCTTGAGCTTAAAGGATTCTCTTGCCACAGCCTCCCAAGTAGCTGGGAGTATAGGTGCCCCCCACAATGCCCAGCTATTATTTGGTTATAGTTGTCATTGTTGTTTAGCAGGTCCAGGCTGGATTCGAATCTGCCAGCACTGGTGTCTGTGGCTGGCACCTTAGCCGCCTGAGCTATAAGCGCTGAGCCTATTTTTACTGTTTTAGAGTTAGCAGTGACCTCTCAGATCCAAAGGACAATGGCCCCTTTGGCCGAGGTGAGAAAAGCGCCCTTACACTGAGTCCCTAAGCATGCTGTAACTCTACTTTGCACGGCTTTCAACACAATGAAGTGCAAAGTGCTCACAAACCGTGGACATGAATACCTGCCTCTAGGATGATGCCACTACTGTCTTGTGTGTAATCACATTAACAAGCATACATACAAGCGAGTGTATGCAAGAAAGAGGGTTCCAATTAACGTGTCCTGCACACCGATGACTTTCCACACCAACACTGTAGCTCACAGCTCAGCCTACCACTCCCAAATGAAGTCTTCATCACATTCAAGGTGGGGTCTTGATAGCTGAACCCACCCTCACGCCTCTGGATTCTTGAAGCTAGCTTTCCTGAAGGGTCAGCTGAACTTGACCTGATTTGCCTATTATTTCTCCTGAAGATCTACCAGCTGCTGTTGTCATCACTTCTTAGTACAATGTCACTATTTGCCCTTCACCCGTTCACCAATCAGTAGGACACAAGACAGCAACACTGCTGGGAACCACAGATAAGAAGTGTGCCCTGAGATGCCCCCAAGGACATCCCAGGGTGGAGGGAAAGGGGCATTCCCAAGAAAACACACAATGGGACTCACAGGTGTCCCGCAGGAAGAGACCAACCAACCAGCTGAGGAAGCATCTGGCAACACTGCTGTCCACCTCAATCCCACTTCTTCTCTGGGCCGGGATGTCACATTAAATTCTGAACACTGATACTAATTCCCACCGCAGACAAAGACTTCATTATGAACCAAATTGCCATAAAATAGATTCTCTAGTGCACGAAAAGTGGAGCAATGGGAAATCTGCTTTCCTAAAAAGCAGGCAATGGGTAAGGAATCTACTTTTTCCTCATGCTGGTGGTTTACTTGAAACAAGGCTCTCACCAAAACCATACAAGGATGACTATGCAGCCGAACGGACCACAAAAGAACACACTAATGTGACATGCAAGCGACACACAGGTGAAAGCTGAAAGCATCCACACAAAGGTACAGGATACGATAAAGACAAGCTCAAAGCCCAAGCCATGTACCACCAGTACCTCTATCCAGAAAAAAACGTTTGAAAAGACCACCTGCCATTTTCCAGCTTGAAAAAAGGCAGAGTATTTTCTGGGAAGAGAGACAGACCCTCATATTTCAATTTTGCTGTGTATAAAACTTGAGAATTTTAGGAATTCTTTAAAATCATGCTTCTCATTACTAACAGTATGGAAAGCAAGCGATTTTTTAAGTGACCTGGGAAGAATAACCCGTCTTTTTCTCACCTTCTGAATGCTTCTGTGCACTTCAAACCTTCCCTGCTTCCCCACAAAGCCACTTTACTGGTCACCATTCTAGATTTCTCCAGCTAAGGTACTAATCAAAACTTTATCCAGACGTCAGCCTGGGACGCTGGCATCCAGTGAAAGCCACCCTTCAAGTAACTCTCATTTCTACCACAATAAAGAAGAGGTGGCACTGAACTGGGTAAAAAGGTGACACATTTCAAATTTCTGAGATTTCCAGGCCTGGGACAACTTAACCACCCACACGAAGCACTGCTGAAATCCTCTGCCTGCTGCACTTTACCCACACAGCAAAATGAAGTAGCCTTCAGCAGGGTCAAGCAAGAAGGGCCAAGCACCCCCAGCTCTTCCCTCCCACCTCGCAGTCACTGCCAACAGCTTCTCTCCAGAAATAACCAGACGTATGAGATCGCCCACAGGGAGAAGACGGAGGCATGACACCTACAAGCTGCCTATTTATAGAAAGTGTTAACACTCCTCAGGAAAAGACACCAGAAATCTCCTTGGAAACACCCAAGCCGGTGCTCCCTTTAGAATTATAGTCTGCTAATACCAATGACTGAGTCACCACCTTTACAACAAGGCCTGAGAGGTACTTACGGCTTCCCCCCAGGGATCCCCGCCAGGTTTGGAGGGATGGCAGGAACTCTCATGTGAGGGGGAGGGTCAAACCCCACCTACAAACAAAAACAAAGCATTGCAAGCTTAGTCGAAGTAAGGCAGAGCAATTTGACAACAATAAAGGCTTTCATTAGAAACACATACATCCCCAAAGCAATATAAATTGGAACAGTAACAGAGCGTAGTATTTAAAATAAATAAATAAAGGCCAGGCATGGTGGCTCTTGTCTATGATTCCAGCACTTTGGGAGGCTAAGGCAGCAGGTACACTTGAGGCCCCAAGTTTGAGATGAAATAGGCAACATAGTAATAACCCCCCCAAAATTTAAAAAAACAGCTGCACCTGCAGCTGGCTGCAGGTGCTAGTCCCAACTACTCAGGAGCCTGGGGCAGGAGGAGCACTCGAGCCCAGGACTTCCAGGCTGCAATGAGCTACGATGGTGCCACTGTACTCCAGCCTGGGAGATGAGCACCCTGTCTCCCAAAATAATAACAATAATGAAGTCCAGGTGTGGTGGCCCATACCAGTAATCCCAGCACTCTGGGAAGCTGAGGTGGGCAGACTGCTTAAGCTCAAGAGTTCAAGACCAGCCTGAGCAAGAGACCTTGTGTCTAAAAATAGCCAGGTGTTATGGAGGGCACCTGTAGTCCTAGCTATTCAGGAGGCTGAAACAAGATAATCACTTGAACCCAAGAGTTTGAGGTTGCTTTGAGCTATAATGCCACGGTACTCTAACAAGGGCAACAAAATGAGACTCTGTCTCCAAAAGAAAAAAAAAATGCCAGAAATAATATAACCACCTCTAAACATCACAAGACACGCTTTTAGGAGGTATGACCTGTTTGTGCATTGAGAATTAGCTTCCCATGGTAAATAAGTCCCACAAACTAAAAGCGTTCTGCCTTGCCCAAGAGAATACAAAAAGCATTACGCTGTATAAGGATAAGGATTTCTCAACCTCCATACTACTGGTGCTTGAGGCCAGATACTTCTTTTCTTTGTTGGGAACTCTCCTGGGCACTGCAGGATATGAGTAGTACTCCTGGCCTTCATGTGTCAGTATAATTTCTCTCCCCAGTTATAACAATCCAAAGTGTCCCCAGATACTACCAAATGTCACTAAGGGATAAAAATACGTCCCCCCCCCCACTGCATACCTCTGGTCTACATTAGCACTTTAGGTTCATACCTGGGTCCCTGCGCTGTGCACTTAGGAGAGCAGCTAGTCACTCAGCTGCCTGCCTTACTAACTCTCTCACCCTCCACTGCACAGCCTGTGCTGGAAGTGCAACATTTAAAAAACAAACAAACAAACAACAAAAAAAAAATCAATGAATTTTACTATCACCCCTAACTATCAGTGGAAATGCTATGTGAAGAAGAGACAAGACAGGAAGGTACACGACACATTTTAGAAAGCAGAAATGATTCTGGGACTTTAATTTGCTACGGGGGATCATCTACACTATTTTCCTGATATAAACAATGATGACACAGTCAATTTTACCCTCGAAATGTGGTTCTGTATCTTCCTGGTCAAAAATTAAGCCATTTGCATAGTGGTGGAAGATGGGCTGAGACTATACAGAGAGCCTGCCCCTGTGGTTTCCATCTGTCTGTCTCTCTACCTGCTCTACCAGAAATCACAGTTGGGCTGTTTATTGGGTTTAATGTATAATATAGGCATAGAGGAAAAAAGCTGAGGCTTTCCTCATGTTTTTTCCTAAGGTTTAAAAAGCAGGGGAGTTGGAGGAGAAGCTCAAGAAAACGAATGAAAAGGCTTCTGTCAGCCACTTGAGTTATTTCATCACCTTCAAATGAAAAAATCTACATTGGTGGGAGAAAACCAGATGTCCCCTGAAGCACTGAAGGAGCTTCTCAACACTGCCTTCTTCATCCACAGAAATAGTCAAAGAAAAAACATTTGGCCCTCACTCAATGAAGTAGCGTGTTGATGGCTGACACGAGGAAGGTGAGTATGCAAGCTGGACACTGGGCGTCTTTGTTCCTGAGGTGTGTGGGGTTGGCCGCTCCTGCCTAGGCAGCACCCAGTGGCCTGCCCACCCCCAGCCCCATGGTGCTCACTGAAGCACGCGGCTCTCCTAACCCCCTAAAGCCCACCCGACCACAGCCTACCATCGGGGAGCGCCCGTAGGCCACCACGGCAGCCGCGGCCGCGGCAGCGCTCATCTGGGGAGACATGTTGTGCAAACTGGCATACGCGGCACCGGGGCTGGTCAGCTCGCCATTCATGCCTGCATGGGGGACCATCCCAAAAGGAGCGGGGTACGGGCCAGGAACTGCCAGGGGTGTCCTCAAACCGGCTGCTGAAAGGAAATGTAAGACTCGCATGAGTCAACTGGAGCCACTGGAGCCAAACTTGAGTGGCAATTCTAGTGTTATTTGTTAGCGTCATTCATTACGGGGGGGAGACAGGGGCACGGGGGGGTGGAAATCACCTCCAGTTTATACACTGGATCCATTCTTCCCCAGAGCTGAATTCATCTCCAGAAAGCAAGGGCCCCAGGGGGAGCCCAACCCACACATTTTCTCATTGGTGCATGTGGCAGCACCAGGAAGCCAGGACGATTAAACAGCATTACTGTACCCAATTCACAGAGGGCAAACCAAGGAAGGCACTAAGTGTTTACCTGACTTAATCTCAAAAGAAGATTTTCTTGATAAAATCCAAGATTTCTCCTTCAGTCCGAACTTTCCATTCCCTGGTACCAATTCCAAATGAAAACCCAATCCTGGATTTATGTAAACCAAAGCACGGGTTTAGGAAGAATATTCTGGTGCCTATTTTCCTTTGGGCCCACGCTGTTACTTTTTTCTTCTCCCAGTGAAAAAGATTAGGTTGCAAGTTATGTGTTTATTCATGGGCTGGAGTCTCAGTGAAACCCTCCCGATTTCTACTGAAGGAGAGACCACTGATTCCTGAAGCATGCACCAGCAGAAAGCCAGCCAACTGCAGTCGACCGGAAGTATACCGAGCAGGCCAAACCAGCCATTTCGGTCAGTATCACTGAAGTCAGATGCACAACCATAGTTTTGTAAGGTGCTTGTGTTTGGAACAATTATCAGGAACTTTACTAAAGTCCCTAGGATTTGGATCATTTGGAAATAAAAAGACAACTTGAATGTAAACAGTTGGAGGCTGAACAGGGTACAGCTGCTGAAACCCAAGGACAAACATCTGTTTCTTATCATAGCTTTTTCAGAGCTAGGAAGGGGGGTGGCCACAAGAGCATCTCATATTCATGGGGAAACTGCATCACGAGATTAACAGACAACAAATCAAGCTGAGAAAGGGAGAAATAAAACAAAGCAGCAAAAGAGGCGATGCTCTACCCGCTTGGTTAACGAGGGGGTCCACGGCTGGAGGCTTGCCGAGGCCTGGACGGAGTCCTGGAGTGGCGCTGGTGCCTGGCGTTGGCATGTCGCTCCGAGGCGTTGGTGTGCTGGATTTCAGAACAGGCGTGCTGGCTTTTTCATGCTGGTATCATTAAACAAATTAAATGAGTATTATTTTTAATCCAAGCCATATTACACAATTTATCACAACAGCAGCTGGGACACTGGGCACCTTCTTGCTACTCCCTCAGCCAATTTTCATAAATCCACACAATGTTGACAGCATTAACTTGTGAGCGAGAAATGTTGACCTTTCCTCTTCCTGCCAGAATTAAAACTCAAGCTAGAGACACAGAACACAATCACACGTCTTCCTCCGCAGATTTTATTTTAAAAAGTATTTTCCATCAGGCTTGTGGACTTTGGGTCCATGCCAAGCAAGAAAGATGACCACCCAGAGAACAGTTCCCAGTCACAACACATGGCCTGGCCACCAAGAATGTCCGAAGGAAGATACCTTTTCTCATATTTCACCTTACGTAGCCCTGAGAGTAAAAACGAATGGGTGAAGAACAGCAGAGCCAGCATCTCAGAGGCAAAAGCCCTAAGGCTATCCCTGCTGTTCTGAGATAGATACATTAAAAAAAAAAAAAAAATCACTGCCCACTTTCCCACAGAACCAATGTGAACCCACCAGAGCAGATGAGGCTTAACACCAGCCAGGAGTCTTTAGGAGTTGAGACAATAATGGGGTTACAGGGCATCTTCTTTTGTATCACAAAGTTTTATGTCCTCTACAACACAGTCCACGAACTGCTATGGCACAGCAAAGAGCACAGGCCAAAAAGATATCCCAGCTTTTTCTGGCCTTGGATCGTGGGCCAGGGCTGTGTAGCCTTGTCAAGGTACACGGGCTTTCCTCCACGTCAGTGAAATTGGATATTGCCTAGTGGGACTGGGTAAGCATTAACCCCAAGGTTGTCACAGAATGTCACCATTCAGAGATGACACACTCCACAAACAAAGTTGGTTGGTTGAATGAATGAGCACATGATTGGGCTCTGATGCTCCCTTCACCCCATGCCTCCAGTTCCAGGCTTCCCCCAAGGCCGCCTCTGTATACCACCATTTTGAGGAGCTCTATAATATGGGGGCATGTTCCACAAAATGCTCTAATATTATGAATCAGTCTACCAGGTAAATGGCCCACCTAAGAAAATGAGGACTACTTAGAACTTAAGAGAGATGAATGGTCTGCTAACTGAGAAGTTGCAGAGAGCCATACACCAAGGAAGGCAATGAATATGAAGCTTATTCATCCCCACTAATCATGGCCCAAAAGGGATAACCAAGAAGGAAAAGTAAACCTTGCACGGGGCAAAGAACAGAAGGCTGACTTTTGCTTTTTTTTTTTAATAGAGACAGAGTCTCACCTTATTGCCCTCTGTAGAGTGCTGTAGCATCACAGCTCACAGCAACCTCCAGCTCCTAGGCTTAGGCGATTCTCTTGCCTCAGCCTCCCGAGTACCTGGGTCTATAGGCGCCACCACAACGTGTGGCTATTTTTTTTGTTGCAGTTTGAACCCACCACCCTCGGTATATGGGGCCAGCGCCCTACCCACTGAGCCACAGTGCCGCCCAGAGTTTTGCTTTTAAACTCTTAGAAATACAACCCTTGCAGCAAAACTCCCACATTTCAAGTATTTCAGAGTCCCTTGGTTCACAGAGAAAAACACACTGCTGCCAAAGAGGTAAATGTGAGTTTTCTTCACCTACCAAGCTCATTTCTTTGGATTTCAAAGAAGCAGAACTTCCCGAGGAGGCAGTGGAAGCTGGGCTGCTAGAAGCATCTTTCTTTAGCAGGCGGTTTTTGTCAATTCCGTTTTCCCGAGGCGAATGGGCAGGACTTGCTCGTGGAGAAGAAGGGTCCTCAACAAGCATAATCAAAAGTTTTCAGTGACTTTGCTTACAATGGATAGACTTTTTCCCTTTCCACATGCATCCTCTAAGTTAAAATGCTCAGTCCCTTAGGTTGGGGCTGGGCAAAGTGTCTGACATTGTTACATGTGTAACAAAGATGCTTTCTGCAAACATACCTACAAACATACCATAAAGAAAACAACTCCACAATCTATGGTATCCATCTTTAGGCACAAGTACTTTCCTTGCAGGGCACGGGAAGGGAAAGGGGGAAGGGGGGACCAGTCACCCAAATGAGAAATCCGAAACAACTAGAGGAAGAGAAATTTTTTTTAATGGCTGTTAGACCATTATTGCTCCATACATGAACAACCGGTAAGCTCTTCATGTACAAAGTGGAAGAGACCAAAACATCATGGCTGTACTTCCTTCATTTACTGTTAAGAGTTTTCCCTAACACCATTTGAATCATTCTGAAGAAAAGTTTGATGAAAAGAATGGTTACCTCATTAGACACATCCACAACTAAGTTGTCATCACTTTTGTCACCATCACTGTCCTAGAAAAAAGATATTTCAACTCCATTTAATAAAAGCTAAAAAAGCATTCAAGTTCTAGTTAAATTTTTTTCCATAGTTCTGGGTAGCAGACAGGCTAAAAAAATTACCTAGGACATGCCTACATGATCCATTCCAGACTGCCATCCCTGGGAATTAATACCACCTTCCCTTCCTCTCATCTGACCTAGGGCTGCACAAAGCTCCAAGCAGGAACTCTGCTGCAGTAGCTAATAGCTATCCGCCACAACGTGCTTACAGGTGAGGGCAAGTAGCAGATTGTGAGAACTGCTAAATGTTTGCAATGGGCAAATCGCTCATATTCTGAAATCTCTTGTTATCTGTAATCTCATTTTGCAACAACATCCACATACCCTTGTATCAGAGTTCTTTTTCCATTTGATTTCAAATTAAGTACACAATTTCATGCTATTGCATTGATACTTATCACCTTGAAGACAGCTACCCAATCTGGAGCTAATATACAATGCATAGGTACAGGGATAAATTTACACATTTTTCTACAGGGTTACTAATCACTACAAAAAAAAATGAAACAAATAAAGAACTAAAAACAACCAAGTTGGCTACTGCATGAAGTACTAGAACAAGATCTAACCTCGTGATAAGAATAAACTTCTTGTCTCATCATTGGGGCTCACATCTATAATCCCAGCACTCTGGGAGGCCCTAAAGTGGAAGATTCTTTGAGCTCCAGAGTTTGGGACCAGCCTGAGTAAGAACAAGACTCCATATTTACCAAAAATAGAAAAATTAGCTGAGTGTTGTTGCAGGCACCTGTAGTCCCAGCTACCCAGGACACGGAGGCAGGAAAATCTCTTGAACCCAGGAGTTTGAGGTTGCTATAAGCTAGGCTAAGGCCATGGCAATCTAGCCTGGGCAAGAGTAAGACTCTGTCTCAAAAATAAAATGAAACAAAACAAGAATAAACCTCTTTAGCAATGAGTTTGGAATATTTTATTTTTGGAGAAATCAAAGAAAGATAGATGGCAACATCTGGAGGGCACTGGAATCCTACAATGGGCTTTTACTATCTCTTCATAAAGCTATAAAACTTAATCAGAGGAAACTCCAAGGTTGCATTGCATTTGGAAAAGACTCAGAAAAGCTGTTTAATTTAATGAGGTACCCACTTCTGTAGTAAGTTCAAGACAGGCTAGAAAAGTCTACTTTCTTAGCCAAAAGGTCACGTTCTTTAGTGCAAAGTAATATAAATGGGCATATAGAAAAAACAGGTCATCTCAATGGATCTGAATTCTTAAAAAAGGAATAGGTCTCTAATTTATGATCTAAATAATCCTTTTACTTCTGCCTTTGTCAATTAAGAATACACACATAGTGTCTAAGAAATATTAGTACATAAAGTGCAAATCTTATCTATGTTGCCTTTTGTGAGCCCATGAGTCCAAGCTTCAAAGTTTGCTCTCAACATTAAGTTTGGGTCTGAAGTGTTTTCTTCTCATCATACGTAGAGCACTACAGGTGAGAGATTCAATTTACTTTCTTCAATAGTGTATTACAAAATATACTTCAGTCATTGTTACAAAGGCACTAGGCAATTCAGTAGTAACAGCATAAATTTACAACCAATGAGGAAGCCTAAGCAATCTACAATAACAATCTATTGAAAAAAATCTTCACATAATAAAAAAAAACCTACTATTAACAAAAATTTGTTTTCTCTTAGTAAAGCACACACAAAAGCATAAATATTCTCAGGTGTTAAGCGATAGTGGTGAAAAAATATAAATTAAGGGTCAGGCATGGTGGCTCATGCCTGTAATCTTAGCACTTTGGGAGACTGAACCAGGTGAACTGCTTAAGCTCAGGAGTTCGAGACCAGCCTGAGGTAGAACAAGACCTCATCTCTACTAAAAACAGAAAAACTAGTTGGGTGTTGTGGTGGGTGCCCATAGTGTCAGCTACACAGGAAGCTAAGGTAGGACTGCTTTAGCCTAAGAATTTGAGATTGCTGTGAGCTATGACTCCACAGCACTCCACCCAAGGAGACATAGTGAGACTCTGTCCAAAAAAAAAAAAATACACACACACACACACAAACACATATATATAAATTTTAAAAGTTTCTCTTTTAGCAAAAATAAAAACAGCTAATGCAGTGTGCAGACTGAACCAGCAAAAAGTAGCAATTACTTTATTATAATACAATTCTGAAGTGAGTCCTTCAATTTTCTTTAATTTAAATTTTAGCTGCCTATTAGACCCTTCTGCAGATATAAACCTTCACAGTAGTATAGTATATACTGTCACTGATGAACTGAAGTCTAAGGCCTCCGTCCCAGATTCTCCTACATTTTCTCAGTATACTGCCTCTGACCACCTTATCCAACATACCTAGTGTATGTAAGTGTACAAAATTGTCATGCCGAGCTATGCATTCTAAATCACTTATTACTAAATAACTTTCCTTTTTTTGAAGCAGAGTCTTACTCTGTTGCCCAGCTAGAGTACCATGACATCAGTCCAGCTCACAGAAACCTCAAACTCCTGGTTCAAGCAATCCTCCTACCTCAGATTTCCAAGTAGCTGGAACCATAGGTGCCTACCACAACACCTAATTTTTTCTACTTTCAGTAGAGATGGGATCACGCTTAGCTCAGGCTGGTCTCTCCCACCTCGGCCTCCCAGAGTACTAGAATTATGGGCATGACCATTGTGCCTGGCTCTAAATAACTTTTAAACACTAGCCGCAACTCAGAATTGTGTATCAGCAACTTTCTGTAAATCATGACTCTTCCACCTGTTAATTAACATTTGAAGTAACAAATGAAAGTACCTGTATGGGATATAGCTCTGGGCAACAGACAGGAGGAAAGTGATAGGTCCTAAAAAAGGCTTGGGCTTGGATGGGAAGGGCCAACAACTTTTTAAGGGAGGAAGTAATTAAACCATTACCGCAAAGGGTGGATCCATTTGAGGATCTGCTACAAAGGAGAGCTGGGTTTGAAAATCTTAACACAGTGATTAAAAGCAAGGACTTTGGAGTAGGGCTGCCTTCTAGGCTCTACCACCAATTGTGACCTTCAGCAAATTGCTTAAATGCATGATGTTTCTATGGCATCAGTCATTGGGTGTTGGAAGAATTAAATGAAATAATCCAAATAAAAGCACAGGGTTCTTGGACCTAATCCCAGTTAGAGCTCAAGAAATGTTACCTACTGTTTAGCCTGAGCAGACAGCAGGAGACACAGAGAGGCCAAATGTTTAAAAACTCTTCAGAGTCTGCACAACAGACACCTTTTCCTCCCAGGGCAATGGGGAAGTGGCCCAATTCAACATTCTGCTTCCATCCTGTCCCTGAGAATACACTCATCTTGCAACAGACACTCAAGGACACATAAGGCAACTCTAGGACATGCCTTGGCTGCAATTTCTGTGACCTCAAGACCACAGCCAGTGGCCATTTGGCTTGATTCTTTTCTTCTTCTGCATGTGGTTTTAGCTATATGTAGAATAAGAGTCCTCACTCTACCAACCAGCTGGGTGAGTTCATCTGCAGATCCTGAATAAGATGCCTCTGGCATTTTTCCATTTTTATCCATTTATTAAAATGCTCGTGAAAGAAGACAAACTCTCTACCTTGAACACTAGTAAGAGCCTGAACCCGGACCTGAATATATTATCAGAATAGTATCCAACCAGGTATTTTGTGACACCAACATTTGTACTCTGTTTTAGCAGGAGTAGTCACCAAATGTGAAGGGCCCAAGACAAAATAGGAAAATGGAGAGCCCTTGCTCACAAATTGAGAATTCAAAGATCAGAATGTTAGGAATTACTCTCCCGGGAAGGAGGATGAGTCGGTGCCGCCAGGCCCCATCTCAGTGATCAGACCTGGGGAGGAGGGATCAACCTACCAATTTTGCAAAAGGACATAGAAGACTCTCTAGCCCAGCAACATTTACAAGAGTCTTAAAAATGACCTTGCTCTTATCACTGTGTTCCAAATACTTGGTTTAGCCAAGAATTCTAGCCTGCAGTCTGAGATGGCAAGAGTGGAAAAGTGAGAGGAGTACCTGGGGGGAGATTTCAACCATTCAGCACCACCTGAGGCGCTGGCCACAGGGCAGGGAAATTCAAAATAAGAAAGAGCAGCTTGAGACTAATTATCATGTTGTTAGCTTAAATCTACATTGCAGTCCACTCCCCCCCCCCCCCACACACACACATAAGGTTCTGGGGGAGGCTCCTGGGAGGTCAGCATGCGCAGTAAGACTCTGGTTCCAAGGTGACCTCTGAATCAGGAGATAGGTGAGATACAGACAGTATAAAGGAGAACTGGCAGCCATGACCCAAGCCATTTTCCTTGTGACAATGGGGGCTCATTCGCTGCATATGGTGAATATATCTTGCTCTGTAAACCTATTTTTCTCTTTCTCAGTAACCTTTGTTTCATGGTTGCCTTATCTTGCCTTATCTGGTCATTTTTCAGCCAAGAGCACCCCACGAGCTAAGGACCCAGGCAACTACCTGAAACCCTGACAGACCTTAAAGCCCTACATTTTTGGCATTGCAAGACTTGGATAAACCTGGGAGAATTAATTCTGCTGATAACTAGGTAAGCCCACTCTTATTTTGAATTTTCCTGCCCTGTGTCCAGCGCCTGGGGTGGTGCTGCACGGTTGAAATCTCCTCCCAGGTACTGGCTCTCACTTTTCCACTCTTGCCATCTCAGACTGCACGCTAAAATTCTTGGCTAAATCAAGAATTTGGTTTGGAAATCTTAACACAGTGATTAAGAGCAAAGAGGGATGAGGAGTTTGAGGACATACCCCTCGTGATAGGGGAGCAGTCTTTCATTTTATTTATGTGCTTCCAGGCTGTGCACTGGTTTTAATAATGTACTTTCCTTTCTAATTGGATGGGATGCTTGCTTACTTCCTTTCTCATGTTGGGGCTGGATAACATTTCCTCCACTGGCTTTTGCCCACACTAAACTGCCATATCTTCCCCCACAGGCAGTGCCGTCCAACCTCCCACGTGGGGTGGGGCCCAGGTGAGCACAGCACAGCCTCCGTGGCTGACCTCCATATGCTGGCCAGGGTGCTGCAATCCCATGCACAGTCAACTTATGGAGGTTCCACTGTACTTAGACTCCTAGATCTATCCAGCCTTTCTCCGTTACCTTTAAACTGCTGCTTCTCCTCCGAACCAGGAAATGCCCTCCTTGTTGTGGCTGGCCACCCAATTGCTGGTGCTATTAACAGTACTGGTATAAATGAGCGTGTTAATACGTACACGTCTTTGTCCTAGAGTTTACTTTTAGGGGAGAAAAAACCTGAGTGGATCTTAGTGAGGGGTTGTACACAGCCCCTCTTCCTACGAATCTGAAAGATGTCTGGACTGATCGTGGGGCTCTGGCTGTTATGTGGCAAAACCCAGCTCTAACAGGCCTCAGAATAGCCCCTTTTCCTTCTCCTTACTTTTATTCTCTCAAATTGGGACAAGTTTAATCTAGACACTCTAAAGAAAAAAACATTTAATCTTCTACATGACCGCCCGGCCACAGTACAAGCTGGACAGGAGAGAACAGTGGCTGCCACACAGGACTCTAAATTAATCACCCCACCATCTTACAATTGGACCTTGTTTACAAAGGAGAAGGAAAATGGGCCAAATGCCACACATACAGACTTTTAAGGCTATGATGCTAAAAAATCCTCCTCTGTGGAGCCAGGCGCAGTGGCTCACATCTGTAATCCTAGCACTCTGGGAGGCCAAGGTAGGTGGACTGCTTGAGCTCAGGAGTTCGAGACCAGCCTGAGCAAGAGCGAGACCCTGTCTTGAAAAAATAGCCGAGCATTGTGGCAGGTGCCCAGCTACTTAAGAAGCTGAGATAACAGGATCACTTGAGTCTAACAGTTTGAAGCTGCTGTGAGCTGTGATGCCATGGCACTGTACTGAGAGTGACAAAGTAATACACTTTGTCTAAAAAAAAAAAAAAAAAAAAAAGAGAGAGAGGAAACCAGAAATGCTCCTCTGGTTCCATACCGTCCCCATACTTGGGAGGCCCGAGGGGGTGGTGCCTTCTCTACCTCTGCAGGAGAAAAGGCAGCCTGGCCCCCACCTTTGGTGGAAGCAGCACCGGAGTCATGACCAAGCCCAATTCATAAGCATTTTAGTTTAACAGAACAAATATAACACATGTGGGAAGCTACACTGATCACCCTGGGAACTGTACAGTGAGGGAGACTTTCCAGCGTTTGTGCCTAACCTATAACATGGCTTGGAAAGACGTACATGTTCTTCTTTAAATAACTATGAGAAATCGAGGGTGTTGACCGAGGCACAGAAGTTTGCCACAAGGTTACATCTTTCAAATTCAAGATATCCAGCGGGTAAAATAGCAGTGCCCATGACTGACCCAGAGCGGAATAATAGCTCCTCAGAAGAGAGGTGGAAGGTGGAAGAGAGGACATTTTCTAGTATGTGTCCAGGCTGGCCTCAAGGCTGCCAGGCAAAAGGTGGTCAATTATTCTAAGGCCTCTGCCATACCCAGGGGCCCGAGGAAACCCCAACAGCCTTCCTGTATCGACTCTGGAGAGCAACAGAAAGGCATACCACTCTTGGTCTTGACTCTTATGGGGGAAAAGTAAGATTAAAGGACAAATTCTTGACCCAAGCAGCACCAATATTAGGCATTCCTAAAAGGAAGTTAATATACTATACCAGGTAAGAATCTATCCTCTTCATAGGATTATTTTTAAGGTATGTGGAATGATCGGTTACGATCTTAAGAGTACACTTGGATACTCAAAGAATGAGCAATAAGCAATCAGATATCATTTCACGTCCTTTAACTACTTACATAATGGCTGGAGTCCTTATCATCCACCTTCCTTTTCTTGATGTCGTTGGAAAATTCAGGCCCATTTCTGCGTTTATCTGTGCCTCTTAGACTGTCTGGGACCAGGAGGGAATTACTCTGCAAGACAAAAAAAAAAAAAAATTAATCAAAGATTTCTTCCCAAGCCTCTTTGTACACATGAAAACCCAACCTGGATGTGAGAACTATTTTAGAAAGGTGATACCTACACAGCCTTTCATTCCATTTAATTCATCTCATCTAAAGACTTTGATGGCAAACATTTATAGAGGTTTATGTACTTAAAAGGGGGACCCTGACTTTACAATCAAACCATCCAAAGCCTGGTGGATCCTTCGGGCCTCATTCAAAATGTACTTCTGTTCTATTTACAGTTAGAGAAACAGGAGCTTGCTGTGTTGTATGTGTGTGTTTTTATTCTTTCCCACTGCGACTTCCTGGCTGGGAATACGCAGGGCCTATGAGCAAATCTTGAGATTACTCTATTAGACATGTTCTTTAACTGTAAGAGTCAATGTGTACCACTCTAAAAAGACACAAAGGACGTGGTGAGATTAACAGCATGGTCTCCTAAAAGGCAAATCACATTTTCCGCAGCAACAATGAAGGAATTCTTTTGAATTCTTTTAATTTATTGTTGAAAATAAGGTTTGGTGTTCCTCGCCAACAGGACTGAAATTTAAGACCCAAAGCGGGAATTTCAGCCAGTGAATCTTCAATAGCCAGGCCAGCTCCCACACACAAAAGCAGGAACAAGGACTAATCTTTTCCACAAACCACACAGGATACTTTCATTCGCATATGCTGAGTACAAACTGTTGACCCAAAGAAAACAGGCATTTTAGATATTTGGGGGTCACATGACATGCTCTGACATCCCTTCAATTCCCATCTCCCCTTGGACTAAAGCATCAGAACATGTTACAATGAGTTCTTTTAAGTGTGAGATTAGCATATGCAAGGGGGCAATTTGTTCAGTGGTGTGTTACTGCCTTGAACAAAGCTGAATGAGCTGTGGAAAAACCTCCTTTCACAAAGCCCCGATAACCCCAATTTCTGAAAGATGTTTAAGAACTAAGGAGGAGGTGTCCAGGGCCAACAGATAATTATGTTACCTTTCTCTGCCACAATTTAAAATAGAAGCCGGTGAGGGAACCTTTTACATGAGACCACATCTAATAAATAAAGTGCTATGTACCAGGAGCAAATAACTTGATGGTACCAGGGGTAATGAGCCAGGTGGCTGGTTCTCAAAGCTCCCCCCCAAAACATGGACCCCACCATTGGGGTGTTGTGCCAGCTCAACCATATGCAAGAGGAAATCAAAACTGGGGAGCAGAAGGCAATCTGAAGCCTCTTGGCCCACTTCAAGGGCTAACTCTAAAGGAGCTGAGCTCTTTTATTTATGACTGTTCAAGCTACACAAATGCCAGGAGGCTTGGATAAAAGAAAGTGGGAGGGACCAAAGCTATTCAATAGAGAGAAGCTCAGAGTAATGTCTTTACCACAGTGTTTGGGGCTGAAAGGTGAGCTGGCTGGATCCCTGAACTAATTACCTAGATAAATGTCTGCTAAAAACTAACCCCTCCGACCCAGACCCATGGCCTGGCAGAGGCCACAGGAGACTTAACTCTTGCAAAGTGCTAATACGCACTCTGAAAAGCTGAGCCCCAGAAGCAGCTGCTTGCTTGCACATGGGAAAAGTCTTTCTCTACACCTGTTCTCTCTTCTAGATTCTTTAGCCCTGAGGTCTCCTCCCCCAGACTCTGAGCAGATGTGTCCAAGATAGGGCTGTTTCTTACTCGGCTTTATATCTGCCCAAGTGCCCAGCCAAATACGGCATACAGTCTGCGTCTGCTGGTGATTTTTAAGTGAAAATCTCTCTCCACCACCTTCCAAGCCCTCCTGCTGTAATTAGCACTGGGAATCCAAAACACTCGGCCATTCCCAGACAGCATTCTAATGTCTTATTTTTTTAATGATGCCAAGTGGTAATGTGAACATATAAGGAAACTACATTTCTGTTAGGAACAATCCGACTTCTGTTAGAAATAATAACATTTCTACGGCTGGACACTGCAGACTGTCAAGCTTTGAGGCCTCTGCGTCTATGTGTTCAAAGTTACTACTGTAATTTCCGCTTGAGCAACTTAAATGAGGCCTATAATCCGAATGGGTTTTGAAAAGCTCTGAAAGTTTCTCCAAATTTGGACAGGGCTAGTAATTAGCACTCCTGCTTATCTGAAAATTGGCTCCATTCAACTGGCAGGCTTGGACAAGTTACGAAACAAAATGTCTCATCGTACCTTTGATGCTATAAAATTGACTCAAAACAAGGCAGCTTGGAGAGTGTGGGCTAGAAAGGCCTGGGAGAGCCACAGTCAGTCCCGGGAACCCCTGGCTCTGCATGGTACCTGGCAGCTTTCTAACTTAAAGGCCACTCTACCCAAAACGCACTGCTTCACCCCTGTTCACACTAACCCAGTTTTCCGTGTGTAACTGCCCCTTACTTCTTCCAGCCCCAACGCTGCTCTCACTGTTGTTCTTGACATAAGCAAAGAGTTTCAGCCTAGTGAGCTTCCCTAGCAGCAAGGACAACCATTTTGGTTTTTTAGCCTTTATGCATCTCTTACTGACTCCCACAAACCCAAAAGTGACTTCACAGGATTAGTGTGTGTCTTGCAATTTTTTTTCCCCTCACAGTGCGATTTTCTGTGATGCAACACCTACTGTTTGTTCCTTATGGCTCGAGGGTGGAGTATAGCCATTCTGTACTAGGAGCCATAAATTTTAAGGATTAAGAGATGATACCTGAGTATTGACTGAACACATCCTTTTGCTTCTTCAAAATTTAGAATTCCCCAATATCCAGGTCCAAATCTAACAAATCAAGGCAACATTTAAGAAGTGACCCTTTGCAAAAGAATGAGGTTGCTTTGCATTAAATTATTTTAAAAGTCATACATTCAAAACACAGAAGTAGAATCAAATCTGAGGAGAGGCCAAAGAAACTTTTTTAAACACAGACTTGTGTCCAGCAATTTAGTCAAAATTTACACTGGCTCTCTTATTTCACTTATAAATTCTAACATACGTTTTCTTTGAATCCCTCTCTTCACCAACAGTCTCTCACATGCAACACACATACATTCTCTCTTTTCTGTGTTATCTGGTTAGATGCCTATCATACCAAAAATGTAAACATAATTTTTAAAAACTAAACATTTCATAGCTTTCTTTAAAATGAACTATGAATAGTCCCAAATTCTTGCCTTTCCATTCATGAATCCTTCCACCCAAGATTGATCCAAAAAAGACCTCAGCAGAGTATCAGAGGAGTCTAGGCACTCGCAGCTGGGGTTCCAGGGGACACCAACCACTCACTGCAGATAACAGTTCTACAGGCCTACTTGTCACCACAGACACCACTTCTCACAGTCTTGATTTTAGAAGATTTTTAATCTACCACACACCATTGAAGTAGCATTCATTTTCCAAATATTCATTTACTAAATAAATATTTAATCATGAATCAGAGGGTTTTTCTGATCAACAAGAACCAGTGTTACCACATTGACCAATATCCTATAATCCCAGCCAGGAAACTCAAATGCTTTTTTTCACCTTGCAGCTGGTAAAGTTTAAATATCTGCCAGGATTTTTCAAAAACTGTAAACACTGGGCAAACTGCTATTACAAATGTCCTGAGGACTGGGATTTCCAGACAGTAAGTTTTCCTTTGTTGTAAAATTTTCTTAAAAATAAACAAAGTCATCACATTTACATCTTCTACAGCCAACAGAGGATATTATAAACCCGAGCAAATCCACACACTGTTTTCAAAACAAACTAAAATCCTAAAACCATGATTTCCTATGCACACACTTAAGGGCATGGAGTCAAGTAAAACGATAAAGAGAGAAGAATGAGAAGTCTCAAAGAAAAGATCCTCCTGGACCTTTCAATACTAGAGGCAGAATGAGGCTTCAAAAGCTAGCAGTTAGCATAGCTGGCACGATTGTCTCTTCGTTTGTCTGTATAAACTACACAGAGGATGTACAAGAACAGAGAAAACAAACTCCACAGCAAGAAGGGATCTCTCCTCTTTAGAAAATCTAGGATTCTATGAGAAGATCAAATCTCAGAAAGCTATCTTCACTAGCAACAAATTGGTATTACTGAAATACACCTCTCAAGAGTCACATCCACTTGCACTAATGGTGATGACAGAATAAAATAGCTCTGATAGTTAGCAAAAGAACTGGTCTAAAGAAAAAAGTGGGCTCAGCACCAGACATACACTGAGGCTGGCAGGTTCGAACCCAGCCCAGGCCAGCTAAACAACAATGACAACTGCAACAAAAAATAGCCAGGCATTGTGGCAGGCGCCTATAGTCCCAACTACATAGGAAGCTGAGGCAAGATAATTTCTTAAGCCCAAGAGTTGGAGGTTGCTGTGAGCTGTGATGCCACAGCATCCTAATGAGGGCAGCATAGTGAAACTGTCTGCCAAAAAAAAAAAAGTGACATTTTCCAGTATTACAACCTATGTGTAACTCCCTTGAGTAGCCACACCCAGAACACAATTACATAATTGTGAGAACCATGTTTTATTAAAAACGTACATAGTACCAGGACCTTTCCCTGCTGTCCTAAGGGGATACAGGTTAACCAGATAACTGGCAAAGTGTTTGAACCTCAGGCACAGAGAAGGTCAAGATTTTCTTTCAAAATAAAACAAAACTAAACATATCAGTGCCATGATGAAACCAGTACCCTCACATTAAGAACCTGGTGGGGCACACTGGCTCACACCAGTAATCCTAGTACTCTGGGAGGTTGGGGCCGGGGGGGGGTCCCTTGACCTCTGCCTGGAGTTTGAGACCAGCTTGAGCAAGAGTGAGCAAGAACGAGACTCCCATCTCTACTGAAAATACAAAAAAAATAGCCAAGTGTTGTAGCAAGCGCCTGTAATCTCAGCTGCTCGGGAGGCTGAGGCATGAACCTAGGAATTTAAGGCTGCTGTGAGCTAGGATGACCCCATGGCACTGTAGGCTAGGCAACAGTGTGAAGTTGTGCTCAAAAAAGTATAGGTAAAACTATTAAACATAAAAGACCACCTGGTGGAGTCAAAAGCAAAATGCCAAGATTTGGACTTCCTGACCATTCTGGAAAGTCATGTGTCTACAGAGGGTGCCCCAAAAATGTATACACATTTTAAGAACAAGAAAATTTGTATTAAATTTCTAATACTCATGTCACATCTGACTTCTGCAATTTTAAGAGGTGCTCAACACTACTTGTATTCATCTTTTGTTATCAGTATACATTATTACAATTTTAATACTCAATATGTAATATTAATACTCCAAACAACCACTTCAATAAGAATAAAAACCAGTCTTTACAGTCTTGTTTCAAGAATTTTACTTTTCTTTAGCTGTTTAATCATAATACTTGTTCACATTTACTGATATCTTCTGCAAGGTAACTCCAGAATCTACAAAAGAAAGCCAAGTTTAATGCAACATCACATAATGGTGATTTTCAACTGGTGTGCCCTAAAAACTTTTAAAGATTAATTAAATTGTTTTCAAAAGCAGTTCAAGACACAGTAAGGTTATTCTTGTCTTTACTCTTTTTTTGGATCAACATAATTTAAGTGTGCCGCAGAAGTTTAACTATAGGTTCTAGTGTGCTGTGTGGTAAAAAAGGTCAGCGCTACCAAAAACTAGTTACAGAAGCCTTCATGAATCCTGAGACACCCAAGCAACTCTTCTGCTACTAAGTCTAAGGCGAGAAACCACCAGCAGCAAATCCAAAAGGAAAACCCACTCACGAATACAGCAAAAGCAAGACAAGTTTCCCTAATGTGAAAATAATGCACATTATTCAAATGGATTTCTTTAGCTGCCATGCTGATTCCCCTGGGGAATTTCCTCCTCCCCGCAGGAAAAGTGTTTGTGTCAGAGGTACAGATTGGAAACTCCTGACACCTCATTTATCCTCAGTTACACGAAGGCAGTAGGAACCTAATTTGCCAGCACACTCCATACTGACAATTAACTTCTCGCTGAACATTAAAACAATTAGGTAACAACGCACCCCATCACATCTGTGTGCCTCCTCCATCTACACCTGGTACCAATTAAGCCGTCACCCTGCGCCTGCTTTTTGCTGCAGTCCAATTGGTCATTCACATGTTCTGTCCGACATTTTGACTAATGTATTTTTAACCCATAAAACTAATGAGATCCTCACTTGTCAACAAGGAGAAAGCAGAAAATGTGTCCATGTGGTAACCACAGAGTATCTCAGAATGCTGCCTGTTGCAGTGGGTCTAAGGGACGCACACAGTTATGCTTCGTACAGTTTGAACACAAAATATGGAAAAAAACCAGTGTATTCCTGCACATTGATCCTGGAACTCAGCACTGTCGAATGCAGGTGAGTGACTAATTCAGGGTATTCCTGGAAAGAAATGTCATCATGAGGAACACAACACACAAAGCTTGCAAATACCGGAGCTGGAAACCACGATGCCAGCACTGTTACCCTCTCATCTCCAGCTGACCCCTGTACCTTCCTCCTCCCAATAAAACGAGACAAAACAAATACAAACCTTAGGGCAAAAAATAAACACAATATTTTAAAGTAATTTTTAATGACCTCATGACCCTGTCATTCACCAACTCATGACCGAATCACAGTGAAAATCGAATTTGTCATGTCAAACCTTTATTTAAAAGCATGTTTTCTAAGAGCTACTTATCCTTTGTGCCTCTTTGCTCCCCAACCCCTATTGAGATACTTTCTAATGCAAAAAAAGGCCCTGAAACTAGCAGGCATTAGATCAGGACTTGTGTTGGGTATCTGGTGGTCCTTGCAATCCCATCTCCTCATCTCAAAGATGAGGACACACAGGTTATTACTTACCTATGTTCCAATGAAGAAAGGATAGAAATGGTTAGATGTCAAGGAAAAATAAATAAATAAATGAACCCTGCTCACAATGACGGGCATTAAGTTTTCTCAGGACAGAAGGCAAACTGAAGTCTAAAAAAAGTTTTGAAGAGGAAAAGTTCCCTGTCTGCTTTTTTTTTTTTTTTAAGAATAAAGATGTCCTATTTTTATAGTAATCACAGTGAGACAAAATCTGAATGTTAAGCCAGTTGTATAAAGGTCCCAGTATCCACCTGGTGAGTTAGTGCATCCACAGTAAACAGACGCCTCAGCCTGGTCCAGGTACACACCCCTTCCAAAAATCTAGAAGCCACACGGGGCTTTCCTTTCTTCAGGGGTTCACCCTCCTCAAGGGAGTGACAACAGTTTTCCCAAAGAGGATTTGTTTTTTTAAGCACACGGTTTTAAATTCTGCCAAAAGGGAAACCTGCAGAGAGGCAACTGCTTTAAAAAAAAAAGTTAAGTGTTTTCCACTGCACCTAAAAATATTTCCAGGCAATCTCTTAACGTGTGGAGATTAATTCATAAATATTTAGGCAAAAACAGTTCCTCTTAGGCCCTGTCTACCTTTGAGAAATTTGAGTACAAGAAAGTGATCAAATTAATAAGAGGCTGGGATTGGTGCAGACATACTGAGAACCATCAGAAAGTGCCACCTGGGCCCCCAGGCTCTCATTCCCACAATTGCTTCCTGCAATCTGTATTTTAAAAAGGAGAGGAAACCACAAGTAACTGCTCTAAGTGTGACTGGCTTAGGGTTGCCCTGCACCTCTGCAAATGGGGGTGGGGAAGTACATTCCTTAACTTTCTGTTTCATTCCCATCTGAGGTCTCCTAACCTCTCTGCAAGGCAGCCACTGTTTCCACTGACCAATGAAACTGGACAAGTACAAAAGGATAAAAAAGCATTGCCTGTGCAGGCAGAATTCCACTCAGGTCTGCCTTTGTCCAAAACACATGTTCTTTCTACCACCTCCACATGCCAGCACCATCCCCAAGGGCCTCTGGGAGTGAACGTGATAGTTTAAAAAAAATTTTTTTCTCCAGAAAAAAACTAACAGCATTATTCTCCAAAGCAAGCCTCATGCCTTTTCTCCTCCTTGCCTTCGGTGTTTACTGTCGTTTGGAGAAAACATAAAGTGAAAAATGGTACTGAACTCGGATCTAGTCCTACCCCTTGCCAATTAACTAGTCAAGAACAGACAGAGTAGAAAAACAAAATAAAGAAACCACTTTACACTAAATAAAGTCATGGCCGTCATAACTACCTTTAAGTAAGTTATAAATATGAACACCTGGTTATCTGATTAGTCGGTTACAGAGTAACAACATGGTCTCTGAGACACCTGGGTTAACTAAGTAACTCTGACCAGACCCACCCAGACTCCTTGATCTTGTTATGTCACTGACAAATGACGGCGCATCTATAGGGTTGATGAATGGTGCTTGAGACATTTCTGGGTCAAAAATTCCTTTTGAGAATTTGCTAAGTTATAATCTCTCCCCAGAATTACGCAAAAGAACAGAGACCCACAACACTGCATACATCTGCAGAGCCCATCCATGAAACCTGCCTAAGTCCACATACCCTCTGCTCCAGGGTCTCACTCTGATACCCCCAGAATCTCTTCCCTTTTCCTGTAATCACATGGGTTAGGTATTTCAGTGTTTTATACTCAACAAGTATTTAACTATGACATTAAAATGGACCACTGCAAAATGGCACGTACATGTAGTATCTCAAACAGTGCATGGCACATACTAAGTGCTCAACAAATATGTGTTACATGAATCCAAGTAGGTAAATAAATACATATTCCAGGATATGTTTTTAAAAGCTATATCATTTTTGTCAATTCTCTAGTCCGACTCTTTCAAGAAGATATATTTAAATGCTATTCCCTGTGGCTGAAAGTTAATGTAGTTTATCTTTAAATTAATGGAAATACCTAAAGCTTTTATTACTAAATACTACTGCAGCAATAAATGCCTTTCCTAGGTCACTTCATATTTCTTTGCTCAGAAAACAAGTTTTTCTGAGTTAGTAAAAAGTCAAATCTTAATTTAAAAACAACAGCTAAATTATGAAAACCACAGCAAAACCATCTCTAAAAAGTTACTGGGAATATCATTCGTTCCTTTCAGAAACAAGAAATTTTAAAGTAATTTTCATATTTTCACTATTCTTAGTACAGGCAAGTGTCACGTAACAACAGGAGTACTTTCTGAGAAATGCGTCCTTAAGCAATTTTGTCATTGTGAGAATATCAGAGTGTGCTTACACAAACCTAGAGGGCATGGCCTACTGCACACCAAGGCTATATGCATGGTATGGCTCCTGAGCTACAGACCTGTGTAGAATGTCACCGTACTGAATACTGCAGGCAGCTGCATCACAATATTTGTGTATTTTTTTAGTTATTTGTGTATTTAAACACATATAAAACATAGAAAAGGTATAGTAAAATATATTATAATCCTATGGAACCACAGTCATATATGTAATCTGTCACAAAAGCAGTATTGTATAGCACATGTACTTTGATTTTCTAGGTTTTTTTTTTTTTGAGACAGAGTCTCACTTTGTCACACTCAGTAGAGTGCTGTAGCATCATAGCTTACAGTAACCTCCAACTCCTGGGCTCAAGTGATTCTCTTGCCTCAGCCTCCTGCGTAGCTAGGACTATAGGCACCCACCACAATGCCCAGCTATTTTTAGAGACAGGGTCTCGCTCTTGCTCAGGCTGATTTCGAACCTGTGCACTCAGGGAAATCCCCCACCTTCGGTTCCCAGTAAGTATGATGTTTAATCCTCTATAATTATAGGCATGAGACACTGCACCCAGTCTCTGTTGCTTATATTAAGGCACATTTATTCTCCTACCATAAAGACTTTAAGTAACAAACCCTATTTGTTTATTTGTACTGACAAAATTAATCAAACTATCAGCCAGCTTTAGGCTCACAGATAAAAACCCATATATACCCACATTCCCTCTGGATTTATATGAGCCTCTGATTTCTGCACTTGATATAAATATGTTCCACTCAGAAAGAAGAGCAAGAAAAATAAAAAGGAAGCCTGAGTCTTATTTCTGACTGAGGTTCTCAGAGTTCTCCAAGTACTCTTGAGTATCCCTAAGACCCTGACAAATCTCTACAAGGTCAGGTTTTCTTCTAAATTTCAACCAAAACAATGAGTCACAACAGATTAAATGCAAAAGCTAATAAAAACCCAACTACCCTCTTATAAACCAGGTATTAAAGTCATTTGCAGACCTGCAAAACAATGCTACTATGTTAGAAAATAGTTATTTTTCACCAACGTTATTAACACTTAAATTAAGTAGCTCTTTAAGTGATTTTAACATTTGTTTTATTTCTAACCCAGTAAGTATCAAAATATGTAGTTCTAGATAAACAAAAGTTCTTTGGGGTCCACAGTAATTTTTAGGGGTGCAAAGATCTGAGACCACAAGGGTTTGAAAATCACTGGCCTGGGCCAGGCACAGTAGCTCATGCCTGTAATCCTAGCACTTTGGAAGGCCAAGGTGGGAGGATTCCTGGAGTTCAAAACCAGTTTGGGCAACATAGAGAGACCCTGTCTCTATAAAAATTAAAAAATTTATCTCAGCATGTGGTGCACACCTGTAGTCAGCAACTTGGGAGGGTGAGGTAGGAGAATCTCTTGAGCTTAGAAGTATGAGGCTGCAGTGAGCTATGATCAGCCACAGCATTACAGCCTGAGTGATAGAGCAAGACACTGTCTCCTAAAAAAACAAAACAAAAACCACCTGTCTATAGCAACTGTCCACTCACTGGGCAAAACAACAATAGCAATACAGAACAATTAACTGATTTTATCTGCCATGTAAAAATTGGACTTTATAATTCAAGCACTTTATTAAGTAGATGAGTACTATATTTTAGGTATTAGAAGTACATATCATCTCATTATCTATTGCTTTTCATACTCAATTTTACATAAAATTTGAAGAGCTACTTAATTTTTTATGACTGCAGCAAAATCCCACTTTTGTAGACAGAGAACAATTTAATTCCTCTCCATAGACTAATAATGTTTAGGTTATAATTAGTATAGTCTTCCCATCTTGCATCATCACCCAGGAGTTTTCTGCAGTAATTAGCCAGGAAACATAGTTATGTGTACTTATTCTGAAAATGCTCAGTTAAATGATCATCAAAAGTTGCCATAAGTTTGATATGCAAAAGGGTACATGCCACTACTACTTAATTTCACTGCATTTTGACAGCTAAGTTCATTGACTGCTAACTCACAGCTGCCTGAAAACTCAAAAACTATTTTGTACTTACTTCTTTAAGGGTACAATAACCCTCCCTCCACCCTCTCGAATAAACCAATGAATTAAGTACTTGCATACGTTTTTCAGTCAAAAATACAAACAGGACGTTATTAAACACACTCAGAAACACCTATGAAGGCTCAGTGGCTAGGATGCTTGCCACATATACCAGGGCTGGCAGGTTTGAACCCAGCCCAGGCCTACCAAAGGACCACAACTACAACAACAAAAAATAGCTGGGTGTGTGGCGGGCAACTATAGTCCCAGCTACTTGGGAGGCTGAGGCAAGAGAATCACTTAAGCCCAAGAGTTGGAGGTTGCTGTGAACTGTGACGCCACAGCACACTACCAAGGGCAGCATAGACTCTGTCTCAAAAAAAAAAAAAAAAAAACCCACAAATGAAAAATGCCTCTAATAGCTTCAGCACACAAACTTCTACTTATTCATGCTTTGGCATTTCAGAGATACAGACTAGACCCTGTGGTATCAGTAAGCTGTGGAGCCTCTGTTCAAACCATCTAGAGCCTTGTGTCTTCCAGTATTTTTGTCACTTTGCTGCAATTCTGAAAGAAAGGGCTTGACTCCTCTAATTACAAGTGTATGTCCCACACTGCCTTACACACAGTAAGCACTGAGGGAATATATGGTCATTTAAGGCAACACAGCAGTAACTGACGGAAAAAAGTTGAGTCCCAACGCTAGCGTTAAGTCCAATAAATTAAAAACAAACAAACAAACAAAAGAATGTGGGTTGGTTTTGCAAGTATTTTCTGCCAGCTGTTTTCTGATCTGGGTTGGGTCTTTAAAAATTTGACACTCTGCTAAATGAACACAGCAGAAAAGAGGACGCTGAAACACCAAGTCACCTCCATAAATCAAAACCAGTTTGCTTAAGTTCGTACTTTGTGACTAAGCTATAAAACTACAGCTATTTCCCAGCTATAATTGTTCTGTACTCCCTTCATCCGCTCACAACATTTTGCATAGAAAACTTCCACCTCGAGAATTTAAAGACTAGCTACCCCCCCTTCTTATGACCATTACCCACTCTTCTATCTATGTCCACATATATGAAGTATGCTAAGACTTATCTCAAAGATAGGTAACCGCTATTCTTCACAAAAGAGGGTAAAAAAGGCCTAATCTTTTCAAACTAAAAAGATTTAATAACTTCCTCAAACTCGTAACAAATTGTTTTGTTTTTTTTTGAGACAGAGCCTCAAGCTGTTGCCCTGGGTAGAGTGCTGTGGCATCATAGCTCACAGCAACCTCCAACTCCTGGGTTCAAGCGAGTCTCCTGCCTCAGCCTCCCAAGTAGCTGGGACCACAGGCGCCCGCCACAACGCCCGGCTATTTTTTGGTTGCAGCCATCATTGTTGTTTGGCGGGTCTGGGCTGGATTCGAACCTGCCAGCTCAGGTGTATGTGGCTGGCACCTTAGCCGGTCGAGCCACAGGTGCTGAGCCGTAACAAAAAAATTATCAGAATGATTTAACGTTTAGTACTCCTGTTTTTTTACCATACTAAACCTAAGTCAAAATAGTATGTTCAGAAAGAAGGAAAGAGGCAAAACCCATAGATAGTCCTAGATACAAGGGGCCTCACTCTCTTTCAGGGGTCCTCAAACTTTTAAAACAGGGAGCCAGTTCGCTGTCCTTCAGATGGTTCGTTGGAGGGCCGGACTGCAGGCCCCAGGACGAGTTGGCTGCTAAGCGGGACAGGCAGCGGTGGCAAGAACACTCAGCAGGCTGGATAAATGTCCTCAGCGGGCCATAGTTTGAGGACGCCTGCTCTGTTTGCTCTGTAACGTTTCAGAAACGCATTTCAGATACAGGGTGTCCCTATAGCTAACTGTAAAATACAAGGAAGATTAAATGTGCATCTTGTAAAACAGGTATGACTTAGGCTGATGACGAGATGAACTCTGTAAGCACATAGCCCTGTCCGCTGGATTTCCTTGCTTTTAAGAGCTTATTTCCACTCTCAGTTCTTAGGTCTAAAATAAATTTTAAGTTCAAGTTCACACTCCAAGGACAGTTACACAAAGAAAACTAGAAATGGAAACCTAGCAACTAAGATGCATTCACAGCGGATAATGAATGGTTTAGGTAGAAATAATACATTACTAACCAACTTCACATACAGATTGTGATCTCTTGCCTGTAAAACTGATTTAAGATATAAAAGTGAATACTCTTTTAAACTACAGGCAAGTAGGACTTAGAATGCAACAATAAACATTCTTAAAGTAGGTCTGGGGCACATACAGACCAAAGTGTATTTCTAAGTAAGGAATCACAGCAAATAGCTTTGCCTCCAAATCGTGCCCCATCTGATGCAAGTTTTATAAAAAGAACAAGAGAGGGGCAAATAGGCAGATGAGAACAAAAAAATTAAAGAAAGGAAAAGTGTAAGAAAAAAATAAACGAGGTCACTGAGCGATAAGGGGGGAGAGAGAGAGAGTGAGTGTGTGTGTGTGTGTGTGTGTGTGCCTGTGTTTAAAGAAAGGCAGTACGGGGATGCTTTGGTAGAAGGGGACGGCGTTTGTGTGCAGCAAGCGTTTGTACTTACTGTGCCCGGCTCTCTGTCTGCTCCCGAGGTTACCAAGAAACGCACAGACATGCCCGTTCAGACACAGAGGCAAGAACAGAAATAAAAAAAAGGGGGGAATAATTAGAACACAAGCCCCAAACAGTTTTAAAAATGGCTTTTATTTATATAAGTCATTGCACATTCCTAATACAGTGATTTCCTGAAAATTACAGTATTTTGTAAACATAAGATTTACAGTTTTATCCATACACAAAGCCTATTTTTTTTATTTCTTGACAGAATAAATTACTTTTCTTCAAAAAATTAGTCAAGTGCAATTTTGCCCAATATTAAATGCATACTAGAATTAAAGCCTATGAAACTAAGTAGTAACAGATGCAATTATCAAACCTTTCATTTGAACACATTCACTTTCAAATTTAACTTCTTAGTTCGCCCCATTTAACAACATTACTTTCTTTGAAAATTACCCAATTAAGCAGTTAACAGTTTTCCATAATATCGTACAGGCCACTGGCATTAACTAGGCAGTTGCCAAGATGTCAAGATGCCTGCCATCTAACGAGATGGAGAAATCTACAGATGCCCACGGCAAACCCTGCAAACTTCCAGGGTGACCCGTGTTTCAGTGGAAATCTCTGCGACAGTTCCTCTTATCTCATTGTTTGCTCTCTGTGTATGGGTTGGGGCTTTCTTTAGCGATGCACACAACTTTGCAGCACTGAATGAGTTATGAGGACAAAGTCCTAATCTGGCTTGCCCGGCCTCTCACCTCTGTGGTGCTCGGCATCGTGGTGCTTCTTGTCATCTTTTATTGCCAAGTGAGACTGCCCACTCAGAGCACTAGACAGCGCGAGAAGGCCAGCACTACCCCCGAGGGGCGGGATTCCAGGAGGCTGAAGTCCCGAAGGGTGAGGCGTTAGGGGCACTGGGGGTCCGTGGCCGTGAGAAAGATGCTGGGCTTGCAACTGCTGCTGCTGTTGGTGGTGGTGGGACAGGAGGGAGAGGAAGAGGAGGAGGAAGCGGAGGAGATGGTGGCAGCGGTGGTGATGGTGGTGAAGGCAGAATCCAGACAGGACAGGACAGAAGGTGGAGAACACAGAATAGCAGGTGTGACACACACACACACACACACACACACACACACACGGAAGGAACAGAGAGACAAAGGGAAGAAAGGGGAAAAAATGCAATTAGTGCTTTCAGTTCATCAAAAGCTTTCATCTCCTCATAGTTACCCTTTTTCCACCTTCCCAAAATATAATCCTCACATCTACACTGCCACTCCCTGGTATGAGTCGCCCCCTGAGAGTGTGGCAAGGGTGACATTAGTAAGCATGCTGAGTTAATTCCATCTCTAAGCATCTCAAGGGATAAAATCCAGTACTGTCACTGAATCTAATAAGACACCACACATTTTAAAACTCATCCTGATTTCAGGGAGGTTACAATGAGGGCATGGAGGGAGAGAGGTGACATGCCACCCTCCCAACTGGTCCCCAGTTACCAGGTGACTACATTTTACCTCCGCATTCTTGGATTAACGTACCACCATGGTATGATGACACAAAACCAAAACATCTGTAGTATTTTTGGTGAACAGAAATACTTCTTTAGCAAAGGAAGAACAAGCACCTGTGTGTCTCTTACGTACCACCCAGGCACTTGTGCGTCCTCATTTCTTGAAGCCCTCTTCCGCACTACAAGGAATTACTGATATTCCCATTTGCCAGAAGGAACAAAGGCTGAAAGGCATTGAATAGGTGGCTGGGGCTCTCCCCACTGATGGGACAGGACTGCAGCCAGTGCAGGAAGGACCCTTCCCTTACATCTGCTCTCTTTATTACACTGCTACATACAGTGGAGTATGGCCATACAGTGGGAGGGCCCCAGGGCTGGAGACGGCGAAGAAACCTTAGAGATGAAACCCATCATTCTTGGCCTTTCTCCTGAGTTCCAAACCTTAAACTCATTCCTTCTAGGTCACCAGTGAAAACACTGAGATCTATGGAGATTCAGATCCTTGATCAGGAAAGTACTTTTTAGTAGTTGTATGGGACTCCAACCACAATGACCCAAGACCCTATCCCTAATGCCTGTTCCCCTACACCACTTACAAGCCTCTGCCCATACTGGAAGTTCTAAGTCTGCTCGCAGTAAACAGTGTCACCGCTCTCATATGCACTGAAAAGCACATTGTATGAAATGAAAAAATACCCAAGAAATGGCCCCTGCAATAGGAACTTGGCACATTTCATCTGTCCAACATAAAAGTTGCTTTTGATGAGACAGTAAAAACGATTAAAGCTCCATTTTCTAAGGGGCAATGTTAGAAAATTCTTAAGATTCTGATTTGTGCTCACTTCCCTGGGACTCAATTACTTGTTTTATTTATTACCCTCCTGTGTGTAATGAATATATTAAATCTTCACACCAGATCTTCAGTGATTTCCACCCAGCCTGCTGCTTTTTAATGGAATCTCAAATACACTTCCTGCCCTCAAGAGTAAAAGAAAATAGCATCTTAAAACCAGAAATCAGTGTCTGCTGTAACTTTACAACAAATGTTCAACCACTCCTACCAACTTAAAAAAAAAAATCTTTAGAAGCCAACCTTCTTTTTAAACTTCCGTTCCTTCTTCCAAAGAGAGCATAGTTCTAATTAGAGGGAAAATGGAAACAGGGGTGAGGTCAGAGCAGGCAGCATTCATAGTATTCTTGGAAAGTATTTATAAACTACTCATTCACCACTTGAGATCATAACAACAATTTCTTTACACATAAAATCACCTTCCTGTCATCCCAAAGACACTAATTCTTGCTCTGTCACCTTTTAAGAGCTTGGCAATAGTGAGACATAAAACTGAAGAAGCTTGCAGCGGCATCACGGTCCACTAGGCGTGCTCATTAGCACTTAATTAGGAACTAGACACCTGCCATGAGAAATGTGCTCCGAGAAGGATGAGGAACAGGTCTGCCCCACCAGCAATTACCATCATTACTCGGAGAGTAAGAGCTATGTCCGGCTTCTGGGGGGGAAAGGCAATGATGCATACACAAGCAAGTGCAGTGGGGTAATTAAGCACGGCACTAATTAAAAGAAGATGAGAGAGGCAAAGCAGAGGGGAAGGAATCTAACTACAGGGTGGAGGACACCACCTCTCAACCCCTCTCTGCTTCCTTCACTCCCCCTAAAATCCAGAATACAGTCACCAGAAGATGACTTCGGAGGTGCGATTTTATGCCACAGCACATATTCGGGTCATATTTGGAAACACAAAAATCTAAGTTAGCTTTCAGAAAAGATGAAATGGAAAAAGCAGGCTCTGATAGACGACTGAAAAGAGGGGCTCGCTTACATAATGACGGGGCTTCGCCACAGCTGTGAAGCAGAGCTACGCAGTGAAACCCTGCAGTTGGGCTAATAACTACCAACAGGGACAGAGTAACGGCCGCAAGTAACTCCCTCTTCTGCCCTGCTTGGCTTCCCAGGCCTCTTGAAGAAATCACTGTTAGTAAAGGTAACTGGGTTCTTCCATCCTTAGTTCTGGAATGATGGAAGTTGCTTTTCTTTTCTTTTTTTTTTTTGGGGGGGGGTTTCTTCCCTAGAGCAAAAATCCTGGTTAAACTGAAAGGAGTGCAGTTTACTAAGCAGTGCAGGGATGGATCGCTGCTGTTGAGGATGCTGGGATCCTGGGAAACGTGGCTATACCACCTCCCCATCTCCCTCTGCTCCTGCCAGCAGTGCCCCCAGACGGTGTTTGGCTGTTTGCATATCCATTATCAGGGCTGAACCCAGGATGGCTCCATTTCACAAAGGGGACTGGTTTCAAAGCAAAGAGGCCAGCCTGCGGCTCAGAGCCAGGGTGAGGGCTATGAACCTTTTGTTTCCTGGAACATCATTTCTCCTGTAAGCCCAGCATCCCGGCATGTTCCCAAACACAAGAAAGGAAAACGGGACCCATGTCTTTCTCCACGGATGGCTTCACATTTCATTCCATGCCAGGTTAACAAGATGCTCTGGAGAACGTGAAAATACCAGGTACCCAGGACAAATCCACCTTTTCCATCAGACTTTAAAGGGGATGAACGGTGAAAGTTTATTCTTTTTTCTTTTTTTTTTTAAATAGAATCTCAGTCTGCTGTCCAGGCTAGAGGGCCACAGCTTCAGCCAAGCTCACAGCAACTTCAAACTCCTAGGCTCAAGTGCTCCTCTTGCCTCAGACTCCGAGAAGCTGGGACTGCAGGTGCCTACCACAACATACTGTTAATTTGTCTACTTTAACTAGGTTATGCGGTTTCACTTTGCTCAGGCTGGTCTCAAACTCCTAAGCTTAAGCAATCCTCCCACCTCGGCCTCCCAGTGCACTAGGATTATAGGCGTGAGCCATTTGTGCTTAGCCAAAGTTTATTCTTATGCCCACTTCTCTTGTCCCAACTTCTTAATGACTGTCCCTACAGCTGAAAAAACAGGGTATCATTTGCTCTCAGCTTCGTTCCAAGGAAGCTCATAAAGAAAATTAAGCCTAAAAGGAGATAGCTCTGGCTTTTCTCAGAAGTAGATGCTTAATATTATAAATAAAAAGTGTCATTTCTAAGATAAAACATTTATTTAAATGAATGAAAGCCCATATCTAAAAGAGTAAAAGAGCTGACTCCAAAAAGGGCTGCCCACACCTGACCCATCTGTCCTTGCAGAAACATTTTCTCTCAGCAAGACTTACCTGAGACCATCTGGTACCCATCACCTTCACCAAAAGGAAAAAGCAAGGATGCTACTTAAAGAACAAAAGTGACACTGACATTACCACATAGCCAAAAACTAGAAAACTATGCCAAGTAGGGAAATGTATATGCACCTGTCCCCTATGACCAAACGGGCACCTAACACTTAGAAAACTTAGAAACGTTTTTCAGCATGACGATAAGGGTGGAGAAATTTATCCTTCCACCTAGCCATTATGGTAATTAGGAAACTTTTTTAATGTTTACAGAATTATGTGGCACAGAATACACAAGCAAAACAGTTGGTAAAGCTACTAGAAAAGATATTTTTGATGAGCAATGGTGGTGTTTAGTCATCTAGCTGGTTTCTCAGGCAGTCAATGTAGACCCATGCTTCTCAAGCAGAGCCAATTAATATCCTACCCCTGGCCCCCAAGACATTTGTCACTATCTAACGATATTTATGATTGTCACATGGGGGAAGGGACAAATGGGGCTCGTGGCATCTAGCCTGCTAGAGGCCAAGGATGCTGTTAAACACCCTACAATGCCCAGGAAAGCCCCCCACCAGGGAGTCACTGAGCCCATGAGCAATGCTGAGGTCGACAGACTGTCCAGACCTAAGCTGAATTCTGCCCCCTTGCATTAGAATTCCTGTTCTTATATGCCTAGAGACTTGCCAAATTGTTGCTTTAAAAAAATGCTTTTCAACATTCAAGCATTCACTGTCCTTTCATCACCATCCAAATAAACTGTCACAACTCAAAACACTGAACATCTGCCTCCCAAAGCCAATTCCATTAACAATTTCGAACTTAAAACAAACAAAAGAACACCTCATATTTTACAGAACAACTTAGGAAAGAGCTACACAGAGAATATTCACATATTGGAGTTCTCATCCCCCAAAGAGAATTATGGAAAAGTTTGGATTTGGAAATAAAGTAATAAATGCATTTGCTCTAACCAAAATAATCTAAAATCTAAATAGGGTGAGACTGAGACCAAAAAAGAAAAGAAAAGAAACCTGAGTTAATGATACAGAAAACCCACAAGGAATAAAGTAACCGCAACCGTGTAGAACAGCCGCCACACATTTAGAATTTAATTTACATTTAACTTAGTACAGCTTAGGTCAATTATGTTACTGTAAAGACACTGTGCCATTTACATCCCGGTAACTGTGTAGTTCGTGGTTTCTAAATTTCTGTTTCTAAAACACAGGTGTAGTACATGACATTGCCATCAAGGTGCCTATTCCCACCTTTTCCTCCCTCGATGCTAAGCTCCCTACTACCGACCACTAATCAACTTTAATTTCTGAAATTTAGTCCATTTTTTAACCGCAAGACAAACTATGCCAAAAAAACTATGTCACAAAAATCACACACTTACCCCAACTGAACTAAAACCATGCCCCTAAATGGAATCTCTACTGCTAAGAGTTGACAGTGAGTGGCCTTTGAAAAGGGGACAAAAATGTGTAAAGTAGCATTTGTTGACACTTGTCTCCAAATCACCCTTCCCTGATTTCTATTTTCTTGTCCGTTAGAACAATCTTTTCTTGGGAGGCTGCAGAAAAACTAAAATTGGTATGCAACCTTAAACCAGTGGGAAAGAGCCATCTGGCAGCAGAAACATCAAGACCTCCACTAGAAGAGTTATCTGGAAAACCTCCCATTATGTGAATGGGCTCTCCCATGAAGAGGGTCAAGGGTGATACACAGGTAGAAACTGCTTACTGGGGCCAAGAGTTCTCCAGCTACTTGAAGACAATAAAAAAATAAAGTAAAATGGCAATTCACTGATCCTATCTCAATGTAGGAATGCAAACAAAATAACACATGGGCAACTTAAGGAACAGGAGAATATCTGCAAACGGCATCCAATAAGAGACTCATATCCAAAATGCATAAGGAACTCAACAGCCAGAAAATAGCCCAGTTAATAAATAGGCAAAGGACCTAAACAGACATGTCTGCAAAGAAGACATATAAATATGGTCAACGGGGATATGAAAAATTCTCAATATCATGAATCGTCAAGAAAATGAAAATCAAAACGCCAATGAAGTATCACTTTATACCTGTTAAAATGGGTAGTATCACAAAAACAAGTGTTGGCAAGAACGTGGAAAAAGGAAACACTGTTGTTAGGAATGTGAACTGACACAGCCATTATGGAAAATGGTATGGAGGTTTCTCAAAATATTAAAAATAGGCCCATAGGGCGGCACCTGTGGCTCAAGGAGTAGGACGCCAGCCTCATATGCTGTGTTTCCCCGAAAATGAGACCTACCCCCAAAATAAGCCCTAGTAGTATTTCTATGCATTTGTTAAATTTAGGCCCTACTGCAATAAGACGACCTAGTGATGGGCGTGGCTATGCAGCATATCCGGAAAACTGGAATACCTTTTATCTGCCACAGCTCCTTTCTCCGAGCCGTTTGCACTTGGGTGGGTGCACCGGTGGTAACCGTGGTGGCAGGCATCCTATTGCACACATGCGAACGGCTAAAGGAAAGGAGTTCACACATCACTAGTGCCAGCCCCACCAACAAGGTTGGCTCCCCCATCAGGTTCCAGAAGAAGATGATGTAACTGTATTTGAATTAATGTAGATTGTTGTATTATACTTAATAAAAATAAGACATCCCCTGAAAATAAGCCCTAATGTGTCTTCTTGAGGAAAAAATAAATATAAGACAGTGTCTTATTTTCGGGGAAACATGGTACCAGGGGTGGTGGGTTCAAGCCTGGCCCTGGCCAAAACTGCAAAAAAAGAAAAAAAAAAAGAAAGAAAAGAAAATAGGTCTATAGGTTGAGTATCACTTTTCTGAAATGTTTGGGACCAGGAGCATTTCAAGTTACTGAATGTTTTCAGATTTGGGGATAAGGGCATTATATTTACTAGCATCCTTAGTCCGAAAATCTGAAACAGTCATGTTGATGTCCAAAAAGTCTCAGATTTTTGGAGCATTCCAGATTTGGGATGCTCGACTTGAGTATGATCCAACATATCACTTGTGGGTATATATCCAAAAGAAGTAAAATCAATATGTTGAAGAGCTATCATTATGTCAAAGAAATATCCATGTCCATCACAACATCATTTACAACAGTCAAAAAACAGAAACAACCTAAACATCTGTTGACGGATGGATGCATACATAATGTGGTATATGTACACACAGTGGACTAATATTCAGCTTTTAAAAAGAAGGGAACTCTGCCATTTGTGACAGAACCTGGAGGATGTTATGCAAAGAGAAATAAGCCAATCAGAAAGACAAATCCTACACGATGTGGAATCTAAAAGAATACAACTCATAGAAGCAGAGAGAAGAATGGTGGTTGCCATAGGGGACAGTGAGATGTTAGTCAAAGGGCACAAAATTTCAGTGAAGTTCTGGAGACCTAACTGACTGCACAGAGCAAGACCTTGTCCCTAAAAAATAGTAATACTGTACTGTATACTCGTAATTTGCTAAGAAGGTAGATCCTAATGCGTTCTCACCACACACACACACAAAAGGTAACTATGTGAAGCAACGGATATATTAACTAATTTGATCATGGTGACCATTTCCCAATGCACAGTACAATTTCTATTTATCGATGATACTCCAATAAAGCTGAAAGAGAAAAAGACACATGAAAATAAAAGTGATGGCATGTACACAGACAGGCACCAGGCCTAAGAGTCAGCATCTCTGAGAGGGAGACAGTGCTTCACACTCACCAGGATAGCTGGATTCAGAAAAATGGACAATTGGCTCCAAGCCTATAGCTCAGTGGCTAGGGCGCCAACCCCATGCACCAGAGCTGGTGGGTTCAAACCGAGCCTGGGCCTGCCAAACAATGACAACTACAACCAAAAAATAGCCAGGCGTTGTGGCAGACACCTGCAGTCCCAGCTACTGGGAGGCTGAGGCAAGAGAATCACCTGAACCCAAGAGTTTGGCACTCTACCAGAGGCAATGAACTGAGATTCTGACTCAAAAAAAAAAAAAAAAAAGGATTAAGTGCAGAGATGAAGATGAAGTAGGAAAAAAACGGATAAGTGCAGAGATGAAGTAGGAAAACTGAAATTCTCACACTCGGCTGTGGGGATGTAAAATGGTGTAGCTACTTGGGAAAACAGTTAAGCAGTTGCTCAAAAAGTTGCATATAAAGTTACCATATGACCAGCAATTCTACTCTCAGGCACAGACCCAAGAGCAAACTGGTACACGAATGTTTACAGAAGCATTATTCATAATACCGACAAGTGGAAACTACTAAGCAGTGGTTCTCAACCTTCCTAATGCCCCGGCCCTTTAATCCAGTTCCTGTGGGTTGCGACCCACAGGTTGAAAACCACTGTACTAAATGCTCATCAACTTACAAATAGATAAACAACAAATGTGGTATAGTGACGAGTGGGATTATTTGTCAATAAAAACTACTAAGTAGAGTGACGTCTGTAGCTCAGGGGGTAGGGCGCCATCCACATACACCAAGGCTGGTGGGTTTGAACCTGGCCAGGGCAGCTAGAACAATGACAACTGCAACCAGAAAAATAGCCCGGCGTTGTGGTGGGCACCTGTAGTCGCAGCTACTTGGGAGGCTGAGGCAAGAGAATCACTTAAGCCCAAGAGTTGGAGGCTGCTGTGTGCTATAACGCCACAGCACTCTACCCAGGGTGATAGTTTGAGACTGTCTCAAAACAAACAAACAAACAAACAAACAAACAAACAAAACCCCACTAAGTACTGGGACATGCCACAATGTGGATAAGCATCATGCTAAGCAAAAGCAGCCAGACAAACAAAGCTACAAGTGTCATTCCATTTACATAAAATATATGTAGGGCAGGTAAATCCAGAGACAGACTGGTAATGGCCAGAGGGGGCATGGAGAACAAACAGTAATAAAGATGGATCTTCTTCATCGAGATGATAAAAATGTTCTAGAACTAAGACAACACCAATAGTTGCACAACTCTGTGAATATATTAAAAAGCACCAAATTGTATGCTTAAAAAGAGTGTATTTGATATATACATTGTATCTCAACTTTAGAAAACAAACACAGAGGTCTAACTCCTATTCCATTAAAATGGGATAATCTACTCTCTGGAGTCTTTTTCCTCCCTCTGGAAAAAAAAAGGGGGCGGGGGAATATATATATAAGACCTTGTTCTGAAGAATCCAGTAAAACGCATAAGAAAATGGTGGGAAAACTAAAAAGTAAACAATGCTTCAGTTTGTCAATTCACCAAATAACTAAAAAGCTTGTCTATCCAGAAGAACCTAGACATTGAGGTCAAGTTCTGCATCAGTCAGAAGCCTAGTTGTACTTTTAGTTTAAAAAGACAAGCAACAACAACAAAAAAGAACACACATAACCAAGGGAGAAAAAGGATGCACAAAAGACTTCCTTACAATATTGCTCCTTCTCTTTGGAAATTTAATAAAAGGGCTAGACTATACTGGAATTTAAGTGGCAGGCAGTCACTAAATTTAAGTTAGCAGAGCCAGGAGATCCAAGTTCTTTGTGGTTAGTCTTCTCTCTCTTGGTAGCAGGATATGCATTATTCTCCTCGGGTGAATTTGTTTTATAAAGAAACTTACAGCTGGGTTACTGATGGGCTTTCCAGGGATTAACTGCATACTCATAAGAGGCTAACCTCATCCTCTTAAACTTCACACACTACAATCCCATAGATAGCTGACAGCTATAGCCAAAGGAGAAAAATAATCCAACATTTTGCTAATCCTTAAACCAATCATTTTATGCAACAGTGGAGAGTCCGTTAGGTCTACAACTCAATCTCTTAGGGACAGAAAGGCTCCTTCTACAGACATGAGGGGTTTGTATTCACAGCCATCTCCTACACAAACACAGATTGTCAGGCATCACCAAATACCCTAGACTTTTAGCTCATATGAAGTTGTTTTAAAGTATAGAGAATTATAAATCTGTCTATAAAAAAGGAATATACAAATTTGACCAATAATCTGGAATTGCATGAGCCCTGACAGAAATTCATAAAAAACGATTCAAACTACATTCAAATAAGTGAGAGGAGGAAAACAAGCCTGCTCAGATTAAATCCAAACGTGCTGAGCTCCTGAAGTTCACATGCACTGCTAAGGGAAACTACCCAAATTTTCTTACACCCAACAGTCTGCACTGAGGCAACTATCAGAAATCTGGCATTTTGTGGATGGGTAAGACCATCCCCACTGGTCATCTGGCCTTCTCTTTTTACTTTCTCACCCTCCACCCTGATTACAAGGACCCCTGTAACCTCGCAGTGCCAGCAAAGGCCGTGTCCACCACCTTCTAGTTAAGTAAGGAAACCAATAATCTTTGTCCTCTCATTTTTACTCTGAACTCTGTCTCCATCTGTTCCCAAAACTTAACGTTTTCCCTTCCATTTCCAACTTTTAAATTCACACATCAAAAGCTAAATGGCAGTGCTTTTCCACTGCTGTGTCCTTATTAAAAATCATTCATGGACAACAACTTAATGGCAAGAGCACAGGATCGTGCTGGGTCCAATCTCAATATTCACATCCATGTAACCACCTGAAAAGTCAAGGAAGGGGTGACCTGCTGCTTAGAGCTACCACCCCCATAAAGGTTTGGCCAACTGGACCCACATATCTGCTATAGGTCTGTAAAAAACCCAGGCACACAGAACTACAGAGTAAGGTGCCTATAGCTAGGGTGACCAGACGTCCCAATTTTGGCGGGACAGTCCCACTTTTCAACAATTTGTCCTGTGTCCTGTAGTGTTTTAAAAAAGTCCCGATTTTTGGAAAGAATGCACGAACGGGCTGGAGAACAAGAAGGGAATATACGGTTTCCAGCCGCCATATGGCTATTTCAGCAGAATATAAGTTTTATATTATTTTTGTTAATTTTATAATGTTAAACTATAATAAATAATTGCTGAGAAGTGATTATTGAGAACTGCTTATCAAAGTTTGCCTTGTTGTCAGGCCCTGCCCTGCCCCGTCCCCTGCCCCGCGCCCCGGCTCCGCCCCCCCATGTTGTCCTGCCTTACAGATGTTAGAATCTGGTCACCCTACTATAGCTCAAGTGCCTAAGGCGCCAGCCACATACACCAGAGCTGGCGCGTTCAAATCCAGCGCAGGCCTGCCAACGTAGCTGGGCGTTGTGGCAGGCACCTGTAGTACAGCTACTTAGGAGGCTGAGGCAAGAGAATCCCTTAAGCTCGGGTATTTGAGGTTGCTGTGAGCTGTGATGTCACAGCACTCTACCCAGGGCCATAAACTGAGGCTCTGTCTTAAAAAAAACCGAAAACAAAAAACCCCAAAACCAAAACAAACAAAAAAACTATAGAGTAAGGAATCAGGACTACATGCTCAATTAAGACTGTCAGCCAAGGTCTTATCCAGCAAAAACCATGAAGGTAGATGGCATTACCATCTACAGACAGGGACACTGACCGAGATTATACGAGGTCACAAAGGTGATAAATAATGGCAGCCAGTTGTCCCACCCAAGTCCATCCTGTCCTAGGCCCAGGCTTTGTCCAAGGTAACAGCAAAGCAAGTGCTAATGTATATATTACCACAAGCACCATGAAGCTGGGCAACAGGTGCTTAGAAATAACATAGGAAACCATGCAACTATTTTCTCTAAAAAGAAACCCTAAAAAAGTTCGTTCAATATTGAACTAGTTACTAAAAAAAGCATCCATCCCTCAGAGAGGGGAAAAACTGATAGGCAGCATGAGGGAACTTGCTAGGGGTAGGAAATCAACCTGCATCATGTGGAGTGTGGGTTATTGGGTATATCCAGATGTCCAAAGTAATCAAGTCACACACTGAAGACCTGTGCATTTCACTATATAAAAATTATGTATCAACTGAAAAAACAAAACCAAATTTGTGTACAAATAGGTATCTATAGTTATATAGGAATACAGATATAGGCAAGATATATATTATTTGTAGTGTCAACCTGATAAACCAACTCTTTGGAATCCCAATGTCAACTAAAATCAATTATTTAGTATCTTTCAGAAGTGAACTTTAGCTCCAAACTCCCCAAATATTAATAATAAGGGCCAGGCATGGTGGCTCATGCCTGTAATCCTAGTACTCTGGGAGGCCAAGGGGGGTAGGCTGCCTGAGTTCACAGGTTCGAGACAAGCCTGAGCCAGAGCGAGACCCCCATCTCTGAAAATAGTAGGGTGTTGTGGCGGGCATCTGTAGTCCTAGCTAGTTGGGAGGCTAAAACAAGAGAACTGCTTAAGCCCAAGAGTTTGAGGCTGCTGTGTGCTGTGATACTACAGCACTCTACTGAGGCAACAAAGTGAGACTCTGTCTCAAAAAACAAAAACAAAAACAAATAATAATAAAGTAGGGAGCCATCTTAAAGCATCTTTCAGTCAATTCTTCCTGTGTTCAGGTAGCCATTAGCCATTCCGCAAATAAGATGTAAGAACACGTAATGATTAATTATGTTTTGATTATTCCTTTTTTTTTTTTCTTTTCTTGCAGTTTTTGGCTGGGGCTGGGTTTGAACCTGCCATCTCTGACATATGGGGCCAGTGCCCTACCCCTTTGAGCCACAGGCGCCGCCCTTATTCCTTTTTTATTTTTTGAGACAGAGTCTCACTTTGTCACCCTGGGTAGAGTGTCCAGCATCATAGCCCACAGCAACTTCAACTCTTGGGCTTAAGCGATTCTCTTGTCTCAGCCTCCCAAGTAGCCAGGACTACAGGCAGCCACTACAATGCCCCCCTATTGTTAGAGAAGGGAGTATCACTCTTGCCCAGGCTAGTCTCAAACTCCTGAGCTCAGACAACTGGCCTGCCTCGGCCTCCCAGAGTACTAGGATTATAGGTGTGAGCCACCAGGCTCAGACTTGATTATTCTTAAAAGAATTCCAAATTAAAAATGACCTTTCCAAAAATAAATAAATAAATAAGACCGTTCAAGGAATGTTGCTTAAAGGATAAAGACAGATCTGATCTAAAAGCTCAAGGTCCCAAATGAAGGTCCCTTTCCACACTGCAACTTGTTTTCCAACACCTAAGTGAGCTGTGTGTCTAATCAATAAACACCGTGCCTATTAAGATGTCTGCACTATTAACTACCCTTTCAATTGTTAGAAGGGCACACCATGTTTAATAGCAAAAGAGCTGGTAAGAAGTAAAAATCAAAAAGCAGACTTGCAGTTATTTATTCATCCAGTCACAAATTTGCTATCAATCTAAAGCTTTTTTCTTTTTCTTTTTTTTTAAGATGGTCTCACCTAGGCTTCAGTACAGTGGCATCAGCCTAGCTCACAGCAACCTCAAACTCCTGAGTTGACAAGAGATCCCCCTGCCTCAGTCCCCCAAGTAGCTAGGACTACAGGTGCCCACAACCATTCTCAGCTAAATTTTTCTATTTTTAGTAGAGACAGGGTCTCACTCTTGCTCAGGCTGGTCCTGAACTCCTAAACTCAAGGGATCCTCCTGCCTTGGCCTCCCAGAGTGCTAGGATTACAGGCGTGAGCTATCACACCTGGCCCAAAAAGCAGTTATTTTTTTAAAAATGGTCAAACAAAACTATTTCAATAGTTTCTCCAAATATCAAATATCTAAGCTTACCTTTCTTAAATATTAGTACTCTATGTAAGTTGGAAGGCAGGTGCTGTGGTAAGAAGGAATTTAAGTCAGTGTTGTCTGTCAGATATGAGAACTATAATTTCTACGCTGGTGAGAAGTGGGCAATACTACTTCACTCAACAAGGATGGAAAAAATATAACCTCTTTCTTCCTCCTCAATGGGCACCCACTGGCCCAGAACACACACCTTTAGCTCACCTAAAAGCTTGATGTCCTTGAGAAGATTTACTTTTGCCAGGTTTACTAAAGAGAAATATCTTTAGCCCTGTCAAGGAAGCAAGGAAGCTCCTAGATTGTACCTTAAAGGGAATAAGAATGTTTCGGCTCATTTGCATTTTAAAGGGTACTCTTTGATGATCTTTCACACTTGTAATAGATGTCTAAACCATTAAATTACTATTTCTTTTCTTAGCCTGAAAGTCGATGCAGACTAAGAGCGTGGCCTCTCCCATTGTTCTCTACCCTAAGTCGGTCCCTGAACAATACTGACAGCTGCTATCAAACCAGGCTGCATTTACTCTGCGAGCAGCTGCTGCTTGTAGGAACAGACAGTCTCCCGGTCCCTCCTCCTCTCTGGGGAGACAGGTTGACACACTGCATGTTCAATGAAGGGGTGCAAAGGTCCACTGAATTGTCAACCCAATTTTATGCTACTTCGATTTTCCAGGACGCACACAATCCCTTTCAAGCAAAAATCAAGCATATGCCAGAGCATGAAACTTATGATGCGGGATAATTATTGATCACTACAAACTTGAAAGGAACCTTCTGACATAAATTAATATACTGATCCAAAAATTACAGTGATAAAAACCACACATGCCGGTGTGCTGAAGACGTGCAACGGGCGTGAGTCTCTCATCGGGCCCAGTTCACCAATTTGGGTGACTGTGGCCAGAACTAATCTGCCTTTGTAATCTCAACAACATTTTTCCTGGACTAAAGCCATTCATAAAATTAGAAGAGATTCATCTGCCTTTCTAAAACAGCCACTATTTTTATTTTCTGATTTAGCTCAAAACAGGTTTTACCTATAAACATCTGGTTAATGCAATTTCCTCCTTTCCAAAGTGTGGGCCCAAAGGAGGAGATTCACAAGGCTGGGCAGTACCTTAGAGAATTTAAACGTGAAGAGTTTTACCATCAAGAAATTATATGTAAAAATTTACAGCCTATCAGAAAACAAACATGTTCGCTAAGTCTAACTGGGTACTTGAGAACTGCTTTGCATATGTTTTCCTTTAATCAAAACAGGCTTTTCCATCCTCATTCATTTGGGTGAAAAAATTCTGTGCTGGAGCTACAAGTACAATTCACTATTAGTCTTTGCTAATCAAACACGGTACATGTGAAAGTACCAGTGAATATTTGATTTGATCTCTGAAATAAAGCAATTCATTACATAAGAAAAAGGTACAGAAGGCAGCAGACAAATGCAGATGTAATTGTGTTTTTTGTTGAATGTGATTAGAGAGCTCACTAAGTAACAGTCAAAAATGTGATACTGAAGGGGGAGAAAGGCAATGCCTGGATGGGGGGGAGGAGGAGGGAGAATTGTTTATGCAGAGCTAAGCTGTCAAGTGTAATAAAGCAGCTTGAATAAAATTTAAGCTGAAAATCCACTGAAGCTCCCCATTTCAGGGAGGAAAAAGCTATTAAAAGGAAATGAAGGTCACCCTCCCAGTTTATTTCACCTAATTGACTGCCAATAGCTTACCACAGACAACCCAACTGCAGATCTGCAATTGAGAAACTGATGAAAGGAGAGTTTTCAAGCTGAGGCTCATTCTTTAATCCTCCTTGGCTCTTATGTTTTTTCTGCATCTCCAGTTGGGATGTAATTTTAAGCCCTGATGGATTAACTGGTTCCATTGTCTGTGGCCGTCATTGGACTATGGCACTCTTAATCCATACAGCAGCATGTCTAATTATCATTACAAAGTGTCTGAGGGAACTATAAAGACCAGCAGGGCATCTTCTCACAAGCAATTAACATAAATTGATAAATGAGTGATTTGAATCCGCTCAAGGCACTCACATATGAATAAAATCAGAAAGGATGGTCCCTTGTTTCAGCTACTTTTTTCACTTGGTCTGGAAGGGGCGGAACACGTGAGAACCATCCTGGTCGGCCGTGGTGGGGGTGGGGGACGAACTCAGGGGGGTGGAAGGCACGGTTCACCGGGCCCCTTAATGCAGAGCAAATGACTTGTGATTGACAACCAGTTGCCAGCACGGAGCACTAACTGAACTCGACAGAGGAGAGCCAGAGGAGAGCGCAGCCCCGGTGAAAGGCTAGAGAGCACCAGGGCAGACCATTAACACTCCTTCCTCAGCAAGAGAGCGCTCTTTTCATCGGTGTGCCACTTAAAAATTCATGAAAGAGGAGCAAGAAAGAAGAAGAGCAAACAGTTACACAGGTTCGAATACCCTGGAAAGCAAAAGGCAAAAGCAAAGGTAACTAAATGAAATGATAATTCAGAGACCTGTCTTAATCTTACCGTGATCTAGCGTTGTTTTAAGACAGAGGTAAGGAAAAGTATTTAAAACTCTAAACTAAAGCTTTTACCCGACTAATGGAGCAAGGGTGGTTTTAGGTGTCACAGGACAAACTACATTTACTCTCCTATTTACAAGCACACTTAGGACAAGGCATGATAGTGTGTACCTAGAGCCCAGCTACTCGGGAGGGCAGAGAATCACTTGAGCCCAGGAGTTCAAGGCCAGCCTGGGTAAGATGGTGAGATCGCATCTCTTTAAAAAAAATTTAATTCACTAATTAAAAGATCTATTTTTCTTCCCCTCCTAAAATGTTTCTTCTGTCAACTTTCTTACGCTAATCTCTCTTCCCCTCCGCACGTCAGCATGTCCCAAACCCTCCACCCTTATCAAATAGGTCAACGTTAAGCTACACAAAATTATATATGTACATATACATATGCTAAGCCATCAAATTAGTAAGAAATGAAAGCTGGTTATACACACTGTAGGAGGTAGACCTGGTAGGCCACGTACCCCGATGATGGCATTCAGCTCTGCCATGGTCACCTGTTTGGCACGTTCGACAGCCTGGGCCACCTGTTGTTGATGCTTTGAAAATAAAGAGAAAAATAGGTGTTAGCAGCAGCTGAGAACTTCATCCTTCCTTGTAACAACATCAATAAAACAAATGCAAAGCAGGTTGAAGTCCAAGAATGTGAATGTGTAGTTTCAACACAGGAGAAGAGTGGAGCTTCCTAAACACCAGTAGTCCCTACTTGCGGCTGTAATGGCTCAGAAGAGCAGAAAGCCAACAGGGACATCAAAAATAACAACTTGGGGCATTAGGAGAAAAATAGGACAAGACTTGGAAGATCACTCTGCTTCATAGAAACCGTTTGCAATGGGAAGTTTGGGCAGAAGCAATTTACGGCAATTTTAAAGCACCCATTCAATACAATTTAGACAGTAAACCTGTAATCACTTCTCTGATCAACGAATTTTGACCCACAACTTCCTAAAACTGAGAATTTCTCTGGTTCTTTTACGCTTTTGATATTTCACCCTCCACAGGGAAAAGGAAGAGCCCCACCCTCAGTTCAAAACGTGGAAACTCACCCTGTACTCCTCCCAACTCCACCCACAAATAAAAACAAAGCCACAAATTTACTTCAGGAGCATAAGAACGGAGCAAAGACCTGGATCACTGAAGTTTAACAAACAACTAGATTCAAAAGGCCAACAAATCTATATTGTTAACACCAGACAACTGTCATGCTGGAAGAGGCTGTTCCAGCAATAGCAGAAACGGCGACTAACCAGCATGGACCAACAGACGCCAACTCGTGCAGACACCCAGCATTCTCAGTCCTTGTTCAACAAGCTTTCTGCTCCGCCTCGAGACACATCATAGCACTTACTAGCTTGCATCCAAAAGGAATGTAAACCTTTCCAGGCAAAACCAAAATGTAATAGTCTTGAGTCAGTTTCATACACTACTCATATAGAGAGCTTTTTCTCACAAATATTAAGGTTAAACCTCTATGACTTTGTAACTAAATAAAACGGAATATATACACATACACACGGGGCCGGACAGAAAGTTTGTGTGCAGTTTAAATAGTTATACACGAACTTTATGGGCTGTGTGTATGCACATGATTCAGTTAACATAACACGAAGACTTATTTTGGACTATTATCATCTACCCCCCTCCATGGATTAAGTCTAACATACTGAGGACAAGAGAAATACCTGCTTCCATGGTAAAGTCAACGCTGACAGAGTCAGTTTTAGAAGTCAGAACAAGAATAGTTCTCTACTTAGAGGACGTAAAGGATATCTAATCATCAGTAGCTATCAACCTTATACTACTTGAAGAAAGCAAAACCTTATGTTTGATAGTCGTTTTGCTGTTTTCCACCGAAAAAAAATTCATTTGGGAGTTGAGCTACTGTCGCCACTTCTACAGTGTGCCCTCAGATGCATTAGAGCAGTGGTTCTCAACCTTCCTAAGGCCAGGGCCCTTTCATAAGTTCCTGTGGGTCGCAACCCACAGGTTGAGAAGCGCTGTGTTAGAGAGACTAGCAGGGGGTGTACACACTTCAGCTGCAACAGATGTTCTTCACACTTGTTCCTTGTGATAAAATTAACATCTTAAAACTAGCTAATTTGCAAACAGAGAAGCAACATAATTGCACTTTAACAGCTGAACAGTTTTACTTACTTCCTGAGACAGAAATGGGATGACTTGTGCACAAATCGTATTCAATCTCTTGGCGATTTCGGTCTATAAAGACAAAGCCATACATATATTAGAATACTTCACAATCAGTTCACAAAGGTAAAAACTTCATGCCTCCAACACTAGTTCTCTACTCACTCTGGAAGGCATACGATTATTTTCCCAGGTTATGTTACCAGTATTTATCTTTTTTTTTTTTTTTTTTTGAGACAGAGCCTCAAGCTGTCCCCCTGGGTAGAGTGCCGTGGCATTACAGCTCACAGCAACCTCCAACTCCTGGGCTCAAGTGAGTCTCCTGCCTCCGCCTCCCAAGTAGCTGGGACCACAGGCGCCCGCCACAACGCCCGGCTATTTTTTTTTTGGTTGCAGCCGTCATTGTTGTTTTTTGGCGGGTCCAGGCTGGGGGTTCGAACCCACCACCTTAGGTGTACGTGGCTGGCGCCTTAGCCGGGTGAGCTATAGGCGCCGAGCCACCAGTATTTATCTTAAGAGAAACAGTAGATATCAATCCCACTTGCAAAGTAAGGCACAATTGCACACTGTTATTGCTCACTTCAGAGGAAACAATGAGTAGTTTAACAGAGTTGGAAAATCTGCATGATATAAGGCTATATGATGATTCAATCTGGTGATTGTTAAGCCCCTTAATAGACTTTCAGTGATGGTACACCATGGCACATCTATGTAGTTTTTAAAGCAAGTTCACTCAAACTGGTGTCAAAAGCCATTGGGGACAACAGAGCAGTGTCAAAGCAGTCCAGCTGGCTGGGCGTGGTGGTTCTTGCCTATAATCCTAGCACTCTAGGAGGCCAAAGCAGATGAACTGCCTGAGCTCACAGGTTCAAGACCAGCCTGAGCCAGAGCAAGACCTCCTCTCTAAAATATAGATGGGTATAGTAGCGGGAGCCTGTAGTTCCAGCTCCTCGGGAGGCTGAGTAAAGAGAATCACTTGAGCCCAAGAGTTGGAGGTTGCTCTGAGTTATGATGACATGGCAGTTTACTGAGGGTGCAAAGTGAGAGTCTGTCTCCAAAACACAAAACAAAAAGAAAGCAGTCCAGCTTCCAAAGAAGGCCTATGGTGACAAAGAAAGGGACCTGACCTCCTTCCCACTCTTATACCACTAAAACAGGATTTTAATGTTAGTAGCTTCATTAAGTCTCAAGATTTCAAATTAAACCAAGAAAACAATACTAAAAATACTAGAGCAGTGGTTCTCAACCTTCCTAATGCGGCAACCCTTTAATACAGTTCCTCATGTTGTGGTGACCCCCAACCATAAAATTATTTGTTGCTACTTCATATAGCAACTGATATACAAGGATAAAAGAAACACCTGCTTCTTTTGCTACTTCATATTAGCAATGAAAACAATTTTATAGTTGGGGGTCACCACAACATGAGGAACTGTATTAAAGGGTCACGGTATTAGGAAGGTTGAGAACCACCGTACTAGAGTCTAGAATGATCATCAAATCCCAGAGTCCTCAGGATCTGGAAAGTCTCATCAAAATTCAGTATCAAATGCAAAGACCTCACTGACAGGGCCCATGGGTCATCTGAACACAACAAAAGGTATCTTCAATGTCATAAGCTGTTTTAAAGAAAGCAGGAAAAATTCTTGCTGGGCTGCACATGCACAGCAACTCCTCTGCTACAAGGGACAAACTAGCAAGAGGGTCTACTTCTCGCTTAGAGGAGGATCCACCTGGCCGCCTCCAACATCCGGCAGCAGTGCAAAGCAGCTCTCCTTTCCTTTAGCTCTCGACAACCAGTTCTGCTTTTTGTAAAAGAAAAAAAAAGTCATCTGTAAAGAGGCCTAGCGCTGACCTTATTTCATCATGTCCTCTCAATGCTTACCAAAAGCCACCTCTATTACTGAATTAGGCAATGAAAAGGATCACAAGGAGAAGAAAATTAAAAAGCACTGCAGTCCATGCCCTTGAGAAACAGAGAATGGAATAATCATGATAAAGTACAAACCCCGGGAACTTTACAATCAAGTACATAAAAAAGAGCCTCCCTTTTGTCCTCTAAGATGACTCCAGTTAACAAAGCAGGAAGTCTGGATTTTATGGACTGGACGTAGGCCAATCTAACCCAATTCTCCCCTGACCACCAATGAGACAGTTACAGACCGCAGCATGAAAAACATGTCCTAGAAGGGAAGATGACTGACAGAGCAAACCCATGCATGACCCTGCTTTAGCCAATGAGGCAAACAGACACACACAAAACAGGTGCAGCGGAAGCAGGTACAAAAACAGAACTGGGTCAGGCCTACCCAGTTCATTTGTTCACAGCCCCACTCAAGCTACCTCAAGGTCATGCTTCTCCTAGAAAGCACAAGCATCTCCCCTTTGCTTTGCAACAGGCTTCTGCACTCTACCAGGGTGCATATAAAGTAGGGATTCCTTTCGGGGGCTCCACATGGGTCCTTGCTCCCAGCCCCCTACCTACCATACATTCCAATAGCATTCTACACTCTCCTTTTCTCCAAAATTCACACTTAAGATTTTCCAATTTTAAAACCAATATATGCTCACATTGAGCACATACACATACACAGATGTATTTAGACAGAAAAATATAAAAGACCGTTGACCCCAAGTCTATCACCCAAGAATAACCCTGGGTAATACACTGGTAATTCTGGGATACCATCATTCCAGGCTCTCACTAGATCCCAGTACTAATAGAGGGACATGCTTTAATACCAAAGGATCCCATTATCTACACTGCATTTCTGTAATTTGTTTTCCATTCAAAAATGTGTCATGGACACTCTCTCAGTCAATAAACAAGTGTATCGACATATTACGCCATAGATGTTTAAGCACTCCTGCTATCAGCAGATATTTATGTTTCATCTAATTTTCCTCAATTACAAACCCTCCACATACATCTCTAAAATAAATCCCTAGAATTCCAACTACTGGGTCAAAGTATACATATGCATATTTTAAAATTGTAATGTAGCCTGCCAAGTGCCCAGCAGGAAAACTACACCAATTTACATGGCTGCCAGTGTAGGAGGGTGCTTGCTCTCCCACCCAGTGTCAATACTGGTTTGTTTTTTTTTAATCTTCATCTATCTAATAGATTTTTTTTAAATCTCATTTTAATTTGCATTACTTGAATTCTTCCTGAAGATATTTATTGGTCCACTACATCCTTCCTTTCTCTACTCTTTTGCTGATGTTTAAACATTCTTACCTTTTGGCAGTAATTCTTTTTTTTTTGAGACAGAGCCTCAAGCTGTCACCCAGGGTAAAGTGCCATGACATCACAGCTCACAGCAACCTTCAACTCCTAGGCTCAACCGAGTCTCCTGCCTGAGCCTCCCAAGTAGCTGGGACCACAGGTGCCCACCACAACGGTGGTGCAGCCATCATTGTTGTTTTGGCGGGCCCGGGCTAGATTCGAACCTGCCACCTTAGGTGTATGTGGCTGGCGCCTTAGCCACTTGAGCCACAGGCGCTGAGCTGGCAGTAATTCTTTACATAAGACAACTATTAACACTTTATCTATCACCATTTGCCCAGTTTGTTACCTGTCTTTCAACTTGCTTGACATGGATTTGTTTTGGTTTTCTTTTGAAACAGAGTCTGACTATGTCCCCCTCAATAGAGTGCCATGACGTCACAGCTCACAGCAACCTCAAACCTCTTGGGCTTAAGCAATTCTCTTGCTTCATCCTTCCAAGTAGCTGGGACTACAGGCACCTGCAACAACACTCAGCTATTTTTGTTGTTGTTGTTGTTATTGTCATTGTTGTTTAGCAGGCCCTGGCTGGGTTCGAATCCACAGCCCGATGCATGTAGCCAGCGCCCTAACCACTGAGCAACAGGCGCCAAGCCTAATATGGATTTCTTGGTGTATAAAACTTTTCAGTTTTTATTTGGTCAAGCAAAAAAGGCTTTTTCTTCCTATGCTCCTGGACTTTAGGTAAAAATTCAAATACATCAAGATTATAAAAGCCATTCTTAATTTTCTGCTAGTGGTGCTAGGGCTATACATTTTATACTTAATTACTTGATCTTGCTGGAATTTATTTTGCTTTAAGAAGAAAAGATGTCCTTGTCTTTAATTAATAACAACTCTGTGTTATTGCACAGAATGACATCAAGGTAAAACTGAACACTGTTACAGAACAATTAAGACCAGTCTGAACAGAAGGAACTTGTAAACCTGTAATAACATTAAAGTTATCAAAAGAAAAAATAAATACAGATTAAAGCAAAGACAATATAGTCATCCCTTGGAATCTGTAAGGTACTGTTTCCAGAAACCCCTGAGGATATCAAAATCCACAGATGCTCAAGTTCCTTATATAAAATGGCACAGTATTTGCATGTAATAACATATATCGTCTCATCTACTTTAAGTTTTCTTTAGATTACTTACAATACAACGTAAATGTTACTAAACAGTTGTTATGTTGGTATTGTTTAGGGAATGATGACAAGGAAAAAGTCTGTTTATGTTCAAAACAGACTCAATCTTTTTTTTTTTTCAAGTATTTTTGATCCACAGTTGGTTGACTCCATAGCTCCAGAACCCATAGATACATGGGGACAACTGAACTGTATAAGCTGAGTTAGACCAAGGAGGGCTAAAATGAGAGGAAGAAAAGTTACAGCTCAGAGCTCAATGGTAAAGAAGCATCAGAAGCTATACCCCGTATGTTCTAGAAATTCTAAATAAATGTTGTAGAAGAAACAGACTAGAAGCAATCCTCCCTCTCCCAGGTCTCTAAACCCTCATCTTGAACTATCCTGACAAGTGAGCTGCATTTCTGAACCAGAAAACCTCAATTCAAGTCTCACCTTTTCTACTTATAAACTGGTTTAACCTGGACAAGACAATGAAATTCTCTGAGCTGTACAACATAAACAAGAACCACCCACCACCTGGCAGTGTGAGGATGCAGAACTCAGCTGGCAGTGAGGGCTTTGTGGATTCTAAGGCATCACAACTACCTCCCCAGGACGGCTTCATGACCATTGTCCCATCCCCTAAAATAGTCTACATGGCAGCAGCACAAAACCCGGCAATCATTCTTACTTAGTGCTACCTCTTGTTTCAACACAAAGATTTCTGGTAATTCTTCCCCATGCTCCTATTCCCAATTAGAGACTGCTGGACATGTGATGCTGCTGCTGCCTTCCACCGCTTCCAAAGGCAGTCAACTGCAGTGAAGAGCGTAAGCTGTCTCCTAAAAATCATTTTCCTGCCCAAAGATGAAGGCGTAGTGGATACCTGCTAAATCACAAGATTTATAAATAAACCTTCCCTGTGGTTGGATTTATGGCCCTGTATATGGCAACAACAATAAATCAGCATTCAAGAGCTATCCCCACCCCAAATCTGCATGGAACCCTCCACCCAGAAACGTGAGGCCCTAGCAGCACCAAGGCTGACTTCACAGACAGCCAACACCTATGGAGACAGAAGGAAGCCAGAGTCCAGATGACCTGTCTAGAACAATCTTTTACTCTCTTTGTCCATCCAATTCCCCTCTCTGATTTGTATATGGTAATAGTTGGCTTTCAAAGTATGACGTTTATTGTCTTCTTAAAAGTACTAGGTGTTCCAAGTCAAGTCACTTCAATTGCTGCATTCCAGGTCTCATCTGCATGACAGAAATGTCAGCAATCTACTTCAGAGTTTCATCAAAATCAAGTACATTGATACGTAAGCTACAGGTATGCTATTCCAAAATGCTACATAAATATAAGCAACCTCCCTAGTCCTTCAAGGCCCACCTGAAATCCACTTGCAAGCTGTCTTTCCCTGCTGAACACCAACAGACACTCTTCTCTGGGTCCTTGAAGATTCTCCATTGCACTTAGTGTCATTTGCCAAACTAAATCTATATGCTTAAAACTCCCATGTCACAGAAAGCTTCCATATACCGTGGCAGCTGTCTGCAGTCCTCTCAGCACAAGATGAGAACATTAGGAGAACAAGACTCCTACTAAATACTTGTCCCCACTGAACCTGATCTCAGGATATATATTCAACGTAATTTCAAAGTCACGCTTCACTGAACTAAAACTGAACCTCTATGCATCCCTAAGCTGTTCCTAAACAGTGCTAGAGAAAAGGTCCTGTCCACAAAAAGAAATCATGTTAGCAGGCATAAGACTCACATACGTGTATATTTTAACTGAGCTAACATATGGTCAAATACCTCAGGGACCAGCAATCAATCAAACCCTGGTTATCTTTCAGGGTTTTTAAACTCAAGATGCATTTCTGTGGGCATCTGAACTTGGAGTTTATGGATTCTATAATCCCCACAAGCTCATCTTGCCACCTTTTCATACTCCTCACACCTTGTCTAACTACAGTATTGCAGAGCCCACTCCACAATGCCCACCCCCACACACTTCCCCACTACACACAAAATAATGCATAATGAGCGTCTGAAGCTCAAAACAGGGCAAGGAGTGCTTAAGAGTAATTGCCCATCAGTCTCTCAAAGCAATCCAATGGCACTTTGCCCAAAGTCAGCTTAGGGAAGGGAAACTCCACCAGCATTAAATTGCAAATTGATGGATCATAAAAAATCATGCTTATGCTGAAGGCTGGCAAAACTGATCTTTTGGTTTCTTTGAACCGAGTGGGAAGCCAAGATAAAAACACAGTGAATGTCAGTAAGAAGTGTCTGGCAACAGATAAATGGGCAAGAACATGAAAACAAAGCACACAAAGGAAATAAATAGATAACCTCTAAATCTCTCTGACCAGAAGTTTCTGAGTCTGTGAAATGACAACCTTAAACACAGGGAAAAAAGTTCAACAGCACCAGCAACCAAAATGTTGTTCCTAAGTAAGGTGAGTCTTTGAGAAACAGTTAAAGTAGTTTAATAAAAAAATTAATAAAATTCAATCGTGATGAGTCCTTGGGGAAACTGGAACAACTGTACATGACTGATGACAGAGTAAATTGGTACAGCCGTCTTGGAAAGCAACCGGGCAATGTGTTTCAAGAGCATGAAATTATTCAAACCCTTTGGTAGGGCTTCCCACAGCTAAAAATTTATCCTAAGGAAATAGTTCAAATGAAAAGTATTCCATGCATGAAGCTGTTCACTGCAGCATTTGGTTTCAAAGCAAAAGAGAAAAAGCCAGGTGATAAAGATGTAACAGCAATTCAACACATCACAACCATCTGCTGAGTTTTTTGGAAAAACTTATCATTTGCTCTCCCGATAAATCAGCTGTCTGATACTAAGAACACCTAAGTATACTATGCCAACGCACCGGCATGGTAAGCAGCCATTAAAGTCGTATTTATTATAATGATGCCAAAATGGCCAACACATTTGCTAGATGAAGTAGGAGGGGAAGAACAAAGATGTGGTGTTAGCATGTCTGTGGTCTGTTTTTTTTTTTTTTTAAACACTATGCATGTGGCCAAGCACTGTAAGCTGATACCCAAAACAAAAACAGTGATTTCATGCTGAGGTGGCAGGGTAGCTGGGGAGCTTTTTTTTCCTTCCAGTGACCTTGTGAACACTGCCCTTGATTTCTTGTTTTAATTTATTAAATTGGGAAGAGAAGAGTGGTCAGGTCCATCACGCTTGCAAACCCAGGAAGCATTTGGGTACCTGGCCTTCTTAATATCTTTAAGTCACACATAAAGAAGCGGCCTTTGATCAGTGTAACCTGGTTTCTTACACCCTCAATGAATCCCCACCAATAAAAAAAAAAAAAAAAAGCAGCCTTTGCCTAAAGGACACGATTTGCCCAAGACCATAAAGCAAGATTAGAAGCCACATTCCCTGCCTAGTCCCTTCTCCAGGATGCAGAAGTGAGAAACTGGGACATATTCAAAATCAGAGACAGAGCAGATAGACTCAGCTTTGTCTGCAAAGCAATACAGTTGAGCAGCCACAAAGCCCAAAGGACTGCAGCAGCATGAGGCCCAGGCTAAGGCCACGCCATCCCTCAGCTAGGAACAGCAGTACCAGAAGTGGCTAGTCTCTCAATGACAGGGTCACTGTGCCCTTGCTACTCTAGCAGAGCTCTGTACTAAAGAACAGGCATTTTAGGCTGGGCACAGTGGCTCACACCTATAATCCCACCACTCTGAGAGGAGGTTCAGGACCAGCCTGAGCAAAAGTGAGAACCCCATCTCTACTAAAAATAGAAAAACTAGCCCAGCATAGTAGCACACGCTTGTAGTCCCACCCACTCGGGAGGACTGCTTTAGTTCAAGAGTTTGAGCTTGCTGTGTGTGAGCTATGATGCCACGCAGTCTACCCAAGGCAACAGAGACTCCGTGTCAAAAAAAAAAAAATAGGCTTTTATAAGACACCTCAATTATAAATTGCAAATTTTGTATAAACTGAGTTACAACCAAACTCACGTTAGTATTCTTTTTTACAGGCAGAAAATTGTGCATCAACCCTAACATCAGACTGCTCAGTCCATCAGTAGAGCAAAATCCATAAACCATCCTAGTTTTCGAAATTGATATCTGATAAACCTAAAGAAAATTAGAGATGTGCATACAAAAACTGTACCATGATGCACACAAAACACTGTGAATGATCTTCCAATGCTTCTTTCCCTTTCACAGAAGAAAAGGTTCTTTTGCAGAGGCCTCCTCTGACTATCTGCTACTCACAGACTTAACTATCTCTCATCACAGTGCCTTGCTCACTAATTTGCTCATGGAAAGGTAAATTTATCTTCAATTCTAACACATCAGAGTAGCTTTGGTTTACAACATAATTATGTACTAGTCACGTTTTAGGGAATCCAAATTAAAATAATGTGAGGTATCTGGGTGACGCCTGTGGCTCAAAGGAGTAGGGCACTGGCCCTATATACCAGAGGTGGTGGGTCAAACCCAGTCCCAGCCAAAAACTGCAAATAAAAATAAAAATAATGTGGGATATCTTTAAGTTGACGTTATAATGGTTAATGACATTATTAGTGCTTCTCAAACATGTGTACTGGGATCACCTGACAGTCTCATTAAATAAAACACAGACAGCTGGGCCTTAGCCCCAGCGCTTCAGATAGAGACGGTCTAAGCCTAGGAATCTGCATTTCTACCAAGTTCTCTGCCAGGTGATCCTGAGGCTTCACTTTGGGAGAACCACTGCCACCTATTATCACAGTTATCACCGCTGGGCACCTGCCAGGCCCTCTGACGTCTCTCTAATCTTCCCTTGGACACCAGGGCCTCTACAAGAATGAACTAAAAGGTTAAAATAACTTGTCTCAGGTCAGAACAAGCTAGGGGGGAAGAGGTCAGGCCTGTCTGTCTCCAAAGCCTTGCAACAACCGAGGATCGCCTTCGCCACACATTTCTACAGAACAAGGAGGCAAGAACACAAACTGGGGGCGTAGGAACACATTTGCCTCCTGTGGAAAACCTCCAACAAAATGCATTTAAATCATTCCACCCCAGCAACGTGGTCTTACCCTTTCTTAAAACCTATGATTAAAACAAAACAAAGAGTACCAGACCAAAAAAACCCTCTCGTGGCTCGACTAATCAGAACATAAGTCACAAATTACCGGCAGATAATAACTTTTATGTTGCATCTCCCCCTCATTTGGCAGCTCCTGCAGCATTCCAAACTGGAGCTCTTGCCTCACTCCATCCTTTCACTGCTCATCTTTCACACTCACAACTTCTCTGAAAACGAGGAGGGGTTAAAAGAAGAGAAGAAGGAGGGAAAAAAAAAAAAAACTGCAAAGGCTGCTCAGGCAGAGATAGCAACACTAATTGCTCCCATTCTCTGGCTCCTCACGAGGCAGATTGCAGAGGCCTGCATCTCCGGAGAAAGCTCTCCTATCTTCACGGCAGCTCTCAGCAGAGCAACTCAAGTGCCCTTAATTGTTTATGTTCTTAATGCAGAGCCTCTTGAATGCATTCATTTTTAATAGCAGGCTTGAGTGTGGGGCCCATCAAAGAATGACAAAGCAACTCTATTCATTGGTTCTCCTTCCTGCAATGATGGTCTTTTGATTTATTTGCAAATGACAAGCTTGCCAGGACCCACTTGAGAGCTGCCCTCATTTTTTTTTTTTAAAGAATTGAGTTGCATTTTCCAAGATGAAGTTGAGTCTGCAATGCTGTGTATTTGTGTAAAATTTTCCCCCTTCAGTTCCTTCTAATTAATGACTTAAATGTTTTGACCCAACTGTTGCCAAGCAGAGCATTTGGGCTTTAATTTGTCATTTTAGTAAAGATGCATCTTTGACAAAAGCATCGCAGCTGTTTTCAGTTCCTAAATAGCACATTTCCATTATTCAGAAACCCTTTATATATGGAGTTCAGAAAGGCCCTGTTCACAGGAAATTGTATGACTTGTCCCGGGATGGAAAAAGGACAGTTTTTGGTGGCCTTAAAGGAAAATGCACTCCCTGAGCCAAAAAAAAAAAAAAGGTTTTCAAGACAGACTCTGCTGCATGAATCACAGAACTTCGTCATGAAGTCATCACCTATTGTTCTCCATTGGAAAGTAAGCACGCCTCTCCCTGGAACACACACCAAGCAAGCCTACACCTTTAACCCTCTTCACAGATCTTAGTCATTAGGGAGCTCATAAGAAATTAGATAATACCACACAATAGCAGGATTAGTGGGAGGAAAAGCAGACTACATTATTATCATCACTGGATGGAGGTTAAAATTACAATTGTGAAACTAAAATATGCCCATATAAAGACAAAGACTGCATGAAATTCTGCAAAAATCAAGTTACTTCTGAATGTTTCCTTAACACGTTGAAATTGACAGTCAATCTAGATGGTAGGGAAAGGAACTTCCTGCTTGAGGTGACCATGGGCTAGTGGTTGCCTAATTTTTTTTTTTTATTGTTGTTGTTGCAGTTTGGCTGGGGCCGGGTTTGAACCCACCACCCTTGGTGTGGGGCTGGTGCCCTACTCACTGAGCCATAGGCACCCCCTAATTTTAAAAGCATGCTACAGCTAAGTGACCCACGCCACACACACGAATAACAAAGAACAGCTGAGCAACTCTTAGGGCGAGCGGCTACTCCACAAGGAGACCTAGGCCAAAATGCCACATAATGGCTGCAAGTTTGATGTATGCCAATGTTGGTTAAGGCCCTAAGGCAGCAGTTCTCAACCTGTGGGTCCTGACCCCTTTGTAACAATGAAAATACATTGGAGCTAGGAAGGTTGAGAACTGCTGCCCTAGGGCAAAGCCACCATCGGACCCCCAAACTCAGTGCTGAAATCTGAGCTGCAAAGTCCAGGCTTCTGAGTTGTACCTCTGCTCCCCGCAGGCTGAGCCGCTGGGGAAAACGTGGTCCTCTGGGAACCAAGAGAAGGTTTCTGGCCTTCCCCGCTGGAACCTGGAATTCTCTTTTCAATCAACATCCTATGCCAAGAAACTTGCAAAGCTACAGAATTTACTTTCAGAGTAGCCAAAAGAAGGATTAGAGGGCAGGGCCACTATTTCAAAAGGGGCACCAGAGTCTGCCTTAGGACAGTACGCTGCCACGTCCACGAAGTTGTGGGAGGGGGCAGAACTAAGGTTGGGGGCCGCCAAGGCAGACAAAAGAACCTGTCAGCAGTTAGCAGTCAAGAAAAAATTTATTTTCTCAAAAGCACTTAAGTCATGATTAAAATGAAATCTGGGATGCTGGCTAAAATTTTCAAAGCATAACCTTTTGGAAAAGCTTATTTTAAGTATTTAGAAGAAAGTAAGCAAAAGGATCCTAGACGACAGATGTCACAGTGTATAGATTCATTGAATATCGACTCTGCTATGCATTTGGAAGCAAATGGGCTATCATTTTAAATACAATTACTTCTTTCTCAAACCCCCCCTGGTCAATTGCATCATAATACCATCCACCTAGAAATCTAAGTGAGAAAAATAATCCAAGATAACAATCAACCTACTTTCTCAAGAAAAAAGTGTGTTGTGGGAGAGAGAATCTATTTAGGGTTACAGGGAATGACCAAAAATATACCTAATTAAAAGTATGCCAGCTGGGCACAGTGGCACGTGCCTGTAGTCCTAGCTACTCAGGAGACTGAGGCAGGAGGATTGCTTGAGCCCAGGAGTTGAAAACCTGCCTGGGGCATACAGCAAGAACTATCTCTTAAAAAAGAAACAAAAAACAAAAAAACCCACAACAACAAAGAAAAAATCCTGAATCCTCTTATGCTCAGCCATGTCGATTTATAATTTTAAAATCATACAGATGACAGTGTTATATCTAAGGCATACTGGGAAAGCCTTAAACAAGAAGGGAAGAACAAATAAGGATAAATGAAAAAACAATTTCTGAACTAGGGGCCACCAGAAGTTAGCACTCCTAAAACCCACAAGTTATTTTACAAGTGGACAAATCAATTTATGTGCTCGTGTGTGTTTTTAGAAAACATCCTAGATATCTTCCATTAATTATGTGGGTTCCAGGACATGTCAATTCTCGTTTCCCAGAGCACCAGAAACCAAATTTAACCCACGTATTCGGTTACACCGGTCTGCACTTGTGTGGTTCCCACAGGGCTGGGCTGGCTCAATAATGCTGCACTCCTTCTGGAAGAACAGAATAGACTTCCTGCCATTTGGACTGTGAAACACAGTAATCCACCAGGGAATAAAGGTCAATGTTGCACTTTTGGTCATTACTGAATCATTTGAGATGATCTGTGGTGAGGATGAGAGGAAAATCGAAGGCTGTGAGAACGCTGCAAATGGCTTGACCTCAGACCAATTTTCATCTCCATCTGTCTAATAGACATGTGGATAAAAAGCCCTCCCCTTCTGGGCCATTCGGCTGTTTTCAAATCCGTGGCACAAGCCAGAAACCAGTTAAACAATATATTAATAAGGAGAAATAACCTTCTAAGCCTCCGACTAATGCTTATTCAGGTTTTAGGTCATCGGCTGAAGTTTGGAATGCAATTTTCCAGTCTACAAGCAGTACTGCAAAGTAGAAATTTTAAGTAATACAGAGAATTATCTGCAGTGCAGGGGAATATGCCAAAATCTCCTTCCTTGTAAATGCCAATATATGCATGCTTACACCTCCACCCCCCACCAAAAGACATCCACATAATACAAAGGACAACAGCAGTTCCGAAAACTATGTGTTACTGCTAAATAAATCTTTTTTTTTCCCAAGTGTCCAATTAAAGCTGCTTAATCATTATTAAGGCATTTCAAGCCTTAAATACAAAAATATTCTTGAGAACCCAGAGCCTAACCATCATTTAAGCCATGGAATAAATGTTAATATCCCTCCACTTAATGCCATCACTCTCCTTTACTGGTTTGACCATGCTACTTTTTTAAGGTAATGCTATATTGTATATAAGTTTAGGCCCCTACAGTATATCAATGTCAAACAACATCGTGTCAAGCTAAGATTCAATTCAGGTAAGTGCCACTGCCAAATTTTCTTGTTCCCAGACGGGCTTTAAGATTATTTTATTGCTTAAAATTTAATTTGTTCCAACTCGTGTCTCCATGACAACGTTGGCTAACCCTGCAAATCATTTGGGTAATTGGATATCTTATCTTTCTATTGCTCTCAAATCGAATGATTCTGCTAGAATTGTAACAGCCAATCAAATTTACAGTCCTCCTGAGTAATAGACTTGGAGAAGTAGCCACATTCATCTCCTTTTTACAGCCATATTAACCAGTATGCGACAAACAGTAGAATCCGGTCTTCAAACTATACCACAAATTATAAACGGTGTCAGTATCAATAATCGGACAGTGCAAAGTCCACTCAAAAGCCCCTTTCTTTTTACAAAGCTTTAATTTAAGAAGCAACAATTGGTATTCATTCCATGTAAACTTTAAGCAGTTTTAGCACTTTGAGGGAAACGGAAAAGACTAATTCCAGAAGCTAATCAGCAAAATAAAAATAATAATAAACAGCCTTTTGGGGGTAACTGACCCTGTGATAATAATGACCAAAATTATCATAATGCACTGACACTGACTTGTCAGGAGCATAGGTAGGTAGGTAAGCCATACTTAATAAATTAGTCAAAAATGAATAGAGACCTAACAACTTGTTCAAGACTCTGTACCCTTAGAGAAATCCGCATAGACAAAATCTGACACCTCCTTATTCTTTATTTAATCCACAAACATCACAGCACCCAGGGTAGTCAATTATGAAATACAGATTTCTTGTAAAATTTAAATGTCAGCAGTTCCCTTCTCTTGAGTTAGTGGTATGATTTTGGCCTTTGGTCAGCTAAAAAGTACAGAAGTTGGATACATTTCAGTGGTCCAATTCCAATCTTCTCAGTAGCTGTGCAAAGACACTGGCTCCAACCGAGCTCAGGGCCCAGGCACTGTAAAAGAGCCAGCCGCTCACAAATGGAAAACCCTCTGGAACCCAGGCCAACTGGCAAGCTTGGAGGCTGTCAAGAATCTAGCTGCTTCCCCTACAGATCCTCAGGACAGTCAGGGCCACTTCTCAAGTGAAGCAGAAAGAGACGTATGTGGAGTTTCTCAGCACACCCACATCAGATGGCAGCTGAGCTTTTAAGCTAGTCTGAGAGCAGGAACTGGCACCACTTGTCTGAACCGTGCCCTGCTTTATCCCAAGTACAAAGACATGCAAGGGTTTTTACTGCACTGTGCTTGGCAATAAGAGTCAACAGCCTAATGTCCAACCAGAATGTCCAACCCCAGTGGCTCTGCTTTTCTTCTCCCTCAATGAGATTTGGGTTTTTGTTTTGTTTTGTACTTCCCCAAATATTAACACAGAAGCAGCAGCTGCGAATGTGACAGTCAACAAAAATCTCAAGCCTGTGGAGTAGATGGAGAAATATAACACAACTACTCTACTCAAATGTCTGCATCTTAATACTCTGCAAAAAGTAAAAACACCCCTGTACATGTATCACCTCATCAAGATGAGACTGCTTTCCTAACCAAACAACCTGAACTTGTAATTCTACACACCCTTCTCAAATTAGGAGTTGGATTCTCCATGTTAAATTAAAAACAATCTGAAACGCACCTCCCACCCTTTATTCTGCCAAAATGCACTTCAACAGAACGAAACAAGTCCTCTTTGTTGTTCATGTAATCCCCTTAAAATGAAAAAACTCAACACTACTTTACTCTCACTGGCAGTTTTCTACATATATATAACTTAAAGCTATTGCCTTCCAAGGACACATTTTGCTATTTAGCCTAAGTAAGGCATTTTGCTTAGATTCCTTAGACAATGAAGACTGCCAACAGGGGTCTTATTTTATTTTTTAAATTTATTTTTCTTTTTGAGCCTAATGATAAACGCTTATGATCCCAGAAGGAAACAAGACTTCATAATTGAGGAGAGGATGTAACAAGTGAATTAATTCAGACGTAGAGAGGAAAACAGATGAAAGTTGTATACAAATGCAGCAAGGCCTAGAAGTCCAACAGAGGGACAGAGTTCTGAAGAGACTGCTAGTAGGTATAGGTAACAGCTATCCCTGAGTGGCCCCACGCCAAGAACCAATGCAACTGCTCCGGCATATGGCAACTCACTTAATCCTCAGAAATACCCTGTGGGTGGATGCTGTTGTCATCCTTAACCTCACATACCTGTTTTCTCTTTTTAAAGAGGGAATAATTAATATCCACACAGAGGGAGGCTGTGAGAGCTGACAGGGACCACCTACAGAATTCCTAGGGCACATGGGAGCTCCCTACCTGGGGGCTGTCCAAAAAAACCCCTACTCTACAATGAAGTTGACTTCTGAAAGCCAAAGAGCTGCAAAATACAGCCACATGGGAATGGGGCGGGCACCTGTAGCTGCAGGCTACATGGGGAATGGATGCCCTTTCCCCATCTGAAGGCCCATCCTTCATTCTCCCCATGCCAGATCAAGATGCTGATCAATGTCCAGACCCCCTTTCCTAAACCAAAAGCGACCTTTTTACTTTCACTCACTAATCCATAGAAGCCTTTCAAATGGCACAAATAAAGGCGGCTGCATTTTGTTCTCTAAATCAATTTTCTCCCCAGCCATCAACTAGATGTTCCCGCACAGAGAAAGAACAGCCCTTCCCTTCTAATTCAAAAATCCATACTGCCATTGCCCTTGCAAACTGCTAAACAAGCAGTATCGGCAAGTCACTTGTGTTCTGTAATATATTGACTGCAAATCCCAATGGCTTGCCTCCTAATGCAGTTTTCTATTGTGTCTGTGCGTGTCAATACACTGGCTGGCCACCGTACTTGTAAGAGGCTCTGACCAGCTGTTTGCTCAAGGCATCAAGAGGGCACAGAAAAGGAACAAAGGCTGTGCTCCTGAAGAGCGACCTCGAGGCTAAGCCTGGGAGAGCAGCCCCACACACTAGGGTCCTCACAGAGGTTGTGTTGCTGGTACTTCACACCCCCCTACCACCCACACCCAGAGAGGCCAATTGAAATTTTCCACTGGGACTGTTTCCATAATACAAAGTTGAATACAATCAGAATCCTTTCGCAAAATTATTTCCCACTTTCCTACCCATCAACACTAAAGCTGTTTGCTATTTCCCCCAGCAAATACACACTGGTCACATCTTCAAGGTGCACTACAAATGAAGTCTCATTTAAAAAGCTAAAAGGAAGGTAGAAACGGGGGCTTGGTAAGGGAAATCTGGCTTTTTCTGTTTAAGAAATCACCTTAACACCATATAATGGTGGACCACTTAATGCTACCACACCACCAACACCAAGGGCAAATCTAGGAGGAAAACATAAAAATCTGTTAAGACAGGCCAGACACAGTGGCTCATGCCTGTCATCCTAGCACTCTGGGAGGCCAAGGCAGGAGAATCCCTTGCACTTAGGAGTTTAAGACCTTGCCTGAGCAAGAGCAAGACCCTGTTTCTACCAAAAAAAAAAGAAAGAACAAATTTAGCTAGGCATCATGGCCAGTGCCCATAGTCCCAGCTATTCAGGAGGTATAGGAGGAGGCCTTGGTGAAGGAAGGCAGGAGGATCACTTGAATCCCAAAGTTTGAGGTTGCTATGAGCCAGGTTGGCACTCTAGCCTGGGCAACAAAATGCAACTCTGTCTTAAAAAAAAAAAAAAAAAAGTTAGGACAGAATTCTTAAAATATACGTGGAAATCCCTGCTTCACATCAGTCTAACCTGAGGCTGGTGACTAACCGAAGGCCTGATCCTCTAACAGGTCCTTCCAAGCTCCCCAGATTATTCATTTATTTCTCTAGTTTGTGGGTGAGGGGGTGGTCTATGCAAGATATGTGACAGGCAGATATTATGAAATGTTAAATATAGACTCCAGGTTTACTGGGTTTCTCTCTTCTTGTCAGCACATCTGAAATTTTTCACAATAAAATGTTTGTGGGGAGCTATGTTAAGACTAAATAATCAATGGGTATAATCATTATTACTAAGAAATCTGTTGACAAAATCAAGTTCAATGCCTTGAGAGAAGTTTGTAATGCAATTTGTCCACACGCTATTGGCAGCTGTGGTTCTAGGAACAGTAATACATGCACATACTCAATTCACACAGAGACCCAGGCCTCGGAAATATACTAGTTTTGTTTTCTCTTCTTTTTTTCTTAGTACAAACCCAAATATATTAACTATAATTAGACTCCTCATTAAGAAGCCTCAGTGTGGCTCAGCACCTGTTGCTTAAGCAGCTAAGTCACCAGCCACATACACCTGAGCTAGTGGGTTCGAATCCAGCCCAGATCCACCAAACAACAATGACAGCTGCAACCAAAATAAAAAAAAAAACAGCCAGGCATTGTGGAGGGCGCCTGTAGTCCCAGCTACTTGGGAGGCTGAGGCAGGAGACTCGCTTGAGCCCAGGAGTTGGAGGTGAGGTTGCTGTGAGCTGTGATGCCACAGCACTCTACCCAGGGGAACAGCTTGAGGCTCTGTCTCAAAAAAAAAATAAGCCTCAATGGATATTTGCCTATAAGTCACTTTTCCAAAGGAAAAGCAACTGAGCACAAGATGGATAAAGTTATTAGAACTGACTAGAACAAACTTCATTTGTAATTTTAGCATAAAGAACCATTCTGCTACTTTTGAATCAAGTTTTTATTCTGGACTGCATAGACTTGCCGAAGGATCTTGAGATATACACCAACAACCAAATTGTTAGGCAAAGCCACCTGTGTATTTGTGTGCAGAAATGTGGAGAACTGTTTTTTGGGGGGGCAGGGGTTTGCAAATTGGTTTCACCTGATTTTCAAATGGTCAGGATTCAAAACAGCTGCAACTATCGCTCTACGGACGGAATATATGAAACATTAAATGACAAGCGCCTACTCTGTATAACTCTTGGGAAGGGTAGACAGACGCCTCAAAGTCAAGCTGCAAGCAGACTGCAACCGAGTCTGAGTGATGAAAGAGACGCAAGGAAAACCACTCTTACAGAACACTGAGCAAAGTGTGTGGTGTGACAGCTGGCTGCAGGAGCAGTCACAGGCGAGCCTGAAGTAAACAGGCGGTGCTGCTGGAACTGGGCCTTGAGGAGACGAAGGCAGGCCACGTCAAGTCTGACAAAAAGGTCTGGACTTTTTATAAAGAAAACAAGAAAACTCAAAACATACTCTTTGGCAAAAAAAAAAAAAAAAAAGAGAGAGAGAGAGAAAGAGAGACATATTTGACGGATTGAGGGAACTACAGGAAGAGAAAGAGGCAGTGACCAAGACTGGAAGAGAAAGTAGTCAGGGACAGACACAGCTGGCTGTGAGTGACAGACAAGGAGGCCATTAGGGTGAGAAGTCAAAATTAGTAAGAACACACAGAGCAGAGAGGCCCAAAGCCCCAGGAAGATGTTTTGCATTTGCTGTCTTCCCAGGGCCAGAGTTCTGAATGTGCTGCCAGGTTTGAAATGTGGGCTAGTGGCCTCTGAAGGACAGTGAGGACACAGGACAAGCCAATGGAGCACCCTGAGAATAGGAGCACTTTCAACCCCATCACTTAAAATGTGCAAAGATTTTAAATGTACATATTAGTACACCAATATACATATATGCACATATGTGTGTGTATATTAACTTACCCGTTTATAAACTACTCAGATGATTCATGCTCAAACTTTTTACCAACAGAGTGCACATATTCCTAGACTAATACAGTGGACTACCAGCCTAGTTAGAGCAATAATGGTGCTAATATCAAACTCAGTCTCACAGTCCATGTATTTCAGTGGCTTAACAAACCGCATAATTTGGATTGTACGTGTTCAAAAGCACCTGCATTCTCAAGGCGATCACGCCATCTCATCTGAGAGATAGTGAGTATCTCCGGACTATGTACACTGGGAATCAATTTCAGGGACACTCAGCTAATCACATACACAACTCTCTCTCTCCCAGGGCACATAATGGTGGACATCAACACACTGAACAGTTTTCCTCTATCTAGACAGAAAAGAGAATTCAACTGATAAGAGTTTTCAGAATGTTATTTCCTCTCAGGTTTTTTCTTATACCAAAAATGACCTGTGCCCTACCCTTTTTCTGCTCACATATTTTCTGATCAAAGAATTATCAAGCAGCAAATAATATAAGAAGAGCTGAAAGAAAAAAATTGTTTTATACCTACTGTGAGAGCTTACAAGGAGAGAAGGTAAACAACTGTGCTCATCATTATATTTCATATTGTTCCAAAACAGGTGAATGGAATGAAACTTCATAATTAAAATTTAAATGTCAATAGATAATTGTGCTAATCAGAGGTTATTTGATAAACTGTGTACTAACGTTCGTCAGATTTTTATAAAAACACATTAAGACAACGAGGTGGTCTATGACAATTGTGAAAGCAGCACACTTTTGCAAACCAGTTTAGAAACAGTTTGTTAAATCAAGTGAGTGACAATACATAAATATATTAACTTACGTTAAAATTTCAATGTAAATTTCTTTCTTTTTTTTTTGCAGTTTTTGGCTGGAGCCGGGCTTGACCCTACCATCCTCTGTATATGGGGCTGGCACCCTACTCCTTGAGCCAGAGGTGCTGCCCTAAATTTATTTCACTTTTTCACACGAAATCATGCCTCAGAAAAAATTAGAAAACCTCTCCCACCCTTGCCCACACCTATACAAATACACACCCCTATACACACTAGTTCCACTTAAAACATCAAATCATATTCCCAACACAGTCTTATGGCACACGGATAACTACAGAACTCACCAAGGCCATCAATGAGAACAACTTTGAAGGCAGAAATGCCTAATCTTGTCAAATAAGCGAACCAACAAAAACAGCTGTCTAAAATTTAATTAAAAACCACCAACCTGAATATTCCACAATAAAGTTACTAGTTGTGAGAATTTTAATTTTAAAAAATCAGAGTTGACAATAAACAATGGTGATGAGAGGGTTTGGGGAACTAAGACAATTAAAAAGCTTTGAACAGGGGAGCACCTGTGGCTCAGTGAGTAAGGTGCCGGCCCTATATACCAAGGGCAGCGGGTTTGAACCCGGCCCCGGCCAAACTGCAATAAAAAAATAGCCAGGCGTTGTGGCGGGCGCCTGTAGTCCAAGCTACTCAGGAGGCTGAGGCAAGAGAATCGCCTAAGCCCAAGAGCTGGAGGTTGTTCTGAGCTGTAACGCCACAGCACTCTACCAACACTCTACCAAGGGTGATAAAATGTGACTGTCTCTTAAATAAAAAAAAAAAAAAAAAGGTTTGAACAGAGCCAAGTGAGTTTAACCCACTTCAGGAAACCATAAAAGGTTTAATGAAAGAGCAAAGATGTAGATCTATGAAAACTTAAAATGGTTCCAATGAGCCAGTAATGGAATTTCCCTTGATTTAACCACCATTCAAAATGATTTACTTAAATATTTACTGCAAGAGGCTCGGCTCCTGTAGCTCAGCAGCTAGGGCGCCAGCAACATACACCAGAGCTGAAGGGTTCCAAATCCAGCCCAGGCCTGCCAAACAACAATGGCAAGAAGAAATAACCAGGCGTTGTGGCGGGCACCTGTAGTCCCAGCTACTTGGGAGGCTGAGGCAAGAGAATCGCCCAAGCCCAAGAGTTTGAGGTTGCTGTGAGCTATGGAGCCACAGCACTCTACTGAGGGCAACAAAGTGAGACTGTCTCCAAATAAATACATATTTACTGAAAGAACAGATTTTATTCCTGTGTTTCTTTGTTTTTTTTCTTTTGAGACAGGAGTCTCACTACATCACTCTCTGTAGTGCCATGGTGTCACAGCTCACACCTTACCCCAGTGCAGGTCATAGACAAGAAATGAGCCACAAGGCCCCTGCCCAAGGTGACTGCTGAGCAGTGAGAGATCAGCCCCGCTTACTGACAAAAAAACAAAGGCTAATCTTACACCTCAAAATCTAGGCTCTAAATGCAGTGGGAGCTTTATCTCTTCTAACTTATGCTTGTAAAGGGCAGGCCTGGTTAATGAAGTTGGGAACCACTCCAATCTTGATGACAGCTACCCTCTTTGTATGACAAGGTTATTAACACCTGGTAGAGCTTAACTCTTAAGTGCCTACACTCCAGCTGGTCGTTTCCCAATTCAAGACTTTAACTTACAGGGAAGAAAAATCGCAACATGCGAAACTGTAGACAAAAATGCAAAAAAATGAAAAGGTAAAATTTACACAGAAAGAGTAAAAAGACTGCATCTAAGGTATTAACACGTGTGAAAAACTAACAGTTCCATATAAATATATGGGGGGAGCATAAGTCGCTTTGACAGCACATACACTAAAACTAAAAAGGTATATGATTAGCATGGCCCCTGCACAAGGATGACACGTAAATTTCTGACAGTCCATTAAAAAAAGAAAAATAAAGCCCACTAAAAAACACTGTATTTTCCCAAAAGAAATTTTACAGCACCATCAAATTGTGAAAGCAGTTTCCTTCAAAAATGTACATGATCTAAGTCGGGCACGGTGGCTCATGCCTATAATCCCAGCACTTGGGAGGCTGAGGAGCACCGACTGACTGAGCTCACAGGTTCGAGACAGGCCTGAGCCGAGTGAGACCTTGTCTCTAAAACACAGTCCAGCGTTGTGGCGGACACCTATAGTCCCAGATACCTGGGAGGCTGAAGCAAGAGAATCACCTAAGCCCAGGAGTTTGAGGTTGCTATGAGCTATGACACCACAGCAATCTACTGAGGGCAAAAAAGTGAGACTCTCTCTCAAAAAAAAAAGTACATGATCTAAGACACGGGGCTTCCTAAAATATCACATGAAGCTTGGAAACATTACCCCTTTGCCCCTTCACCACCCCAAAATCAGGATTGCAGAATACTCATATTTCTTCCAGAGCTGAGCCTTTCATCTATTTTTTAAATTCTTCACCACCTAGGAGAGGCTCAAGCGTTGGCCTGTATCCACTCTTCAGCAGAACACAGGCAAGACAAACTCATCAAACTCACTCTTGATGTATTTCTTCTGTTCTTTGACATATTTTAACCTGAAGACAGGATGGCTCAGTGGGATACAATCTTCTACCTACCCAGTTTGTGACCCCCACAGACCAGTTATCAGCATTGCTAATTTTCCTTTTTTCTTTTGAGACAAAATCTCACTGTGTCACCCACGGTAGAGTGCCATGCGGTAGACTGCCATGCGTCATAGCTCACAGCAACCTCAAATTCTTGGGCTTAAGCAATTCTCTTGCCTCAGCTTCCCAAGTAGCTGGGACATTTTTTTATTGTTGCAGTTGATTTGTTGGCCCGGCTGGGTTCAAACCCACCACCCTCAGTGTATGTGACTGGCGCCAGAACCACTGTGCTATGGGTGCCGAGCTATTTTTCCTAACTTTTAGAACCTAACCCTGGTGTGTCTTCGAGGTCATGAAGTTGATTAGCACCAAGAGTAAGAACCAGAGAGACATGCCAAGCTGGGGGCCCACCTCACACTTCCAGCTGCAGTGCTGGCAACCCTGGACCAGGCAAGCCCAGCTCAAGCTTCAACAGAGGCTCAGGGCTGAGTAAGTCCCCACACTCTAGTGAACGTGAGCCCACAGCTACAAGAATAGCCAAAAATCTACCAATCTACTTCTCAGGATGCCTGTGGAGGTCACAGAAGACAATTCACTGTTGAAAACTATTAATTACTGTGCAAACTGAAGCCACCAATGACAATTTATAGCATGGCTTTGTCAGCGTGCTGAAAAGATAAACCAGTAAGCTAAATAGGGCTTATGCATGCATTTACAGTGCATCTTGTTTCCAAAAATATCAGATGAAGTAATACCAAGCCATATGACAGAAAAATAAATTTAAAGATCACACTGCCACACACGCTAGGCACAGCCCTGGAAATAACCAGATTCACATCAATATGCTATTTTTTAATGCACCTTCTCCTCTGATGGGATCAGAATTGGCTCAGTTTTACATGAGAGGTTTCCACCTCTCTCTTCTATAGAGATAGCTAGAGTTTACCATCTACACAGATGAGAGATAGGAAGACAGCGAGCCTTATAAAAGGCTCTAAGACAGTGGGTCTCAACCTGTGGATCGCGCGCGACCCCTTCTTAACAATGAAAATATATTGTGGCATTAGGAAGGTTGAGAACCACTGCTCTAAGGAAAAAAAAAAATTCCCAGGGCTACAATAAAAGATTTAACTTATCTATTACCAATCCTGTTCCACTGCCTTTTCAGTAACCAGCCACAAATGGGAGCAGAACACATAAGGGGAAGGCTTATCAGGAAGTGTTGACACAACATAAACAAGACTGCGGGCACCACACCAAGGGAGGAAACCACAATTATACCATTCTTGACTTGGATGCACTTTCACTTTAAAACTTCCAGAAGGAAAAGTCAGTGGTGAGATTTGACACTGAAATCTCTAAAACTCATTCCTTCAACAAACCCACTGAAAGGTGGGAAGGGAGAGCAGTCGTCACACTGGAGACAAATCTTAACAGCATTAAGACTCTCTGCTTTAAAAGTTTCCCCATCACTGCATTTTTTTTTCCAGTAACAAAGATGTTGTCAGAAATGACAATTTTTTGTGTCCCCTGATGATGCCTCGCTAGCATTTGGTTATAAGCCATAAAGCAGGAATAATATCAGCCTGTCAGGAGTCTCGCTAATGCCCAGTTTCCCCCTAGAGAGAATTCCTGTCAAATCTAATGAGAGCTCCAAAGGCCCTCTCTACAATATAATGAGCACTTAGGCCATGCTGGTGATCAGGCGGCAAAAAGCATCAATTTGAGCCTGGCTACACCCTGGGGGCCAGACGTCACCAGTTTTAATAAGAATTATGATTACTAGCTGCACCAAATGCCTCCTCAGAACTTATTATTAATGTGTGACATTCAGAAGGATGTTTTTCAAATGTAAGGCCACTTTAAACTGAATTATAACACTACTTTGCACACCGCTCTAGTTAAGGGTCTGTCAGCATTTACAATATAAACTAAATTTTAGGGGTTTAATACCCAGTTACTGTGAAAAACATGGTATCTCTCAGGTTTTTATATTTTTCAAATTACTGAGCCAACTATATGTAACATATTATTAATGCCTACAGGCTTGCTCATGGACAGACAGTATGTACCCACAAATGCCTGACCCTGTACAGAAACTCATAAGTAAACTATTTTCACACCATGGGGCTTCTGACCCACCATGATCCTTCCCCTAGCCCACAAAGAAGAGGTTATTCTCCATGTAACCTCTAAGAACCCAGAAAAATTACACACTTCTTTTAGTTCTCCCAATAAACCCAGCATCAGCAAACACCACCACATCGAAGTGGTATTGCCTAGTAAAAATCAAGGAGGTTACTAAATCCTCTGAATTTATGGTTGAAAGAAAAAGCTCAGTCTCCTCTTACTCGTCCAGAGTATTTGTTACCAAAAACATACCCTTCAGGATGACTTAAAAAAAATAAGTTCTAGGTTAGAATTCCTAGCCCAAGTTTATTTGCATAATTCATTTAAATGACCATACATGCTAGTCATAGATCTTCTAGTCCACTTATTATCAGCAAGTTACAATTGCCTCAATAAGCCACTAGCCACTGAAACACACAAAAACAAAAGCATACACCCAACATCAACTAGGATACCAACTTTGCAAATCAGGATAAAATCAGTACTTTAAAGGCCCAATTATTTTACTAATGAAAGGCCCTGAATGTGTAACTATATCTCTTTCCAAACACATATCTAAGAACAGATCTAATGTACACGATGATAACTTAACACTACGAAATCTATGATGAATTAAAAATCAAAGAGTGCAGAGTTACAAAAGCAGACTTCAACTCTGAAACATACTTGCTTAATGAAAGTCTTTGAATATAAGGAAGATCTGAAGGCTGAACTAATCAATTTCTCCACTGTGCCCTAGCCGGTCAGCCATGCTCTTTAATTTAATGAAACAAGGGTTTGAGATGAAATAGCACATATACATCAAGTAAGAATTGTATTGTTGCACTTTGAAATGTGTCCAACTGTGCAACTTCATCTGATGATAATTTTTTAAGAGGCAATCGATTTCTAAAAGACTTATTGTACCAGCCAGCGTCTTGATGAAAAAGTGAATGTCAGCATATCTCCAGAATACTTACACCCTGCCATTAATGCTTTCTTTGGCAGACAATGACTACTCAATCGAGGGTCCTTTGGGCTGAGCAATCATTTAGCTTTTCTTCTCTTATGAGGTCCTTAGTGCCTTGTTCCAGCTCAATACTCTTTTTATACACCATTATAGTAGCCATAAGTGTGAATTTTATGGGAACTTGCAAACTCATAGTCATAGCTAGAGCTTTCCAGTCACTAATCTTTTCATGCTTTTAAAACCACCAGAACTGAAGCAACTTCCAACATATGCTCTGGCCATAAAAGGATGCTTCTTTTCACATCAAAACCCGCAACAACTGAGAAATCTTTCAAAAATGTGCTTGTTAATAAGCCACTAATAATCCTGAGTGTTGCTATATGCTACCTCAAAGCACAGAGTACGCCAAAGATAAGAATATTTGTTTACCCTGACAAACTCCTCAGCACTCCTTTCCTCCCACAGGTCCACACTTCCCTCCAAAACAGCACAAAAAATCATTACTCTGAACTTCAGCAACTCTACAGAATACCCAGATCTTTCAGGAGAATAGATGGAAGAATAAACTTAAGAGTCTCAACTCCTCTCTCTCTATAAACAGGCTAGTTTACATTTCCAAAATGCCTCTCACTTAGTCACTTAAACTCTCCATAATTGTCTAGAAGTAACCCTTGCTGCAGACTACTACCAAGTCACAAAAAGAGAGAAACCAAAGCAGAAAAACTGCATACGTATCCCATCCCCCAGAGCCCACTATTGAGAACAAAGCCAATATTGTAAAATCAAATGAACTGATTCCACATTTGGGCTTGAGGTTTAACTAAAGCTTACCTGTTTATGCATTTCAATGTTTAATCCATATGACATTTCATAGTACTGTAAAGAAAAAAAAAATCAAGCATTTCATTAACTTGCATTATTATAATGCTAACACACGTTTGCTAATATAGCATGGAAAGGGGACAAGTAGAATCTTTGATACCTACCATCACATAGTGCCTCTGCATTTCTGTCTTTTCACTTGCCAGTTTCTCACATTCCAATTTAAGGCTATGAAAACAAAACAGGCAACTTAATGTAAACATTATGTCACTTGTTTTAACATCTGCCTCACATATTTGCACTTTAAGTAAAAACACAGACCAATTTGGAAAAGCCATAAAAACTATCTAGGTAAACACCCAAAAGCTTTGTCCTTACATTTAATAGGGGAAAGGAATAATGTGAACAGTACAGGGTATCCCTTCAGCTATCATTCTTTTTCTTCTTTTTTCTTCTTGATCAGATGCTAAGAATGAAAAATCTGTCAAAACCTGTCTGATTCCTGCTCACGGTCATCTGTTCTCTATCTCCCTGCATCAAAGTGTGTTTTCTGGACCCCAAACTTGGGCCTTTGCACAATCTTCAGTCTTAGGCACAGGCTGTATAATTTTTCCTAACTCAATCCTTAGGTTGGAAAATCTTAGCTGTTAAAGTTATTTCTACAATTGCTGGTCCCTTTCAAAATCTTTGTTTTTTAAATCCCTGCCAAAATATGTCAAGTAGCTACTGCAATAAAGTGGGTTGAAGTTCTTCCTGCTCAGTAAACAGTGTGTGCAAGTATGCTTCAAGCTCCAGAGATACTATCTACAAGCAGACAAAAGGTCAAAAATCAGAAAACCCCTAACAGAATAAGAAAATTCACACCCAAGGAACTGAGCCTCATCTATATCCTTTTCCACAAGCACGACAAAAGTAAAAATCACCATTCATTTATTTCTCAGCTCATATCAGCTATAAATTTATAAAAGCAAAGGAAAGAAATTAACCTTTTTGGGAAATTCATTATGGACAAGGTACTTTACAAACAGCTTTCACTTATAAATCCTTTGAAGCCAGGTATCACAACATGAAAAAGCTAATGTTGAGATGTTCTACCCAAGTCAACCCAGAATGACGCCAAAGCAGGTGAGCGCCCCCCTCATACTATACACCTCCTCATCATCACCAATGACGGCCACTGAAAGCATCCAGCCTTCCCTACTGGACTTTGCCTCCAACAACCCAATTCTCTAGTATGGCAAACAGTGATTTCAACATGGCTTTGCTTGCCTGAACCCCTACTTCAGGGCTGAAGCATCGATTGAACCAATGTTTCAGCTCAGCCTGTTGAAAAATAAATAAATGAAGAGCAAATATTGACGGTTCTCATGCAACTCCTAAAGATACAAAAAAGGACTCCCTGGAACAGCAGCAAACGGGTAAAAAGGAAACAATGGGAGGAGGAGGAGACAAGAGAAGAGGCGGCCCGGGAAGAGCCAGGCAAGGAGGTAATGTGAATGACAGGTCTTAACTGCGACTCCACACGCCACCGCCTGGACGAAAGAACTAAGTACAACCGCCGCCGCTGCCACTAGGCTGGGAGACAAGGGGCACCGGGCTGCCCGCGCGTTCCCTGGCCGGGTACAGCCGGACACGCACCTGTGATACTGTGCCTGCAGGAACTGGAATTCCTCTTTAATCCGGTCCAGGGATTCCGGGATAGTGAACTTGAAGGGCTGGCCTGCAGCCTGGTGCGGCGTCTGGAGGCGATCAGCGAGGGGGACCGAGGGACGGGAACGCGGGCAGATAGACAAAGTAGTAAGTCAGAGAAGGAGAGGATGGGACATAAACAAAAATAAAGTTGGAAGTGGCAGAAAATGGAACCCCAAACTTGTGTTTGCGCTTCATTTTAGGGACAGAGAAAGTGGACCTTCCCCTCAACTTCTAAAAAAAACTATGTAAGAATGTTTTCTTGCCCCCCGAGCGGATCGCGCTAAGTGCGCCAGGGTCACACGGCCAGAGGGAAGGGGGCTCCCCGGAGGCCAGGTAGGACCAAATCAGATAAGTCTTCGCTGACGTCGGCGCCCCCTCCCCCACGGGGACGATAATGACCCCGGGAACCCGGGGAGAAAAACAACTCCTTCAACGCTCCCCATTCCCAGAGTCACCGGGCCACTTCCAGGCGCACCGGAACGGGGGCCGCATTGACATGTAAATAGGCGAAACAAGAAACAAAGGGGGGGGGGCGCAGCCCATTTCAGGGAAGGCGGAGGTTGTGGCTACAGGAAAAAATCCCAGCCTCCCCCCGCGCCTCAGTCCTAGTAATTCAGACTTCAAGTAGGAGGGAGCCCACAGGGAAAAGAGGAAATTTAGTCTTTCAGCCCACTCCCCACCCCGGGAGGAGGACCCCGCACCTCCCTGCCTTACACCGATGGGGGAGGGGGTCGGCCGGGTAGCAGCAGCCACTCGACTCCCTAAAGCAGGAGAAAACCGCCCCCACCCCACCCCCGCCCAGGGCCGCGCCTCACCGGGTGCCGGCTCTGCGGGAACATCGCTCTGGCGGCGGCCGCGGCTCTGCTCCCCGGCAATTCAATTCTTCGCTCAATTTCCAACTTTAATCCCGCCGAGGAAAATTAAGCCGGGAACTAAGCAAAAGCGCGGAATCCAGGGGACGCGCAGGCCACGCACACAGGCGCGCTCGGCCCCACGCAGCGGCCACTCGCGCCCCCGACTTCTGCTCCTGCTACCGTCGGTGCCGGCTCCTGCCCTCAGGGCCACATCTCAGGGCGCCCCAGGCCCAGATACTCCAAGAACCTGAGCCGCGACGCCGGCGCTCGGGACTCCACTCCAACACGCGAGCCTCAGTCTCCGGGGCGGGCGGTGGGGGCGAGGTGCCTCCGCAGCACTCCCCTCGGCGGTGGACGTGCGCAGCGCCCGTCCTGGGCAAACAAATCCTAGCGGGCAGCTTTTCTTCGCTATACCCTTGGTTTGCTTCCCCGCTGGGTGTTCCCCGTGGCGGCGGCTGGCGAGGTGCAGGTGGAGCGGCGGCCTGACTAACCCCACACAAACAAACCCAGTGGTTTCGGGACCGACCCCCGCGGGATCCAAAACGCGGCGGGGAGAGAGAGAGAGAAGCCGCAGCGGAGGCTCCGGGCCGGGGAGCGAAGGATGACGAAGGGGGGAAAGTGCGGAGGGCGCGCCGGGAGGCGGCTCGGCACGCCCCGTGCGACCAGCACTCGATGTTCTCCGCGGTTGCACAAACCCTCCTGGCCCGACGGGGCTACTCCATGGAAGGCAGTCCCGAAGCCTCCCGCTGCTCCGCGAGCCCGGGGCGCATCAGGGCGTAGCGCCCCGAGCGCACTGGTCCCGCACGGCCGACCTGGCCGTTCCGGACCTTTCCTCCTCGGTCGTCTTTCTTTCCTTTCCTACGCCTGCCTCTCTGCAAAGGACGCTCCAGCCCCCCTGCAAAGTTCTCTCACGACGCGATGGACGACATCTACGAGATGGTGGAGAGAAGTACGCTCCGCCGCTCGGCCTCCTTCTTGAACCAGCAAACTCCGCAGGCGAGTCTGGAGTAGTCACCGCGGCTGGGCCAAAAGATTTTTAGTCGCCGTGGGACAGCCGAGGTCCGAGCTGGTGGCGCGGGTCCCGCCCGGCCGTGCGGGGACGGGGGTGGAGCAGTTGACTGCCTTAGGGACGCGGGACACGGGGTACCCGCCGCTGCTGCTGCTCCTGCAGCCGCCGCTCCCACCACCGCCGCCCGCGCCTCTCGCGCCGGTTACATTAACACGCGGTTTCACACTCCGGAGCTAACCAGCATCGGCCCCGCCCAGCCCCGTGCGGGCGGGGGCCGCGAGCGCCGAGCCGGCGGGGGACGTGGGCCCGGACGGCTGGGAGGGGGAACGGAGGCCGGGTCAGCCAATCACGTGCGCCGCACCCAACGTGGGTCGCTGACGTAACACCTTCTCAGAGCCAATGGAAGCGCAGCACCGGACAGGACGTTCTCCCTCCCTCTTCTCTTCCACCACACTCGCTTCCATCACCGCCGTCTCCTCGGTCTCCCCTCCCATCCACCAGCCCCTCCTCCTACTGCCGCGTCCTCGGGGCTTGGTGAGGAACTGTTCTGGAGGAGCCGCGGGACGCCAGAACCAGCCAATCGGAAGCGGCGTGTTACGGAGATTGGCACTGGGGATGGGAAGGTCGGTGGGAAGGAGAGCGGCGGGGCTGGGCTGTCAATCAAAGTAACGTGGGGAGCCGGCTAGGGAACGCGCGGGTGCGCGCGAGCGGGAGGGACCGGCGAGCGTGCCACCGCCGAAGCTGGGGGCTCGAGTTTGCAAAAAACCTGTCACTGGTCCCTTCAATGAGAATTCTCACCTCTCAGTGAAAGTAACTCAGAGATTAACCGCATAGTTCCTTATTGGCGGCAGAGAGGGGATAGTTGGTAATTCGAGGAAATGCATTTTTCTGTGTTGGCCCCATGTTTGATACTGTTCTTTGAAAGTGAAGCCACATTTTACAGAATTCTCAGAGGTTCGTTTTTCCTTGAGCTGTCTTTTTACAGATGCACGAGAAGTGGACTGTGCACTTGGTGGGAAATGCATAAATGAGCAATGCATTGGCTGGCGTCTGAACACCACCCGTGTAGGACTTGACTATAATGCCCTCCCATCCCACTCAGTACTCCTCAGCACCCAGGGTGGTAGTATTTTGGGTTTATGGGAGGGTTTCAAACCACTTTGCAAAAACGGTCCTAGTGCCTTCATTTAGTGGGAACGATATCCATGGTGCCGCCAGAATAAGGCACACTCGTCCGGGGAGCAAAAGAGATGCTTTGCCCGCGGCGCGAAATACCAGGTCTCTGTTCTGAAGTCTTGACTTCTATGTGTGGAGGGAGGAGGGGGGTGGCTGAGATTTTCAGGAGAATCTCAAGCAACAGGACCGCGAGTCTGTTTCCAATTCCCGGAAACAAAGAGAGACAATGGAATAAACCCGCTTTAAGACCTGAAAAACCTGTCCGGCCTAACCCACCCCCACAGTCTGGATGGTACCCCTGGGCTGAGCTGTGTAAGGAGCTAAGTGGGAAGAGTTGGGGAAATAACGTCGCTAAGGTTCTCACAAGGTGGAACTTGAGTGAACAGGGATTGTGAGATTTTTGAATAAACAAGACACGCTGTATAATTAATATGGAGCATTTCCATTTTTTGTATATTTCCCCGTATACACCACCAGCAGTATTGCTGTATTTATAGTTTTGCTTAAAGGACGGTTCATATAAGCAGTGAGTGAATAATGCTGTTTTAGCCAAATGGTGATAACTTCCTCCATTGGGGCACATCTTCCACAAGTATGCATATTATGTTGGAAAATGGTTTAAAAGTTTTGGTATTAATAACCTTCAAATTCCCATTATTTTACCTTCAAGAGACTTATGGGAAGGAGTTTATTTAAACAGACATACATTTTATTTGAAGATCTGCACTTACAGAGGTCTTTTTCTTGAAATATTAAAAGAATTATTTTAGATAGCACATTTCGCTGTTAGAGTTGTTTTAAATATGTATGATATTGATTTGACTGTAATTGCATCAATTATAAATGAAAAATAAAAGCATGATTTTAGCCAATATGTACAAGACCATAGTAAATTCTTAAACAACTTGAGCATTGTAGCTTTACAGTATTCTCTTTAAGTGGAGTTGGGAAAGGGGTTATGTTATTCATTTTCCTAACATGGAAAAGGAAAAGGAAAGAAGTCTTACATTTGGTGATGAGAGCAATACAGGACATCTTGAAATTGTATGATCTGGGGGCGTCTAAGCTTTGTCCTTTGGCAGCTTGTGGTCCTTGAAATAATCTGGCGGTGATTGGGCCACAAATGCCAGTCTGTGGTCCATTCATCCCATAATTGTTTCCAAGACTGGGTAGAAAGTGCTTAGATGCCACCAGTGTGCGTGTGTACATGTTGCGATAACTGAAGCAACTGAGACGTCTCCCTGGCTTACCCAAACTTTACCTGGTGCCTGCACCTTAACTAACTGCCACCCTCTGGCAATTAAGATTAAACAGAGCAATTACAACAGTATGCTTTGGAACAGGAGCAAAAGTGTTATGTCTCTTCTTTCCCTAATCTACCCCACCCCCTATCAGTTCTAACTCATTGTCTTTAAATATTCTCTAATACAACTCACAGAAAACGTGCCTGCTCACCATTTTTCCCAGTTGGCCTGGAGTAAAAACTGGAAATTCTCTTTCAACTAGTGTTTGCTTACCAGTAGAGTTTAAAACACCAGGCCTTCAGATTTCCTTAGAACGTATCATTCCCCCCAAAAGAAAAAGCGTAATGATTTTAAAATTAAAAGACGCTTAATTGTGCACATAAAAATGGATGGCTTTTGGTTTTCAAAGTCTTCTTTCCCATTTAGAACATCTTCCTCTGTGAGAGTGGGAAAAAAGGCACTGCTTTTTTTCAAGGTCATATTTTCTCCATGATTGTCATGCTGTAATAATTATACTACAAAACTCTCATCAAACTGCATTACAAATCATAGTGTTTAAACAATCAAGTAGCTTTAATCTTATGTTTTAAATAAATAATATATGTGCAGATTGCCTACAGCCTGTTTAAAAGAAAATAGTCCCGCTCATGAAATCTGTAATTTTGGTCTTCTATTTAAAGTCTCTTAACCATAATCTTCTTTACCTTTAACATATTCATATGTCAATGTTTTTACATAAAGTAATAGTATGCTGCTTCCATGGGAAATTGAAACAAAAGTACTCTATCTTCTGCTAAAGAAACAAAAAGATTGTCAGATCTTTCATTTTATCTTGAAGCGTGTATGGATATATTTCCATTCATTTGTTGCTGATTATCAAATTTCAACTCACCAATAGCATAAGTAATTACAAAAACTAAATGTTATGTAGAATAGATACTAGACAAAATGGGAAAAACTATGGGTACTGATCATAGAAATTATATATCTTTTAAATCTATTATTTGAAATAAATGTGACAATTTTTTAAAGCACACTTTTATCATTTTCTCTTCCTTTAGCTGTGAGTTATTGCTCAGACATTTCCTCATTTGACTTTTTCTTCACTGAGAGTTTTCTTAAACCTAGGAATGCAGAGTCTAGAAGAATTTTTCCCAGCATTGCTTTCTAACCTTTTTCTCCCCCACCCTTTTACCAAAGAAAAGGGCGGGATGGGTGTGGAGGTGGAGGGGCAAAGGCAGAGAGAAGGGAGAAAAAAATCAGTAGCAGATCCATGCAGCAGTAAAACCTCAAATAAAATCACATCCAAAGAATCTCTTGCGGTTTCACACAATATGGTAAAATTAGAGATTGCAGGAAACCAACTAAATTAAACTGGGAGCATTTGAAGAGAAACGAGCAGACTTTATGAAAATGACACATCAACTGACCAGTATGCTTTTTTTTTTTCTCAACAATTTCTTTGTTAAGACGCACATCAAAGGAACCTGCATGTGTTTTCATTTTGTTCTAACTAGAAAATTACATCCAGATGTTTAATAGGCATTTGGTTGGTTTTTCCGCATTGATTAGATATGTTGGTTCTGTTTGCTTACAAGTGTAGCCGGATCATTAGCTAATGCAAAGAAATGTTTGCTGTGAGTTGCTAATTAGGGCTTTTGGAAACCCTCCACGCTCAAGAACAATTTGTACAGTGGCCAGAAGAACTTGTGGGACTTGGGAAGTTGTTTTCCCTTCTCTGTCAGGATGGGGAGAAGCAGACAGCTCTGTTCCCTAATCTCCCTTTGCCTGGGGGGATTGCGATGCAATCCCTGAGGATTGGAGTGCAAATAAATTAGGAAGAGACCACACAGGCACTCCCAAACACAGAGATAAATGTGCTTTTTCTGGAACCACCACTGTGCGGTCTTTGGGGGGCAGGGAGGGATGATGAACTTCTAAAATGCTGAATATTACCATGTGGAAGATGGTTGGTGCTAATGTTATCAAATACACAGCATTTTTAAGTATACTTTAGAGACAGATGGGAAAGCCCTTTATGATAAACGAGTGTACTTGAATTCATTACCGTAGTACTTATAATTAAAAATGTCTCCTCTGCAATTTCAGTACTTTTACAGAGTACGAGAAACCAAGCTTGGGAACTAGGAGGCTGGGGATAGTGAAAAGAGTGAGAGAGAGGAATTTTGGAAGCTAGGATGAGCCTGGGAGGAAATGCAGTGTTTACTTTTGCAGCCCACCCGTTTGTTTACCTTGTTAAAGCCCCCAAACTTGTAGAAGATTAGCCATTCACTCAGTGTTCAAATAAACTTTGAGAATTTGAGGCACTGGGTGGATAAACTTCTTAGCTGTCCAGGCACGTTTTTAAAAACACTTGCCTGTGTCTAAGGCCTACAGAAGAACCTCGTCAGCCAGGGCCAAACTTTTGTTTACTTAAGACTATATTTCTAGAGAGATACCAGCCCAAGATAGCCCGTGTTTATAAGCAATCATAGCAGTGTCCTAGCATGTCCTTCTGTGTATCAATGCCCCTTCTAAGTCCGTTTACATCTAATACACATGGAGGGCACACACCTGTGTGTTTTGTAGTCTAATTAATTTGGGATTTTCAAACCAGTAGAATAGATTCGTGCTTAGTTCCTTTGAAATAGTTCAAGCAGAGGGCCTTTCCGTCAAAGCTTTCCCTGCCCACCAGTTAGACACCCTGAAAAAGCAAGGACAGTATTTAGGTGTATCAGATACAGCCTGATGTTCAAACCGTAATAATGCATCTCAGTAAAGTTAGAACTCTCTCTTTTTTTTAACCTATTCTAAAATCTGATAAACATTGGAATACAACTTTTTTTTTTTATTCGTTTAGTGTAGCATTTAGCTCTACAGAGCCCAAAGAATGTTAGGTAGGCAAGGGAAAAAAGTAAAGGAAGCCTCAGAGATGCTCCTTCCTACATATTCACATACCAAAATCACACCTGAGCCCCTAAACGGTCTCTGCAGTGACCCACCTTTGCTGCAGGCCAGGGACTTGCTAGGAAATCAACATTAAACAGAGATGTATTTCCTTTTTCTTTAAAAGTGTTTGCTTTGGCAGTATCATTTAAATAACTTTTTCCTTAAAGCTAGCCATGTCTTTGCAGGGCTAAAGCTGGAGTTCAATCAACGGATGATCTCTGGGTGTTCATGACTGAAGACAAGTGAGCTCTAGGGATGGGAAGCAGACTTGGAAGCCAGTGCATATTCCAGAGTGGAAAGTTTCCGTGTTTCCAAAATACAAAGTTTAGTTGTACGTGAACAAGCCAAATGGTATAAAGACAGAAATGCCAGAACATTCTAAGAAAACTAGCCTGGGTTATTTGAAAAGTCAATGTCCTACAAGAAAAGGAGGGATTATTCCCTAAAAACAGAGTCATATAATGAACATGCAATATGTGACTCTTTATTGGCACCCGGATAAAAAACAAAAACAACTATGGGAGATGTTCTTGGGCCATTTTAATGTGGACTGGATGTTAGGTTTTGGTATTAAAATATTGTGGTTATGTAGGAAGATGTTATTCTGAGAAGATGAATGGTAAAGCAGGCAACTTCAAATGACATCTGCAACTACAAATAAAAAGTGTGTATAGAGGGAAAAAGAAAGCAAAACTGGCCAGGTGTTATCAGTTAGAGCATTTAGGGGTAGAATCTACAGTTCTTTTCATTTCTCCGTGTTAGAAAATTTTTCATGATGAAAAGCCTGGGAAACACTTCTGGGTTAATTATCTACGTCTTTTTCTTCCTATGTTAAATGGAATTCTCTCCATAGTTAAAAGATTGACTGATAATCTTTTTCTTAAAAAGGATGAAAAATGGTCTGTCCATCTACCACTGCCATCATGGCGGATGCAGCCAGTCAGGTGCTCCGGGGCTCTGGTCTCACCATTCTGTCCCAGCCACTCATATATGTGAACATGCTCATCCAGGTGGGATATGAGCCTCTTCCTCCTACAATAGGATGAAACATTTTTGGGCGGCAAGTGTGTCAGCTTCCTGGTCTCTTCTGTTATGCTCAGCATATTGCCAGCATCAGTGGGAAGCGTGGTTTGTTCACAGGCTTAACACCACGACTGTGTTCTGTGTTCAGGAGGCCTTGAGACTGCGGTCCATGGTAAAGTGTCACAGCATTACCAGGAGTATGACAAGGATGAGGAGTTAGGACCTGGAAATGGACAGAAAGAAGTCTCCTCTTGCTTTGACCGAGTGATCAAGGAAACAACTCCAGAGATGATTGCTCGGTCTGCTGCTACCCTCATCACACATCCCTTCCCCGTAATCACTCTGAAGTCTACAGAGTGATTAGAGTGATTACAATACAAGTACTGTGGACTTTGTGACTCCATAGTAAACATTCATCGGGAAGAGGGCATCCTAGGAGTCTTCAGGGGTCTTGTTCCTCACCTCCTACATGACATTGTTTCTTTGTGGCTCTGTAATTCACTGGCCTACCTCGTCCATACCCATGTACTGGACAGTGGGGTTTCTACCATGAATGAAATGAAGAGTTATTCCCAAGCTGACATTTTTTGCCAATATGTTGAATCTTATGCCTGTGAGCAACTGTGGGCTTGCTGGTGGATCTCCTCCTTACTCCCCAATATATACTTCTTGGCTAGATTGCTGGTTCAGGCTACAAAAGAAGGGAAATATGAGCCAAGGAAATAGCTTGGTTTGCCAGGCGCGGTGGCTCACGCCTGTAATCCCAGCACTGTGGGAGGCTGAGGAGGGAGAATCGCTGGAGCTCAGGACTCGCCTGAGCGAAAGTGAGATCCCTACTCATGAAAAAAATGGGAAAACCCAGCTGGGCGCCACGGTGAGCGCCTGTAATCTCAGCGGCTTCCGGAGGCTGAGGCAGCAGGATGCCCACAAGCCAGGAGTCGGAGGTTACAGTGAGGTACCAAGCCGCTGCACTCTGCTCAGGGGCACAGGGTGGGACTCTGTCTCGACAAAAAAAAAAAAAAAAGAAATAGCTTGTTTTTCTGGAAGGTCCCCTTTGGGAAGACAGATTGTTGTGATCTGAGAATGTTAATTTGAAGATGCGAGGCAGGGACAGACATTTCTTTTCTTTTCCTTTTTTTTTTTTTTTTTTGTAGTAAAGATAGAGTCTCACCTTATCGCCCTCGGTACCGCAACCTCCAACTCTTGGGTTTAGGCAATTCTCTTGCCCCAGCCTCCCAAGTAGCTGGGATCACAGGCGCCCGCCGCAGCACCCAGCTATTTTTTGTTGCAGTTTGGCCCAGGGCCAGGTTTGAACCTTCCACCCTCGGTATATAGGGCTGGCGCCCACTCACTGAGCCACAGGCACCAACTGGGACAGTGACATTTCTATAGTCCCAGACACACAGAATTATGGGAGAGAATGTTGATTTCTATACAGTGTGGCATGCCTTTTTAATAATCATTTAATCTTGGGGGGGGAGGATGAAAAATGAATGAAAAAGTGGGTTTTTTTCCTTGATCTTTAAAAAACTCATATTAATAACCAAAGTATTATTTTACTCTGGGACTTTTAGTATTTTGAATGGTATTATTTATGGTATTTTGGTTTTGTTTGATTTTTTTTTTTTTGCAGCCCCAAATATCTATTCATTATCAATCAATATAAAATGGAAATGTTTAAATACATTAGGCTAGGGAATTACATTGATCATTCTCTAAAGCATTGTTTTATAGGCCATAAATCTCAGAATCACAAAAAAACTGCTATAAAGAGGAAAACTGCTTATATGTCAAGAATCAGGTAACAGCAAATTTTATTTTAATTTCTTTATTCTTGTTAAGAATAGTTGTAATGCTAGCTATTTCATCACTTGAGCCTAGCAGTGAAACTTACAAATTATTAGTTTGATTTTAAAACTTCCTTAATATTATTATTATTATATCACTGTGTTATCCTCTGTAGAGTGCTGTAATGTCACAGCTCATGGCAACCTCAAACTCTCAAGCTTAAGTGATTCTCTTGCCTCAGCCTCCCAAGTAGCTGGGACTACACGTGCCCGCCACAATACTCAGCTAGTTTTTTGGTTGCAGTTGTCGTTGTTTAGCTGGCCCAGGCTGGGTTCGAACCTGCCAGCCTTGGTGTATGTGGCCGGCATGGTAACCACTGTGCTATGGGTGCTGAGCCAGTTTCCTTTTATTTTAAAATATAATGTTGATACAGATTATTTCTCTGTGTACTGAGCTTTAAATATTAATCTTGAAAAAGAAATGGAAATAGCACCAAATCTCGGACCCTGATGTTATGTTTATTCAGCATTACAGAGGCATGTATTTATGATGAGCTAATAAATAATTTTCCAGAAAAGTCATGAAGAGTGACAGGGCGTGATCTGAGAGTTGATAGTTGCTGTGTCCCACCTACCTTTTTTTCTCTTTAATCATAACTATTTAGTATGTTTTTGTTTTTCCTATCATTATAACATGTATTAAAGTAAAAACTTCTGTGATATCAGTAAACAGATTTTAGTTTGCACGTGAACAGATTAGATCCTCCATGTGTAATATAAAATTTAAGGGTCTCAAAGGGAGGCAAATATGAAAATACAGGGAAATCAGGACTTTCCACACACAGTAATAATCAGTCCATCCAACACTTCTAGCCACCATCCAGCCACATAACTAATTATTATGTAAAATGAAATGATGGAAAGAATTTATGCTTCACCATGACAGAAAAAGCCCCAGGAACAGAATTCCCATTCTAGTTTCCCCCATTTGCAGCCTCCACACTTCAGAAGAACTGGCAAGCTACAATTGACACTTGAAAAAGTGTTACAAAACACTGACAAGTATTAGAGAAATGTTGATTAATGTAAACAGCCTGCCTCAAGGAATAATACCTTTCTGAAGAAAACTGGTTTTCAGTTAGCATTTCTATGTGCAAATAACATCCTCCAGTGAGAGTTTCCAGAGAAGTTATTTGCCTTTGCTGGAGAGAGATGGTTTCATTATACTTACATCTTAAATTTCCAAAAATTTGGAAAAAGAATTAATAGGTTAAAAAGTCAATAGGCTTTAAAAAGGAAGGAAATCCTGACATATGCATAACATGGAGGAAACTTGAGGACGTTGTACTAAGTAAAACAAGCCCATGGATGGGCGGCACCTGTGGCTCAAAGGAGTAGAGTGCTGGCCCCATATACCAGAGGTGGTGGGTTCAAACCCGAACACCCAAAAAAAAAAAAAAAGCCCATCTCAAAAAGACAAATACTGAATGATTCCACTCACATGAGATACCTACGGTAGTCAAATTCTTAAGAGACAAAGAATATGCCGGAGGTGGCAGGTTCAAACCCAGCCCTGGCCAAAAAAACCTGCCAAAAAGAGACAAGGAATAGAACTGTGGTTGCTAGAGGCTGGGAGAAGGGGAGTTACTGTTTAATGGATATGGAGTTTCTGTTTTGCAAGATGAGGCAGTTCTGTGGTTGGATAGCAGCGATGGTTGCACAACAGTGTAAATGTATTCGATGCCCCTGAAATGTATACTTAAAAATGGCTAGAATGGGAAATTTTACCTATATTTTTGCCACAACCTAAGGAGAAAAGTAAGTCAATAGGATTACATTTTTTTCATGTACCAGTTGTGTTTTGGATTCTCATCGTATTCATTTTCTAAACTTACGCATATCATTATTTTTTACTGAGCACTTACAATGTGCCAGACACCAGTGATCCTCATATCATTTCTATTAGACAGGTACTGTTATCATCCCCTTTGTCTTTACTGACAAAGAATCTCAAGCCCAATACTTTTCCAGAGTCTCATGTGGGAGAGCTGCAGTTTCAATCCTGGAGCTCCGGAGAACTCACTAGTGGCCACTGGTCACAGCCGAGTACTTATCCTTCCTTAGTCTACTAAGAAATGGCATGGATCTACTGATAGAAAAACATACATGTATTTTGCCCATGCATGTGATAGGTGGTACTTTTGAGGCGAAGTTGATACTTTAAGAAATTTTATCCCTGAAAATAGAACAACAACTATCTCAAGGCTCTGGAATTGTGTCTGCAAGCTGAAAAATGTAGCCATTTTCAGTGGTGTGCTCTCTGGTGGTACCCAATCCATACCCCAAGCTGCAGTCCAGAAAATTAAGGAAGAACTCAGTAGCCAGCTGAAGCAGAAAAGTGAGGCAGACTGTAAGTCTTCCTTTCAACTAAGACAGCAAAGCAACTGTTCTGACTTATAACTTTGCAAATGCTACAATCAAAGAAGAAAGGAGTTCTGTGATTAATAATGGTTTGGGCACGAACTGGGGTGGCTCATACCTATAATCCTGTCGCTTTGGGAAGCTGAGGCAGGAAAATCATTTGAGACCCTAAGTTTGAGATCACCCTGGACAAAATATCGAGTCCTCCTTTCTAATTTAAAGATTAGCAGGGCATGGTAGCATGCGCCTGTAGTCTCAGTTACTTAGGAGGCTGATGTAAGAGGATCACTTGAGCCCAGGAGTTCAAGGCTATTATGAGCTATGATCATGCCACAGCACTCCAACCTGGGCAACAGAGCAAAACTGAGACTCTTTCTCTAAATAATAATAGGCCAGGCGCAAGAGCTCATGGCTGTAATGCTAACACTACATTAGCATGGGAGGCTAAGGCAGGGAGATTGCTTGAGCTCGGGAGTTCAACACCAGCCTGAGCAAGAGGGAGACCCCCGTCTCTACTAAAAAAAAAATAGAAAAAAAAACTAGCCTGAAATAGTGGCAGGTGCCTGTAGTCCCAGCCACTTGAAAGCCTAAAACAAGAGGATTGTGCAAGCCCACGTGCTTGAGGTTGTTGTGAGTTAGGATGATGCCATGGCACTCTACCTAAGGCAACAGATCAAGACTTTGTCTCAAAATAATATTAATAACAATGGTTTAGAATGATCTTGGTAATAGACGTGTATTTTGGGTGCTAATAAGATATTTGGAAACATTTAACCTGCTGAATATCAATGGATATGTTTCTCGCCTCCAAAGCCCTTTTGAAATCAATGGCTTTCAAACATCTTTAACCATGAACCACAGTAAGAAACAAATTTTAAATATTTCAGCCTAGTTCTTGTATGTCCACATGTGTGTGTGTGCACCCACACACAGGTCACATGCATAGGTTGCAACACACAATTTAATTTAATTTAATTTATTTATTTATTTTTGAGACAGTCTCACTATGTTGCCCTAAATAGAGTGCTGTGGCATCATAGCTTACAGCAACCTTCAACTCTTGGGCTTAAGCCATTCTCTTGCTTCAGCCTCTGGAGTACATAGCTTAGCTGGGATTAAAGGTGCCCATCACAATGCCTGGCGATTTTCTTTCTTCCTTTCTTTTTTTTTTTTTTTTGAGACAGAGCCTCAAGCTATTCCCCTGGGTAGAGTGCTATGGCATCACAGCTCACAGCAACCTTCAACTCCAGGGCTCAAGCGAGTCTCCTGCCTCAGCCTCCCAAGTAGCTGGGACCACAGGCGCCTACCACAATGCCCAGCTATTTTCTTATTGCAGTTGTCATTGTTGTTTAGCAGGCCCAGGCCAGATTCAAACCCGCCAGCCTTGGTGTATTCGGCCTACTCTCACTGGGGTACAGGCGCTGAGCCAAGCAACACACAATTTTAAAACATTGCTTTAAATTGTGCTATAGAATTTTTCAGTTCATTTATTAACCTTCCAGCTTATGGCAAATTTTTTTGCCTCCAAAACCACATTCTCAGAAAAATGGCAACACAAGTCTGCTCAATAATATTAAGACAGATTTTTTTTTCATTCCTTTCCTTTTTGCTTTTTTGTGGTGAGAAGTCATAATCCTACTTTTGGTGAAGTTAATCTTTTTTTTTTTTTTTTTTTTGTAACAGAATCTCCTGTTGCCACCCTCTGTAGAGTACTGTAGTGTCATAGCTCACAGCACCCTCAAACTCTTGGGCTTAAGAGATCCTCTTGCCTCAGCCCCCTAAGTAACTAGGACTACAGGCACCCACCACAACACCTAGTTATTTTTAAATAGGTTTTTTTTTTTTTTTTTGCAGTTTTTGGCTGGGGCTGGGTTTGAACCCTCCACCTCCGGCATATGGGGCCAGTGCCCTACTCCTTTGAGCCACAGGCACTTCCTGTACCCAGCTATTTTTAGAGATGGGATCTTGCTCTTGCTCAGGCTGATCTTGAACTCTTAAGCTCATGTGATCTACCTGCCTCGGCCTCACAGTGCTAGGATTACAGGTGTGAGCCATCATGCCCGCACAGTGAAGTTAATCTTAAATTCCAAATCAGTAGAATTTAAAGCTCTTCAGAGAATTTCTTGAATAATTCTTTTGTTGCCCCTTTCTCTGCTGGCCCTTTTCTGCCTTGAGTTCTCCTGCCCCACCCCAATCTCAGCATCTCCTTTCCATCTGCCATATCCCATGGCATCACTTATCCACCTCCCTGCACATCCACACACCCCAAACCTAGAGTGTTATAACAAAAGGAGTACCAAGTTCAGAGACAGAGGGTCCTTTAGGGAATCCCTCCTTACCTCTTGCTACAAGTCCTTGGGCAAACTACTTCTTTTTTCTGGGTTTCAGTTTCGTACTTACAAAATGAAGATAGTAACATAGATCTCTCAAGGTGGTTGCTTGGACTGGAGGAGATTAACTGAGACAGCTAGGAGAGTACTTGACACAGCACTTGGCCTTGTGAACATTGTTGCCTTTCTCCTTTTTGCCTGGAACTTGTTGAAGGTGCTAGGTCAGTAGGAGCTGGGGAAATACAGCCCTTACTACAGATGCATCTTGAAAAATCAGAAGGCAGCATGGATTCCAAAAGCAAGTTCTCCAGAACTCTGGTCCAGATATGGAGCCCAAGAAAGACGTCATGGTGTTTCTCAGGGCAGGATAAGTGGATCTCAGGGAAAGGCATTAGCTAGTGACCTTGAATGCCCTCTCTCACCCTACCCATTCACAGATTGTTTCATACTTAGGAAGAAACAAGACTTGTCCACATATCTTTTTGGAATTAGAAATGTAAAATTCCAAACTTTGGTTGAGTGGTCTATGAAAACAAGTAATGGATAATACACAATATCTATTTTTAGTGGCTAAATGCCCTGAGTTGTCTGCCTAGATAGTATAAGAAAAAAAATGTGGCTAGTCAGTGACAGGTTAATGGAATGGGTCTCAGATATACTCTCCTTGGATGTCATGCCATCTCACCCAATGCAAATGAACTTGTGGGTTGGAAAGACCTTGAGAAACACATACAGAGATTAGGACGTCAATGAGATATCAGCTTGATTCTTTTTAAGGATATGATCTGGTCTAGGATTATTTTTGAACTGGGAATTTCCATTTTTCCTCCTGGAGACTTTCCTTTCACACCATCAATTTTATTAGCAATAACGGAGATCTCTCAAATCTATGAGTAAGGTTTAGTGAGAATTGATGAGCCCTGGTTAAATAAGAATCCTAATGGCTGTGGGTAGCTGCTATGTGGTAGAAGTCAAACTCAATTATCTTTTAATTCAACAATTCTCTGTCTACCAAGAGATTCTCTAGAACTTCTTGTGCCTTTTTCTAAAATTTTTAAATCTTTCCTTCGATATCAGGCCTACTTTAAAAAGACCTCCCCCCCTCCAAAAAAAATCTAAGTACAAAACCTTCATTTATGAGGAGAGGGAAAGAAAAAGAGAAAGGATTTTTCTCACTAGTTTCGGCCTTTTCCAGTAAGGATACATTAAGCCATCAGGTAAATAATCTTGGCTACTCAGCTCAAGCTTAAAAAAAACCAACCACAGTATGGCTGGCATTGCTGTATACGTAGACCAATTCCACCAGCTTTTACCTTGCTTTTGCTCCCTTCCCCAACTCTAGCCGCTAAGAGAAGTTGTATTTGGAAAGACAGAACAAAATCTATCTTTATGCTGTGAGCAGTGCCTAGCTCCCAGGGTTGGAGGAAGGGGGAAGAAAAAGGAATGATGAATGAAAAAGAAAAGGCAATACTTAGGCAGTGGCCGTAGCTCAGTGGTTATGGGGTCAGCCACATACACAAAGGCTGGCAAGGTCGAACCCAGCCTGGGTCAGCTAAAACAACAATGACAACTGCAACAACAAAAAGATAGCTAGGCATTGTGGCAGGCATCTGTAGTCCCAGCTACTTGGGAGGCTGAGGGAAGAAATTGCTTGAGCCCAACAGTCTGAGGTTGCTGTGAGCTGTGACACTACAGCACCCTATGGTGGGCAACATAGTGAGACTGTCTCCAAAAAAAGGCGATACTTAGTTCTTCTTAAATTTTACTCATTAAGAATTGCTTATGTGAGGCGGCGCCTGTGGCTCAGAGGAGTAAGGCACTGGCCCCATATGCCGAAGGTGGTGGGTTCAAACCCAGACCCGGCCAAAAACTGCAACCCCCCCCCCCAGAAAAAAAATTGCTTATGTGTCAAATGAGGAAGACATCTCTAGGATTTTCATATGTCAGCTATTTTCCAATTGATTTTCTCCAAACAAATCCTTAGAAACACACATTTCTTTTCTCAAGATGCATGTTCACATAGTTCACATACCAACACATTGGGAAACATTAGGACCAGCATGGCTTGAAAGGTCCACAATGTACCAGGCTAGAATTAGGAAACTCTTTTCATAGACAGGAAGTATTCTCATTTCCATTGTCCTGTTGAGTTGCATATAGCAGCCAAGATAGTACTGGAGACAGATGGGAAGGTCGTGGTGAGAATTTTTATTTCCAATGCAAAAAGAGCCCGACATGTTCCTTTTGTGAACCCTGACATTCACAGTTATTGAAAAATGTTTTCGGCTGGGCATGGTGGGTCAGACCTGTAATCCTAACATTCTGGGAGGCCAAAGCGAATGGATTACTTGAGCTCAGGAGTCAGAGATCAGTCTGAGCAAGAGCGAGACCCCATCTCTATTAAAAATATAAAAACTAGCCAGGCACGGTGATGCATGCCCATAGTCCCAGCTACTGGGGAGGCTAGGGCAAGAGAGTTTGAGGTTGTATGAGCTATGATGATGCCACGACACTCTACTCATGGCATGAACTGAGACTCTGTCTCAAAAAAAAAAAAAAAAAAAAAAAAAAAAAAAACAGGTAAAATATAAAAAATTAAAAATGTTCTGGTAGGATACTGCCTAGTTCTACAATCTCAACAGATAAGTAATAAGAACCCCAAACTGGATTTAGTTTCACTGAGTTTAGCTCAGTGATCTGTATAGAAAACAAAAGCAATAGTACTTTTTTTTCTTTTTGAGACAGAGCCTCAAGCTATCCCCCTGGGTAGAGTGCTGTGGCATCACAGCTCACAGCAACCTCCAACTCCCGTGCCCAAGCGAGTCTCCTGCCTCAGCCTCCCAAGTAGCTGGGACTACAGGTGCCCACCACAATGCCCGGCTATTTTTCGGTTGCAGCCATCATTGTTGTTTTTGGTGGGCCTGGGGTAGATTCGAACCTGCCATCTTAGGTGTATGTGGCTGGTGCCTTAGCCACCAGAGCCACAGGTGCCGAGCCAAAAAGCAGCAGTATTTACACATATAAACAAAATGGTAGGGAAGCAGCCTTTTCAGAAATTGATTTTAGGACTCAGAAAAGTGAAAATACACTAGTTTGTGATTTGCTAGTGATAGCCTCCAAAGCCTTTAAAATTAAGGGAATTTCTTTGGTAAACACTTGCTTTTCTTTTCTTTCTTTCTTTCTTTTTCTTTTTTTTTTTTTTTGAGACAGGGTCTCACTTGGTCACTCTCAGAGTGCTATGGCATCCATAGCTCACAGCAACCTCAAACTCTGGGGCTCAAGCGATTCTCTCACCTCAGCCTCCCAAGTACCTGGGAATACAGGCGCCCACCATAATACCCAGCTATTTTTAGAGACAAGGTCTCGCTCTGGCTCAGGTTGGTGTCCAACCTGTGAGCTCAGGCAATCCACCTACCTGGGCCTCCCAGAGTGCTGGGATTACAGCCATGAGCCACCATACTCAATATTTTCTTTTCCATAAACAACCACAAATCTGTTAGGGGCTAAACCCTACTCATAAAGGTCCAGCTGTTGACCCCTCTCCACCCTTCTAGAATGTGTTCTCTAGGGCTGTTGATCCTTGGTAAGTGCACATTTTCTAATTCCTTACTCCTCAAGATTTAATTGCTCCATATCCCATTTTGGGGGGGTGGGGGTGGGAAGGGAGTCTTAATGGAAGTTAAAAGTTTTGAAGCATAATCTATTCTAGGTAACAAGTTATTAGTCAATATGTTCATTTAGATTTATTAAAAAATACATTTCTCAGCTTGGTGCCTGTGGCTCAAGTAGCTAAGGCGCCAGCCACATACACCTGAGCTGTCAGGTTTGAATCCAGCCCAGGCCCACCAAAGAACAATGATGGCTGCCACCAAAAAAAAAAAAAAAAAAAAAAATAGCCGGGCATTGTGGTGGGTGCCTGTAGTCCCAGCTACTTGGGAGGCCAAGGCAGGAAAATCGCTTGAGCCCAGGAGTTGGAGGTTGCTGTGAGCTGTGATGTCACAGCACTCTACCCAGGGTGACAGCCTGAGGCTCTGTCTAAAAAAAAAAAAAATACACTTCTCTTCTAGGTACTGAGGATTATAAGGAACTATTACATAAATGTTAGTACTGCTCTCAGAAAATATAGGGTACCACGTGTAAACCAATAACCAAAACCTATGCTTTAAGTGATGAATAATAATAAAAGACTGTAAGAGACGGCATGCTAAGGGTGGAATGAAGGTTACACTGAGTGAGGGCTGTGAGAACTAGTGGGGCCATGTGATTGGAAGTGGTGTCCCAAAGCCTTCAGTGTCTGACATAGGGACTCAGACTTGTCTGGGTGGAACTGAGCCTTGATGCTATGCTTCTTGTGGAGCACAACCAAATGCTGACATATTTCATTCTCTCATACAAATGAAAGACTAATTTCATAGGTGGAAAATGGCTCTCCTGTCTACACAATCTAATCTAAGTGCCATGAGTGTGTCTTCATGAAAAATAATTTGACTACTGAGCTAGGCCTGAGCAACTGTTTCTCAGCCTTTCCAATATACTTGTTTTCTATTTCTTCTTAATTCCTTCTAAACACTCATTAGCACCAAAGGCATAAAAACTTACGGGATGAAAATTTAAATTTGAAATTTCTATTCACTAATTAAATTTGTTCTGCAATTGGTCAGGAACATGGGTGGGAAAGGCTGTCAGTGTTAAATTTTAGCAATAAATTACTTTGACACTATCATCCTTGTAACGTACTTTGGGGACTATTTTCAGACTAAAGGAATGATCAGGGCAGGGGGGAATTTTAGGTACTGTGGAAAGTAAAAGGAAGAGGATGGCCATCATCATCATTTTCTAACCATTGTTCCTGAGTTCACTGTTGTGAGTATTTTATAGATGGATTCATTTATTCCTCACTATGACTCTCTGAAGTCAGTACTACCTTGCCTCCATTTCACACAGGGAGAAACAGTGGAACAGAGAGTTGATAGTTTGCAGCTGGTGATTGGCAGAGCCATTCTAGAGTCAGCATTGTCAGCCAAGATGCATGCCACCTCTCAGATTCCTGACCACCCTTTGAGTCGAGGCCTAATCTCAGAGATTACCTAAAGGAGCTGGACTTAGAGAAGTCTGGCCTGGAGATAGTATGAGCTCTGTTACCCAAGAGAATCAGAAAAGCCTGAGAAGGAAGAACTTTCTCCTGAGCTCACCAACGGTAGAAGCAACATAGCATTAGCACATTTTCAGACAAGTGCACAATTGGTCAAGTTGAATAATATCTGTTCTGATTCTTACCTGACATCTTTCTCTTCACTTCTAGTACTCAAGGATATTACAACAGATTGAAGCAAAACTTGTTTTTTCAAGGGCCTCAGTCTCTTTTGGAGTTAGTTGGGGTGTGCAAATGTGGGCTCTCCCATGGGAAAGAAGAGGTAAACATGGTTGGAGGGTAGACCTGGTAATAGATTTGGGAGGGGGAACTTCTGATCCCTCTTGTCACAACGGGCAACTCTGGGAGAGCCCTTTTTGCTCTCTGCGGCCTTCCTCCATTTCCCCCAATATACTGATCAGGGCCACATTTACTTGTGTGTGTTATTACTGTTCATTAACATCCAGAAACTATGTTCTATCCTCCTCTCTCTCACCTACTGCCATCCGCTGGGCCGGGCTAGCCTGCCTTGTGCATAATGCTTAGACCCAGCAGGGAAACAGGTGGAATGCCTTGGTCAGGAGTCCATGCTCAGTCACATCTTTCTCTAAAAATTAGCCAGAGCTGCACTGACTAGAAGAGGAGCTGGGACTTGGTACCTGTAGCACAGTGGTTATGGCACCAGCTACATACACCAAAGGTGGCAGGTTCGAACCCAGCCTGGGCCAGCTAACCAACAACGACAACTGCAACAAAAAATAGCTGGGCATTGTGGTGGGTACCTGTAGTCCCAGCTATTCAGGAGGCTGAGGCAAGAGAATCACTTGAGCCCAAGAGTTTAACCTGATCAAACTAAAAAGCTTCTACACAGCCAAGAACACAGTAAATAAAGCAGGTAGACAGCCCTCAGAATGGGAGAAGATATTTGCTGGATATGTCTCTGACAAAGGTTTAATAACCAGAATCCATAGAAAACTCAAATGTATCAGCAAGAAAAAGACAAGTAATCCCATCTCAGGGTGGGCAAGGGACTTGAAAAGAAATTTCTCTAAAGAAGATAGGCTCATGGCCTACAAATATATGAAAAAATGCTCACCATCCTTAATCATCAGAGAAATGCAAATCAAAACTACTCTGAGGTATCACCTAACTCCAGTAAGATTAGCCCATATCACAAAATCCCAAAACCAGAGATGTTGGCATGGATGTGGAGAAAAGGGAACACTTCTACACTGCTGGTGGGAATGCAAACTAATTCGTTCCTTTTGGAAAGACATCTGGAGAACACTGAGAGAACTAAAAATAGACCTACCATTTGATCCTACAATTCCTTTTTTAGGTATATATCCAGAAGACCAAAATTCACATTATAACAAAGATATTTGTGTCAGAATGTTTATTGCAGCCCAATTCATAATTGCTAGGTCATGGAAGAAGCCCAAGTGCCCATTGAACCATGAATGGATCAATAAATTGTGGTACATGTACACAATGGAATACTATGCAGCCCTAAAGAAGGATGGAGACTTTACCTCCTTCATGTTTATGTGGATGGAGCTGGAAAATGTTCTTCTTAGCAAAGTATTTCAAGAATGGAAGAAAAAGTATCAATGTACATAGCCCTATTATGAAACTAATTTATAGCTTTCATAGGAAAGCTATAACCTATTTATAGCCTAAGAATATGGGAAGGGGGAGGGGAGGGGGAGGGGAGGGGAAGGGGGTGGATGGGTGGAGGGAGGGTGATTGGTGGGGTCACCTCTATGGTTTCTCTTACAAAGGTACAAGTGAATCTTTCTAAAAGCAGAGTATGAATGTCTTATCACAATAACTAAAAATGACATGAAGGCTACGTTAACCAGTTTGATGAGAGTATTTCAAATTGTATATGAAAACACCACACTGTACCCTGTGATTGTATTAATGTACACAGCTGTGATTTAATAAAAAAAAAAAAAAAGAGGAGCTGGTTATGGCACTAGCCAAGCTAGTTCTTTCTTCCTGTTTAGCTCTTATTCAGGAGGTGTCTATTCTCTCCAGCAAAGGGCCCTTGAGGACTAGAGAGGGGAGTGATAGGTTCTCCCTGAAACTCTTGTATGAGAGGACAGTGTCAGACAGTGCTGCTGCTTCTGGATTAGCAACTAACTGGCTGTGGGAGGAGAGGAAAAAAGATATAGTCCCCACAGTACCTTTGTCCATATTGAACCACGAGCCATAAAACATGTCAGTTTTTCTAATCCAATAATCCCACTGCTGGAGCTGCAACCTGAGGAAACAATTTAGAGGAAGACAAGAGAATTCCAAGGACTCTTGGAGCCCGGATCTTAGTTTCTAAATACCATCATCCACTGGAAGGTACCAGAGCTGCGTGGAGAAATGGCTGATTCAGATGTGAGGTGTTGTGTGTCAGAAAGAAACATGGTGTTTAGGGGAGGAACAGTTTGGGGTAGACAGTGAGTTCTGTTTTAGACTGAGCTGGAGATACTTGGGAGATGGGCAGCCAGCAGTGCTCACTGGACACTGCATAGATGTGGACGGGGAAGTCCATCTGGGTGTTGATACAGACGCTGATGAGGGTGCAGTGCGTGTGGATAAGAGTGTCAAAGAGCTCCTGTGTCACTTCGCACAAGGATTCTCTCAGATGCTTGGGGAAATGCAAACTCAACGAGTCCCACCTCAGGGAGGAAGATAACGGCATTATGAAGATGGTTCCCAAATGCTTCTTATAAGTAGACATTAACTTTTAAAATATTTATTTAGGCTCAGTGCCTGTAGCTCAGCGCCTAGGGTGCCAGCCACATACACTGTGGATGGTGGATTTGTACCCAGCCTGGGCCTGCCAAACAATAATGACAACTACAAAAAAAAAAAAATAGCCAGGCATTGTGGTGGGCACCTACTCCCAGTTACTTGGGAGGCTGAGGCAAGAGAATCACTTAAGCCCAACAGTTTGAGGTTGCCGGGAGCTGTGATGTCATGGCACTCTACTGAGGGCGACACAGTGAGACTCTGTCCCATATATATATATATATATATATATTTGGGTGGCACCTGTGGCCCAGTGAGTAGGGCACTGGCCCCATTTACTGAGGATGGCGGGTTCAAACCTGGCCCTGGCCAAACGGCAACAACAACAACAACAAAATAGCCAGGCGTTGTGGTGGGCACCTATACTCCTAGCTACTCAGGAGACTGAGGGAAGAGAATTGCCTAAGCCCAGGAGCTGGAGGTTGCTGTGAGCTGTGATGCCATAGCACTCTACCTAGGGTGACAAAATGAGACTATCTCAAAAAAAAAAAAAATATATATATATATATATATTTCTTTCTTTATTTATTTAAGGGCTTGTGAAAATTCAGGAACCATGATGGCAGATTGAAATGAGTTAGACAAGCAAGAACAGTTAACAGGAAACTGGGGCCTCCCAGCTAGGAGCAGTGCTTCCTGAGGAGCCCCAAAATGTGCCACTGAAAGGAGAGAAAAAAATGTACAAAGGGGAGGCAGAAACCTGGCATGCTGTGACACACCTGTAATCCCAGCTACTGGAGGTGGGAAGGTCTCGGCTGGCTGCAGTGAACTATAATCACACCACTGCACTCCAGCCTAGGCAGACAACAGAGCAGGACCTTGTCTCTAAAGCAAACAAACAAAGAAATAAATAAAATGATACTCATATAAATCTGTATTTTCTAAAGCCTTTCCACAGCTTAGTAAAAGGATACTAAACTCGGTGCCAAGCAGTGACAGAAGTGAAGTAGGCTAGATACAAAGTGGAGATATGGAAAGACAAATTATGCATTTCACTTTCCTCTTAACCCAACCAGTAAAAACATAAGTGCAAGTGAAATTGTAAATACAACTGATAATCTCAGACAGAGAACAAGGGTAGGGACGGCAGGGAAACAGAGAACACGGGATCACCTGCTGCCCAGCTCGGCACACTGAACACTCTGAACACTGTGTGAGCCAATCAATCCTATGTATTCCCCACCAATTTACTCTTTTCGTTTATTTATTCTTTATTTCAAAATCTTAAGGGGGGGGGCACGCGTGGTGGCTCATATCTGTGATCCCAGCCCTTGGGCAGCCAAGGCAGGTGGATTGCCTGAGCTCACGAGTTAGAGACCAGCCTGAGCATGAGTGAGACCCTATCTCTAAGAAATAGCCAGGCATTGTGGGGGGCACCTATAGTCCCAGCTACTTGGGAGGCTGAGGCAAGGGAATCTCTTGACCCCAAGAGTTTGAAGTTGCTGTGAGCTAAGACACCATAGCACTCTACCAAGGGTCACCAAGTGAGACTCTGTTTCAAAAAAAAAAAAATATATATATATATATATATAAAGGAGTATATATATTTTAGGTTACGTGGGTCATTTTTTTAGTGCTTGGGTCCTGGCTATTGTACCTATTACCCAGTAGTGCTCATTGTACTCAGGTAGATTTTTGCCCCCTCTTTCTCCCCTCTCTCATCACCAATTTATAATCTTTTAAAATTTTTATTGGAGCCCAGGTGCTTTCCATCAGGCCTGTAATCCTAGCATGCTGTAAGGCTAAGGCAGGTGGATCTCATGAGTTCAAGAATTCAAGACCAAGGTCAGGTTTAGTGGCTCATGCCTGTAATCCTAGCACTCTGAGAAGCCAAGGTGGGCAGATTGCCTGAGCTCAGGAGTTGGAGACCAATCTGAGCCTGAGCAAGACCCAGTCTCTAAATATAGTTGGGTGTTGTGGCGGGTGCCTGTAGTCCCAGCTACCTGGGAGGCTGACGTGGGAGAATCACTCGAGCCCAAGAGTTTGAGGTTGCTGTGAGCTATAATGTCACAGCATTCTACTGAGGGTAACAAAATGAAACTCTGTCCCCCCCCACAAAAAAAAGGCTCGGCCTGGGTTCAAATCCAGCCTGGATCTGCTGAACAACAATGACAACTGCAGCCAAAAAATAGTGGGGGCATTGTGGCGGGCACCTGTAGTCCCAGCTACTTGGGAGGCTGAGACAGGAGAATCGCTTAAGCCCAGGAGTTAGAGGTGGCTGTGAGGTGTGATGCCATAGCACTCTACCAAGGGGGACAGTTGAGGCTCTGTTTCAAAAAAAAAAAAAAAGTTCAAGACTAGCCTAAGCAAGAGTCAGACCCATCTCTACTAAAAATAGAAAAACTGGCAGGGCACTGTGGCTGGCGCCTGTAGTACCAGCTACTTGGGAGGCTGAGGCAAGAGGACCTCTTGAGCCTAAGAGTTTGAGGTTGCTAAGATGAGGTCATGGCACTCTACCCAGGTGACAGAGTGAGACTCTGTCTTTAAAAAAAAAAACAGAGAGAGAGAAAGAAAATAAAATTTTTATTGGAAATAAAATGGGTTTTTGGTGTTGTTTTGTTTTTGAGACAAATTCTCACTGTGTTGCCATGGTTAGAGTGCCATGGCTTCAGCCTAGCACAAAGCAACCTCAAACTCCTGTGTTCAAGCAATCCTCCCATCTCAACCTTTCAAGTAGCTGGGACTACAGGCCTATACTACCATATCCGGCTAGTTTTTCTATTTTTAGTACAGATAAGGTCTTGCTTGCTCTTGGTCAGGCTGGTCTGGAACTCTTGAGCTCAAGCGATCATCCCATCTCAGCCTCCCAGAACGCTAGGATTACAGGTGTAAGCCATCATACTTGACCACTAAGAAAAATATATAATTGTTAAGTGAAAAAAAGTAGGTTACACTGTAGTAGTATATATGTACAGTAGGATATTAAAATCTCCAACTCTTGGGCTTAAGCGATTCCCTTGCCTCAGCCTCCCAAGTAGTTGGGATTACAGGGATCCACCACAACACCCAACTATTTTTTTGTTGTTGTTGTAATTGTCATTGTTGTTTGGCAGGCCCAGGCCAGGTTCAAACCCGCCAGCCCCAGTGTATGTGGCCGGTGACCTAACCTCTGAGCTACAGGTACCAAGCCTATATGTATTACTTTTAAAGGAAACAAACTGGCCGGGCACCAGTGACACAGTGGTTAGAGCGCTGGCCATATACACTTGGGCTGGCGGGTTCGAACCTGGCTGGGCCTGCTAAACAACAATGGCAACTACAACCAAAAAATGCTGGAAGGTGTGGTGAGTGCCTGTAAGTCCCAGCTATTTGGGAAGCTGAGACAAAAAGATAGCATGACTCTTCAGAGGCAAAAAGATAGCATAACTCTTAAGCCCAAGAGTTTGAGATTGCTGTGAGCTGTGATGCCACAACACTCTACTAAGGGCTACATAGTGAGACTCTGTCTAAAATAAATAAATAAATAAATAAAAGAAACAAACCAACAAAAGTTTATTTTGAAAGTACGTAGTCTCTCAGTCTTAACACTCAAGAAGGATGCTCCTGAAAAGCTCTGAGTCCTCTTTAGAAGTAGCATTGTCAGCTCTTACCTGGAGCAGGGTCTGGGAGCCTAGTTATTTTTGTTACTTTTGTTATTAAAAAAATTTTTGGCCAGGCACAGTGGTTCATGCCTGCAATTCTAGCAATCTGGGAGGCTCAGCAGGAGGATCCTTCAGATCGGGAGTTCAAGACCAGGATAATGAAGAACAAGATCCAATCTCTACTAAAAGTAGAAAAATTAGCTGTGCATTGTTACAGTTCCTGTAGTCCCAACTACTGGGAAGCTGAGGCAAAAACATAGCATGAATTCATGAGTTTGAGGTTGCTATGATCTAGGCTGAGACCATGGCACTCTAGCCTGGGCAACAGAGTAAGACTATGTTTTAAAAAAAAAACAACAAAGGCTTGGCACCTGTAGCTCAAGTAGCTAAGGTGCCAGCCACATACAACCAGGGTGGCATGTTCGAATCCAGCCTGGCCCACAAAACAACGATGACAGCTGCAACCAAAAGAATAGCCAGGTGTTGTGGC
>NW_003852401.1:39642193-39647092 GCF_000181295.1 Otolemur garnettii
AATGATCCCAGTTAGGCTCAGTGCCCCTAGCACAGTGGGTACGGCGCTGGCCACATACATAGAGGCTGGTGGGTTCAAACCCAGCTCAGGCTGGCCCAGCTAAACAACAATGACAACTGCAACAAAGAATAGCCGGGTGTTGGGTGGGCTGTAGTCCCAGCTACTTGGGAGGCTAAGACAAGAGAATCCCTTAAACCTAAGAGTTTGAGGTTTCTGTGAGCTGTGATGCCACAGCACTCTTTTAAAGGGAGCCATAGGGAGACTTTGTCTAAAAAAAAAAAAATTTTTTTTTTTTAAATGCTCACTAACTTTTGGCAACCTTGTGCTGGTCACCATTGCTAAGAATTTTACAGAAGTGTGAGACAATGAAAAATTTCCCTGTTCTTGGCCAGGTGCAGTGGCTCATGCCTAGAAGCTTAGCACTTTGGGAGGCAAAGACAGGTGAATTGCTTGAGCTCAGGAGTTGAGACCAGCCTGAGCAATAGCAAGAACCCTGTCTCTACTAAAAATAGAAAAACTAACCAGGCATAAGGTGATGTGTGTCTGTAGTTCTAGCTACTCAGGAGGCCAAGACAGAAGGATTGCTTAAGCCCAAGAGTTTGAGGTTGCTAGGAGCGATGATGACACCAGGGCACTCCACTTAGGTGACAAAGTGAGACTCTGAAAAAAAAAAAAAAAAAAAAGAAAGAAAATTTCCCCCAGTCTAAGTTTTGAAAAAGTTTTATTTTTTCATAGTTATCAATGTATGCTTTAATGCAGACAATGATATAAATAATATATAATATTGACACAAGACCTACCAGAGAGATATTAGTTAAAATAGTACAAATCTCTACTTCAGTTGCTCAAATGTCTTTACAAAAACATTTATGAAAAAGTTGCTGTTCATACAAGTATGTGAGTGATCTTGAACAGTGGTAATTTGGCTGGCTGTTTTGCTCATAGCTTGAGAACAGTGACCGTTTCAGGCTTTGCAAGCTAGGCCAACAAACCTCGGAAGGCCTGGAGTTGCTCTTTACTCCTTGTGCAGACTTACATAGCAAAATGGGTTACTTTGTGATGGTGAAGGGAGAAAAAGAATAGGAAAGAAAAGAAGAAAAGAATGTGCTGGCTTTGTATGCCAGTGGTTTGAGTATGAGGGTTTTTTTTTTTTTTTTTTTTGATGAAAGTGGGATCTTAATGGACGTTCACAGTTGGCTTAGGCAGCCTCTGAAAGCTCCCTTGTCAGACAGTACCCTAAATAGAAGGACCCATTGTTTTCTAAATCTGAAGTTATCACTCTCCCTTTTATCCTTTCATGTGGACCTTTTAGTGTTTGCTTAATCAGAATATTTTAATCCCTAATGTGGTGACTCTATGTAATTTATCTCATTAAGCCTCTCTTATTTTCTCCTGTTTACATGACTAATATTATTGTGTTTTATAGAGCTTATACCAACAAGCCACTCCTTTGTCCCATTGTTTCAGCTCCAGGCCAAAAATCAACAATGAAGTTTTATCTTTCCAATCTTGGACCTCACCTACTTGTCATTCAGTTGGTATAGATTGCATGAAGAGCATGTTCCTTTGAAAACAAAGCAAGGATTCATTTTTATGACCTAAAAACAAACAATTACCTTTCTCAAAGGTCCTGGTCATCTCTTTTTATGAGTGTAGACTGGCAAAGACTCACCTTAGGAAAGGAAAAAAGCACATACTTCCTTGTGGGCTGAAAGCCCAAAGTCCCCTAGCAATAACGCCCTGCTCTCAAACTTATATTTCTTTCATAGCACTGTACATAGAATATCCCAGAAGCAGAGACTCTGAGCACTGGAAGGCACTTGTGAGGTTATCTCCTCCAAATCCCTGCCTTTCAGCAAGGCCACACCCAAACCAGACTGAGCCAGACAGAGGAGAATCAATCTCTTTTAAATCATATGAACCAGAGCATTCTCTGAAACAGTCACGTATTTGAAATATCACATTAGAAGATTTTTTTTAAAAAAACTCAGCCTAATAAAAGCTTTACTTGTCATTTCTTTAGTTATTCCTTATCTTTCCAGACTGAAAATAACTGGTTACCATCCACAGAATCTACAATTTAATAAACAATAACTTCCTGTAAGGCAATGATTCTCATGTGTTAGCATGCATCAGAATCACCCAGAGGGCTTATTAAAACACAAATTGCTAGACCCTATGCCCAGAATTTTGGATTCCAGAGATCCCAGAAGGGATTTTATTTTATTTTATTTTGAGGCAAAGTCTTTCTTGTTGCTCCTAGGTAGAGTATAGTGTTGTCATCATAGCTCACTGCCACCTCAACCTCTTGGGCTCAAGCCATCTTCCTGCCTCAGCCTCCCAAGTAGCTGGGACTACAGGTGCCTGCCACAATGCCCAGTTAATTCTGTTTTTAGTAAAAATGGGGGTCTCAGCTCATGCTCAGGTTAGTGTCAAACTCCTGACCTCAAGTGATCTCCCACCTCAACCTCCTAAAGTGCTAGGATTACAGGCATAATCTACTGCCCTCGGCCCAGAAAGGGCTTTAAAATTTGTGTTTCTCTTAAATTTCCCGGTGGTGCTGATGCTGTTGGACTAGGGACCCCACTATGAGAATCACTGTTGTAAGGCCCAGGGGTAGGGACTCGAAAGGACAAAAAATTATGAGGATACTTAAGAGGCAGAAACAAGTGACGTTAACAAGTTAAACAAGTTGACTTCTGTATAAAAAGCGCCAAACACCTGTCAGATAAGTTCTTTGCTCTCACAGAGCTCACAAGCTCAGAGTGCGGTGCAGGAGGCTGACAATAGTAGTTTAGGATGTTAGCCATTAACACGGGGAACCGGGTGGGCACAGAAGAGGAACATGGTGTTCAGGCTTTCGGAGAGCACAGCCAGGGGCAGTGTCCTTCAGAGCTGGAAGCCCAGGATCCCTTCCAACTGGATTCTTACAGAAGAGAAGTGTCCAGACCAAAGGGCAGGACCAGGCACGTGCTCTTCCAGCAGAAAGAACAGCAAGAAGCTAAGGCGGGCACGAGGGTGCTCACGGAGCAGCAAGCTGTCCACCCTTCCCAAGGTGGAAAGTGCAAGTGAGAGTGTAAAGCTGAGTTGGGAAGGTGGGCAGGGACTAGACCCAGAGGGAGCATCAGAGCTGGTTGAGGGAGTCTGAGTGATATTCTGAAGGCTACTAGTACTTGACAGAGAATATCAAGAAAGGTTTAATAAGACTGTACAAGAGGAGGTCAGAAATGAAAAGAAGAGAGAATACAGTTCTCCCCAGTCCTGTGGGTCCTTCTCTGGAGGACTTCTTGCCCAGGTTCATTCTGGTTTACTTCTGGTGTCAAGGTCCTGCCAAACTCCCAACTTTGGCACAAAATTCTCTTTCCTTTTATTATCTTTTTTTTTTTTTTTTGAGATAGAGTTTCACTTTTTCATCCTCGGCAGAGTGCTATAGCATCATAGCTCTCAGCAACCTCAAACTCTCTTCCCTCTGCCTCCCGAGTAGCTGGGACAACAGACACCTACCACAACACCTGGCTATTTTTTAGAGACAAGGTCTCGCTCTTGCTCAGGCTGATCTCAAACTCCTGAATTCAAGCAATGCACTCACCTCTGCCTCCCAGAGTGCTAGGACTATAGGCGTGAGCCACCACGCCAGGCCCTTCTCTTTCCTTTTAATTTAATTAAATGATTTTAGAATTTCATAAAGAGAAATTTATAAAAATACTAGACAAACAAATCAAAATGAACAAAGAATATAGAAGTTGGGTCTGGAGATACACAGACTAGGCTTCTAGCTCCATCTTCTACGAGCTGTACAGTCTCAAGCATGTTGCTTAGTGTCTTTGCCACTGTCTCTGTATTTAAATAGAGACCTAGTTCCTCAAAATCCACCAGATCTCACATGGTCCACCCTACCTGCCTCTCTTGGTCTGAGCTTACACAGTCACCCTTACTCTTTTTGTTACAACTACCTAAACCTCCTTTCAAACTATATTTGTCCTGTTCCCATCTGCCCTGGGACTTTTGCACACGTTTCCTCCTGGGATAGTCTTGCCAGTCACTTCATTAATCAACTACTACATTGAAATCTAAGGTCAATGCCCTCAGGGAAATCTGATCTCTCTGCATAGGTAAAATTCCTTTCATTATAGCCTTTTCTAGTATGAGGAACTTTTAATTCACAGCACTTAATGGTTGTTTTTGTGTTAAGTATTTGCTTTATTTCTTCTATTAGAACAGGGGTCAGAAAATCTTAGCCAGCTTGGGCCTGAAGGTTATTCTCCATAAAAGTTTTATGAGAACACAACTGCACCTGCTTTTTTACATACTGTCTGTGGCTGCTTTTGTACTACCGTGGCTGAATAGTTGCAGCAGAGACCTTATGGCCCGCAAAGCCTAAAATATTTATGATCTAGTTCTTTACAGAAACAAATTACCAATCCCTATATAATCTCCACCAGAGCAGGTACGAGTTCTGTTTTTGCTTACTTGCTTGTCTTCAGCATCTCCCACAGTGTCTGCCACATAGAAGACGTACGGTACGGAGTCTTGAATTTTTTAAAAATATTTATTCTTTTAAAAAAGAATGTAAATAAGATTATTGGACTAGAGTCTTGAAAGGGTTAAATCAAATGATGTATTATTGGCCAGGTGTGGTGACTGGAGCCTATAATCCTAGCACTCTGGGAGGCCAAGACTGGAGGATGCCTTGAGCTCAGGAAATGAGATCAGCCTAAAGAATAGCAAGACCATGTCTCTAGAAAAAAAAAAAAATACAAAAACTAGCCAGGCATTGTGGTGGGCACCTGTAGATCCAGCTATTTGGGAGGCTTAGGCAAGAGGGTCACCCAAACCCAGGAGTTTGAGGTTGCTGTGGGTGGTGCCTGTGGCTCAAGGAGTAGGGTGCCGGCCCCATAT
>NW_003852401.1:39647377-39672414 GCF_000181295.1 Otolemur garnettii
CACAGCTCATAGCAGCCTCCAACTCCTGGACTTAGGTGATTCTCTTGCCTCAGTCTCCCGAGTAGTTGGGCCTACAGGCACCCGCCACAACACCTGGCTATTTTTTTGTTGTACTTTGGCTGGAGCCGGGTTTGAACCCACCACCCCCGGTATATGGGGCTCAGCACCCACTGAGCCACAGGTGTCACTCTATCATTATTATTATTATTGTTATTTGGAGATAAATTCTCACTTTGTCAGCCTCAGTAGAGTGTCATGGCGCAATCATAGCTCACAACAACCTCAAACTCTTAGGCTCAAGAGATCCTCTTCCCTCAGCCTCCTGAGTAGCTGGGACTACAGGTGCCCACCACAACGGCCAGCTATTTTTAAAGGTGGGATTTCACTCTTGTTCAGGCTGGTCTCGAACTCCTGAGCTTAAGGAATACACCTGCTTCTGCCTCCCAGAATTCTAGGATTACAGGTGAGAGTCACCACACCCCGCCTAAGAATGTATTAACTTAAACACCCTGCAACATATGCCTGGAACATAGTAGGTGGTTGATAAATGTTAGTAGTTCTTATTATTCTCAGTCTGTGCTTTTTAGTCCTCTCTCTGATATAGACCCTTGTTATTCTCTGGCTCCAGGTAGAGGTACATTCCTGTCCTCCAAATTTCATCCTTTGGCCTTGGCCTCCTGGATGAGAAAGGGATTCCAGGACTCTTTCCTTGGACTCAAATTCTTAGTAATGTCTTCTCCAACCTTCATAGAGATTTCCTTCTATATTTTTCCGGCTATTTGAAACATGTTATTCATAAGCCTCGTCATAGTCTTAGGGCGATGCCCATTTAACCTATCCCTGGGGCTAAGAATCACTAGGGTCATCTATAGATATGATCCTGTCTTATTTTACAACCACCTCCTGCAGGGACAGCAGACAACTGCTTTTCTCCTGGTTGAGCTGGAGAAGCTGGAAGAGGGAGCTCCTGATGGGAGAATAATGAGCAGGGGCTGGAGGCCTGAGGCTACGTGGTGTTGGAAGCAGGGGAGTGAAGCAGAGAGAGCAGGGATCAAAGCCCAGCTCAGAAGCTGTTCAGCCTGGACTCACCCAGCTGCATGTAGAAAGAACCCAATAGATGGGAAGGTTTGGTAAAACCACCACAGCAAACAGTGACCTGTGGGCCCAATCTGGACTACCTCTGGTTTTTATTTTATTTTTACACTAAGAATGGTTTTTTACCTTATTTTAAATAGTTGGGGAAAAGTATCAGAAGAATATTATTTTGTGACACACAAAGATTATAGGAAATTCAAATTTCGGTGTCCAGAAATCAAGTCTTATTGGAACACGGCTGTGTTCATTCACTTGTGACTATGGTTGCTTTCATGTTATAACAGCAGAGCTGAGTAGTTGGCAACAGAGACCATAGACCTATCAAGCCTAAAATATTTACTGTCTGGCATTTCACAGAAAAAGTTTGCCAACCCTAGAGTTATACTATTAGCTCAAGTTGGGACAGTAACTTTGACCTGCACCCATCACAACACCTTTTTTGTTCCGTGTTACATGACCTTGGCCAACTCTATCAAGTCCCTTCCCAGATATGCTAAGGACAGAACAGGTTAATTATATTGGTTAATTAGAGGAATTGTTCTTAAAGAGGCAGGAAGGGATGTGATGAGAGAACACTACAGTGAAGACTGTGGGCTCTGATTCAAATGTTGGCTTTACCTCTTACAGCAGTGGGAACTTGAGCAACTATTTTAATCTTTGTAGGCAGCAATTTCCATATTATAAAATGTAAATAATTATAGCCAGGTGTTGTGGTGGGTGCCTGTAGTCCTAGCTACGTGGGAGGCTGAGGCAAGAGAATCACTTAAGCCCAAGAGTGGGAGGTTGCTGTGAGCTGTGATGCCATGGTACTCTACCAAGGGTGATATAGGGAGACTCTGCCTCAAAAAATTAATTAATTAATTAATTAATTAATAAAATGTGAATAGTTAAACTTCACCTATATAAAAAGTCATCGTGAGGATCACGTAAGTTAATGTATGGAACAATGCCTGGCATATCGTAGGTACTCAATAAATATTCATTGCTAGTAATTACTATGATGGGATGGAGTACACCAGTGGAAGAGTTGGCCTTGGAGAGGAAAAAGCCATCCCACTTAGTGCGGCATGTGGGATAGAGTGAAAGCAATAGGCATTGGAGATAAACAGACCTGGGTTCAATTCTGTATCTGCTAGTGATTTTGTGTGACCTTAGTAAAATTGATGAACTTCTCTGAGCTTCAGTGAGAACTCAGTTGTCAAAGGGAAACCTTTCTGTTTTTGAATTTAAGAAACATTATTTCCTTTGTGGTACTACCTGGCACCATCTCAGGTGAAACACAGGTGGCTTCTGTTTCACCCTGTGCCAGTAGGCCCATTGAAAAAATTCTCTTTTAGCAAGCGTTTCACAAGCTTAGCAAATTTATTTGCAATGTTAAGAGTTTTGCTTTTGAGGGTAAGGACATATGGTGCCATACGCCCTCTTTCTCTAAAACTGCTCACTTGTCGCCTCTGCCCCTCTTCTTTCAGAGTGAGGCGCCCACAGTTCAGTCCTTATTCTACGCACATTTTCCCTTATCCCTCCCCCACAGCCCCCTGTCATCAAAAGAGGCTGATCAAGGCAGTTCCCCCCAAAATGGCTCTTTCCCCAAGAGGAATGCTCCTACTAGCTGCTTAAAGAGTATAATTCTCTCTATCCGCCAAACAAACAAAATGTGGCTAATTTTGCTTACCGCACAGGGCGTTTGTGGGAATTAAATGAAGTAATGTATCTGTAAGCTGCTGGCCCGCAGAAGGCAATCAGTAGATGTCAGTTCCCTCCCCCCAGGATTCTTTCTTTGTGATCTAAAGGAACAAAGACAGATGCTGAGAGATATATTGAGGTGGGGATGAGGGTAGATAAAGCAGCGGAGAAGGACATCTTCTTGACCATCAACCTCCAGGACAGCAGAAGAGATTATTTGCCAAGAGCAACTGGACGAGGTGGAGGCTGTCAGGGCGGAAGTCAGACAAGCCTGGTTTATCTTGGAGTCCATCCAAAAGGGTTTAGTTACTAAAACAGCAGTTCCTCTACATAAATCCTTCACGTTCTTGAAAAATGCTCACTCCTGCATCACAAATAATCCTCATTTTATTACTCTGGCCTCTAGGGCCGAGGTTTGAGTCCCGCAAGCCTCCCCCGTCCCAGTCCTGCAAGGCCCCCTCTCTTGCCAGGCCTGCAGGCCCAGACTCATAGCTGCAGGGTGGGATCCCCAGGCCAGATCAGTAAGAGGCCTGCAGCCAAATGCTATCGGTTAGCATGAATCTCCACGTGCAGGCAGCGATGTTTTCCAAACCCTTTGAAAGTTGGGCTCTTTTCAGTACTCTTTCCTTAGGTATAGGACTCTGAAGTGAAGTTCATAAGCAGAGTTCTACATGCGAAGGCGTGGGGATTTGGGAATTCTGTTATGTGTCTATTTGGATTCGTCTGATCTCCTGTTTATGTTAGTTATCTTTTCTTTCTTTCTTTATAAACCGCAGAATTTTTTCCCAAACTTTTACCAAAAGAGATGATGATGGCTCTCTTTCATTTTACTGTGAGCCAAGGATGTTTCTCCCCAATGTTGTAAGAATGAAGTTCTTGGCTCGACGCCTGTAGCACAGTGGTGAGGGCGCCAGCCATCTACACCAAAGGTGGCGGGTTTGAACCCGGCCGGGGACAACTAAACAGCAATGGCAACTGCAACAAAAACATAGCTGGGCATTGTGGCAGGTGCCTATAGTCCCAGCTACTTGAGAGGCTGAGGCAAGAGAATCGCTTAAGCCCAAGAGTTTGAGATTGCTGTGATACCACGGCACTCTGCCAAGGGCGACATAGTGAGAACAACAACAAAAAAAGAAATAATTTCCTTTTTGATTACTCTATATCAAATTGTTTCCTTTTCTTCAAGAGGCCCTTACTACCCTTCCCAGCTGACCCCATCTATATCTATGTATCTATCTACTTTTTTTTTTAATTTTAAAGATGAGGTCTTGCTGCGAGTGCAGTGCCTATTCATAGGCATGATCATTTCACACCATGGCCTCAAATTCTTGAGCTCAAGCAATCCTCCTGCCTTGGCCTCCCAGGAAGCTGGGACTACATGCATGTGCCACTGCACCTGGGTCTATGTTTTTTTAAACACAAGATTTTTCATAGCTTTTCTTTCCAGAGCAAAGATATGTTGAAGAGCAGCAACACCCACCTCTGTTATGTAGCATAATTCTGGGCTAAAAAACACTAAAACAGGGGTTCGATCCCCAGTCCACTGTATATGTTCTGGAAGAATCTTTCTGTATTTAAATGTTTTGGTTTTATGACTTATTTTTTCCCCAAGTATAAAACTTGTTTGCATTCATGTACAGTAAGTGGAAGGCTTACCAAAATCCATAAAGAAATGTAAACAAAAACCACACATAAGTCCCTTCACACTCAAAAACCCCACTGTTAACATCTTGATGGATTTCTCTGGAGTTGTGTTTTCTCTGAAATGCAGTTAGATAGTTACCAAGTGTGATCCAATTATAGACACAGTTTTGAAGCCAGGATTTCTATTTACATTTATTTCATAACGTTTCCTAATCATTAAAAATTCTTGAAAAGCATATTGCTGTCATAATTTATTTAATCATTCTCAGATTGTCCGCACTTAGGCTGTGTCCAGTTTTTCACTATATAAATATGCTGCAGTGAGCTTCTTTATACCTACCTGGTGTTTGCATATCTAAAAATTTGCTTAGCAGTTATTCCTAAAAATAGGATTTCTTGTAAAATAGGATTCTGAAATCTCACTTGAGTCTTCACTATTAAGTCAGCTCAGGGTGTTTCATCTTGGATATGGTAATAAAGCATTTAATAAATAAAGCAGTAAAAAGCTTGGTGATTTTTGCCTTGTGGGGTAGTCTCCCATCACACAATTAGAGGACAATACAATGTAATGATGTTGCATTGTAATTATGACTTTGAGAAGGCAATGATAATGATCGTAAGAGCTAACATGGATTGGGTGGTTAATATGTGCTACGCCTTGTTTTGTTTTGCTTTTTGGGACGGGTCTTGATCTGTTGCCTGGGCTAAAGTACAGTGGCATTATCATAGTTCACTGAAAACTCAAACTCCTAGGTTAAAGAGAGCCTCCTGCCTCAGCTTCCTGAGTAGCTGGGACTATAGTTCCCTGCTACTGTATCTGGCCGATTTTTCGATTTTTTGTAGAGATGAGGTCTCGCCATATTGCCCAGGCTAGTCTGTAACCCCTGGCTTCAGGTGATCCTCCTGCCATGGCTTCCCAAAGTGCTAGGCATGCAACACCATACTCAGTCACTAAGCCCTGTTTTCAGATATTAACTTCTTTATTCTCACAACTCTAGGATGTAGGTACTATTATATTCCCATTTTATAGATGGGGAAGCTGAGACCCAGAGGGGTTAAGTGACTTATCCATGATAAGTGGCTAAGCCAGGATTTAAGACCAAGAATTCTGGCTACCAGCTCATGCCCTTAACCATACCATGATCCTGCCTGGAGATAATCAGGTGCGAAGCGTCCCCACCTCCCACTTGCTGGGGTGCACTGCTCAGGGCTACCTAAACTAGAGGAGGGTACCTCGCTGCTGAGGGCCTGCCCCCCTTCACCCTGGCTCCTTTTTCCATTTTACGAGCTGTGCCCCTAAGTTTGGACAGGACAGAAGCCAAAAGCACTTGATTCTGAAGGGAAAAGGAATATGTATCAGGCTGTTCTCAGGAAGCTGCTTATTCAGGAAGGGAGGATGGAGGGAGGAAATGAATGAAAAACACTGCCTCGGGGTTTTGGTGTTTCATTTTCATTTTTTTGACAATTGTTAGTATATTAGACTTGCCTAATTAGAAGTCACATTCTTTTATATTTTTCGCAAATTCCATTTTAAGAGGTTCTCAACATATGTGTTGGTGCAGCGCCAGTCTTGAACTGTAAAGCAGGAGTTATTAGAGACCACAGTGACCGTGAATTCTGAAGGAGGTAACTAATCATTTTTGATACTGGCCACTGCAGATTGCCTTGGTTACAAATGACCTCCAAACAGCTGTTCAGCTTGGATGGTTCCAGGCGCAGCTCACTGTGCAGAGTGCTCCTTGGGGCTGAAGTTCTGATTAATAGCTGTCTTCTTTTGTACCACCTCCTTGTGTTGACTTAAAACAATACCAGTGTTACAGAAGGCTACACGGGTGTTTCTGTTTAGGTCAAGTAGACTGGTGCCTCTGGGAAACAATACAACACCCACAACAGAAAACAAACACAGCAGCAGATCCACCCTGCTTCCCCTCTTACCCTGGTGGGTTCCTCTGATGAAAAACCCACCAGAGGATGTGCCTCTGTTCATGCAGACTTCTTTTTTCTTTTTCTTTTTGAGACAGAGCCTCAAGCTGTCACCCTGGGTAGAGTGCTATGGCTTTACTGCTCACAGCAACCTCCAACTCCTGGGCTCAAGCGAGTCTCCTGCCTCTGCCTCCCAAGTAGCTGGGACCACAGGCACCCGCCACAACGCCTGGCTATTTTTTGGTTGCAGCCGTTATTGTTGTTTGGCGGGTCCTGGCTGGATCCGAACCTGCCACCTTAGGTGTACGTGGCTGGCGCCTTAGCCACTTGAGCCACAGGCGCTGAGCCTGTTCATGCAGACTTCTAACAGTGCCACGAGTGAACTCGGGAAGAAACGCATCCCAGAACCTTTCAGGGATGCTGCTGTCAGAGATCCTCAGAGGGGCTGAGGTCTTTGCAGTGGGGGACTCTGTCCTGCCACAAATGTGCTTTATTTATTTATTTATTTTTGAGATAGAGTCTCACTGTGTCGCCCTTGGTAGAGTGCCATGGCATCACAGCTCACAGCAACCTCCAACTCTTGGGCTTAAGTGATTCTCTTGCCTCAGCCTCCCAAGTAGCTGGGACTACAGGTGCCCACCACAACACCCAGCTATTTTTTGTTGTTGTTGTTGCAGTTGCCATTGTGCAGTCATCGTTGTTTTAACTGGCCTGGGCTGGGTTCGAACCTGCCAGCCTCAGTGTATGTGGCCGGCTCCCATCCCCCTGTGCTAGGGGTGCCACCACACAAATGTGCTTTAAGTGTATGCTCTTCCCTGACCTGAGCACAGCGCTTGTATACAGAGGGGCTGGGTCAACAAGTCCTGAACTCAAATGCGTTCTGCTGCATTAGAATGGATGGCGTGGCGGGCAGTAGGAACAGGGATGCTTTCTTCTTTGATTTTGAGATAGTCTAATAGCAACCATAATGATGGCAATAATAATTGTTGATATTTATGGCTGGGCATGGTGGCTCACACCTATAATCCTAATATTCTGGGAGGCCGAGGTGGGAGCTTCCTGGAGCTAAAGAGTTCAAGACCTGCCTGAGCAAGAGCGGGACCCTGTCTCTATAAAAAATAGAAAAAATTAGCTGAGTGTGGTGGTGGATGCCTGTAGACCTGGCTACTCAGAAGGCTTAGGCAGGAGGACCCCTTGAGCCCAGGAGTTTGAGGTTGTAGTGAGGTCTGATGAGGCCTTGGAACTCTAGCCCAGATAATAGAGTGAGACTCTGTGTCTGAAAAAACCAAACCTGTTAACATGCATGAAGTATTCACCACGGGCCAGGCTCTGTTTCCAAAAAGCACGTTCCATGCATTATTTGTTTAATTCTCACAACATGTTTATGACGTAGGTATTTTTAATATTTATATTTTGGCGATGAGAATACTGAGGTTAAATCACTTTGCCAAAGTCATAAAGCTAGAGTGTAGTAAGTAGGATGTGACCCAACAGTCTGACTCCAGAGCCATTCACCACTCCACTGTCTCCTAAATGGAGTATTTTAGGAGGCCAATATTCTCTGAGTAGTATATCTATATAGCATACTAAAGAAATGTTATGATGGAGTTTGTACCCTAACAAGCATGTGTATTTACAGAAGGTGTTGTTTGTGTCATTAAATCATGTCTAGAGCATATATACCTATAACCATTTCTGTAGACTAATCAGCAACATGTGATAGTGGGGCTACTTTTGAACAATCTTCTATAATCAGAGAAGTATTTTTAAATATTTATCGAAGGATAATATGCATAGAGAAAAGAGTACTTGAGTGTACAGTTTCATGAATTTTCACAAACTGGAAAAGACTCATGCACTCACTTCCCAGAACAGAAACAAAACATTTCCAGCTCTAAAGCAGCCCCGTCTGATCCAGTCTCTCTCTCCCCTGAGGGTAATCTCCATCCTGACACCTGACACCAAAGATAACTTAGCAAAGAGAAATGTTTAATGTGGGAAAATTGTCAAAGTTCATGAAGAAGCTGCAGTTTCTCCAAGTGCCTCTGTGATCTCTAGTTGACCCAGTTACTGAGAGACCAAGGAAAAGAGAGAGAGAGAAAGAGAGAGAGAGAGATTACTCATTGAATTCAGTCTCCTTGGAGGTTACATCCTTCCCATCCATGGCCTTTATTGCAGAGACCCAGAAGCACCTGCCAAATGAGAACAAGACCAGGACAGGGAGCAGGCTGATGTTTGCTCATCTGCATGTGTTTGTGAACTAAAGGCAGTTTGGTATGTTGCTGTGTCTGGAAGCCTCTGAGTCCCCTTCTAAGAATTCCCATAGGGAGCTGGGCAGTAGGGAAGGCTGTGAGTTGATGAACATCAAAGTTATTTGGGCTGGGTGCAGTGGCTCACACCTGTAATTGTAGCACTCTGGGAGGGCAAGGCTGGTGGATTGCCCTGAGCTCATGGATTTGAGACCAGCCTGAACCAAAGCGAGACTCTGTCTCTAAAAAAAAAAAAAAAAAAATAGCCAGGCATTGTGGTGGGTGCCTGTAGTCCCAGATTCCCAGATACTTGGGAGGTTGAGGCAAGAGAATTGCTTGAGTCCTAGAGTTCGAGGTTGCTGTGAGCTATGACACCATGGCACTTGACTGAGGGTGACAAAGTGAGACTCTATCTCAAAAAAAAAAGTATTGATAGGTAGTCTCACAGAGTTCTACTCAGCACCATTTTAAAGATGACTAGTCTCTTGGGTTCTAGATCCCACCTAATGTTTTACATTAGTGTATAATTTGGCAAGATTCAAGTTCAAATTTCTTCTTGTTCCTAATAAAAGGTTTCTGGTCATCTTACATTTTTTTCTTTTCCTTTTTTTTTTTCTTTTTTGAAACAGAGCCTCAAGCTGTCGCCCTGGGTAGAGTGCCATGGCATCACAGCTCACAGCAACCTCCAACTCATGGGCTTAAGCCATTCTCTTGCCTCAGCCTCCCAAGTAGCTGGGACTACAGGCGCCAGCCAGAATGACTGGCTATTTTTTGGTTGTAGTTGTCATTGTTTGTTTGCCAGGCCCGGGCTGGATTCAAACCTGCTAGCTCTGGTATATCTGGCTGGCGCCTTAGCCACTTGAGCTACAGGCGCCCAGCCATGTCATCTTATTTTTAAATGTCATTTGTAAGCATATCCTTTCCTGCGTGATAAGTGAGATTTTACCCTCTAACTGAACCCTTAGTATTCTCTTAATAAATAATCTAGATTGTCAGCATCCAAAATACTCCAGGGCTGTAAAATAGGCACTGTGTTAACTTCAGGCCTCCAAGGTGCTATAAAAAATGTTATCACGGGGGAAGGGGAGAGCAGACAGAGAGAGAAGGAGGGAGGGGGTGAGGGAAAGGAAAAGAAAAATAAAAATGTTATTGCTTCTCTGCGTGCAGTGGCTCATGCCTGTAATCCTAGAATTCTGGAAATCTGAGGCAGGTGGATTGCTTGAGCTCAATAAGTTCAAGGCTGATCTGAGTAAGAGTGACAACCCATCTCCACTAAAAACAGAAAAACTAACCAGGCATTATGGCGAGGGTCTGTAGTCCCAACTACTCAGGAAGCTGAGGCAAGAGGATCACTTGAGCCCAAGAGTTTGAGGTTTCTGTGAGCTATGATGACACTTTGGAACTCTACCCAGGGAAACAGAGTAAGATCCTGTCTCTCACACACACACACACAAAAAAAAAAAAAAAAAGAAGAAGAAGAAGAAAGAAAGAAATGTTATTACTTCATACCTATCTCATAATAGAAGTTTAAACCTTAGTGACAGCCTTTCTCTCATGGTGTGTGCACATGGAGGTGAAGGCTCAAGGACAGTTGGTGAACTTGATCCAGATACTATGTCAACCCTTTCACTAAAGGCAAAATATAAATCTTTTTTTTGCAGTTTTTGGCCAGGGGCTGGGTTTGAACCCGCCACCTCCAGCATACGGGGCCAGCGCCCTACTCCTTTGAGCCACAGGTACCACCTTACAAGTCTTTTTTTTTGCAGTTTTTGGCCAAGGCTGGGTTTGAACGTACCACCTCCAGGATATTTCGCCAGCACCCTACTCCTTGAGCCACAGATACCACCCAAAATACAAGTCTTTAGTCTTATAAACTGTAAAGCCTAGAAGATACTGAATAGTCTAGAATGAATCAGTAGTTAAGACAGTGTTATTAGATGCAATAACTTAATCACTGCTGGAAGGATGAAATCTTGGCAGATGTTGACTAAAAATGGGTACATTCAATGCACAGTTTTGTTTTTGGTTTTTTTGAGAGAGCTAATTTTTTTATTTTTTGTAGAAAAGGGCATCTCACTATGTTGCCCAGGCTGATCTCAAACTCCTAGCCTCATGTGATCTTCCCACCTCAGCCTCCCAGCATGCTAGGATTACAAGCATGAGCCACCATGCCCAGGCTAATGCTTATTTTATGACAACATTTCCAATACTGTACCAACATGAATGTTAACCTAGCAGCCACCTATTAAATATGTATGTTCTGATTACATAGAGAAAACTACAAGTTGTCATTCGTTACCATTGATAGCTACTGAAGTTTGTGCTAACATCTTGAATTCATAGGTTCAGTCTATTATTTGCAATGTGAGTAGAAAGATGATATTCTCAATGGCTAGTTTTAAAAATACACCTATAATAATAAGGGATTATGCATGAATATATGGGCAGCATAAATAGTAGGTTTACTTCAGATCCTGTACAACTAATCGTGTTCTGGTAAATGTTTAACAACTGGCGGTCTAAGGGAAGAAAGCCCCGGTTTGTCCCATTTGCCAAGTTCTGTAGTGTAAATATTCCTACTGGGGCTGATTTTAGGCTACCAGTGTGGTGTTACGAAATGCAAAATTGGGAGGAGGTATGGGCAGTTGGCTTTGTGAGGTATATGGGCCAATCCTCCACAATGCTGCTTACAATGTCTGGAAGACCACTTGGGTGATACCTGATTAAATCTTGTTATGATACTAAGGGAAATAAGGGCAAATTTTATTGGCAAGGTCCAAGGCAGAGACATGTGATGTACATTGAAGCTCCATTCACTCCCCTACAATTTTACTTTTTTTTTTTTTTTTTATAGAAACAGGGTCTCATTATATTACTCAACCTGGTCTCAAACTTCTGGCCTCAAGCAATCCTCCTGCATTGGCTCCTCAAAGTAGCTAGGATAACAGGCTTGAGCCACTGTGTCCAGCCACTCCCTCACAATTCTCATTGGCCAATGAACTGGTAGTGGAAACATTTAAAAGTTGATTTGCAGCCAGGCATGGTGGCTCATGCCTGTAATCCTAGCACTCTGGGAGGCCAAGGTGGGTAGATTGCCCTGAGCCCACAAGTTCGAGACTGGCCTGAGCAGGAGCGAGACCCCCCCACACCATCTCTTAAAAAAAAATAGCTGGGCATTGTGGCAGGTGCCTGTAGTCCCAGCTCCTTGGGAGGCTGAGGCAAGAGAATCACTTGAGCCCAAGAGTCTGAGGTTGCTGTGAGCTGTGATACCACAGCACTCTACCAAGGGTGACAAAGTGAGACTCTGTCTCAAAAAAATAAAAAATAAAAGTTGATCCATAAACTTCAGCCCACTCTTTCCTTACTACTGCCATCAAGGAGGTCCCATGTTCCCAACAACGCAGATAAGAGATGGAGCCTGTATCCACCTACTTCCATGAATGTCTGTGCCCATTAACCTACGCTGGACATGTACCATCCTTCAGTTAGCTTCTATTGCCTGAGAAGCTATCTGATACAGAATTGGTTTTTGTTGCCCTTGGTAGAGTGCCATGGCGTTGCAGTTCACAGCAACCTCAAACTCTTGGGCTTAAGCAATTCTTTTGCCTCAGCCTCCCAAGTAGCTGGGACTACATGTACTCACTACAATGACTGGCTATTTAGAGACAGGGTCTCGCCCTTGCTCAGGCTGGTTTTGAACTCATGAGCTCAGGCGATCCACCCTCCTCTGCCTCCCAGAGTGCTAGGATTACAGGCATGAGCCACCTCACCTGGCCCAGAATGTTTTTTTTTTTTTTTTTTTTTTTTTGAGACAGAGCCTCAAGCTGTCACCCTGGGTAGAGTGCTGTGGCATCACAACGCACAGCAACCTCCAACTCCTGGGCTCAAGCGATTCTCTTGCCTTAGCCTCCCAAGTAGCTGGGACTGCAGGCGCCCACCACAATGCCCGGTTATTTTTTGGTTGCAGCCGTTATTGTTGTTTTGTGGGCCCAGGCTGGATTCGAGCCTGCCAGCTCAGGTGTATGTGGCTGGCACCTTAGCCGCTTGAGCCACAGGTGCCAAGCCCAGAATGTTTTAAAATAACAATTTATCATTATCTCTCTGCAAGTTAGCTAGGCTCAGCTGGGGAGTTCTGCTGCTTCTTACTTAGGGTTTCACCTGTGGTTGTGGTTCGATGGAGGCTGGGGTTGGGATCCTTACGGAGCTTGACTGGGATTAAACTAGAGATGGGTCTCATTCTGGCATACCCATGCTCATCCTCACTCTCCAGCTGTCTCCATGTGGCCTCTCTTCCCAGTAGAATGGCCAGACTTCTTATGTCATGAATGGCTTTAAATATATATCGGAAACTACCAGGATTTCCTAAGGTTCAGGCTGGAAATTGTCACAGCGTTGCTTCTGCCATGCTTCCTTGGTTAAAGTGGGTTCTGGAATCATGCAGAGTCAGAGTGGAAGGTGAGTCTCCAAGGCTGTGATTATCAGGAGGGAAAAGACATTGGGGGACCTTTTTGGAGACTGGCTACCACATATCACAGTAAGAAAAACATCTTTGTCATGTTCAGCCACTTAGATTTCAGGATTAATTTGTTCCCTTGGCAAAAACCTAGTCTAATTGGACTAATCCAGCAATTGGTACTGTATTAGTGAAGATAAGCTAGTCCCCGGGGGTCTGATGCCACCTCCATTGGTGACTCAGGGGTTCAGGCTCCTTGCCTTCTGTTGGAAGATTACCCACAACATGTTGCTTCCAGCTACTGGGGTGGAAGAAAGTACCGAAAGTACTTCTTGTCCAGAATTAGTGACATGTCCCCCACCTCAACTAGGCAGGATGAGAAATTGGGGGGACCACCAATACTTGGTGGTTAGTAAGTGTCTCTGGCATAAAGTTATGTGGGGTTCTTGGCTTCTTATCTTCCTCCTTTCCCCATATCTCACCCTCTTTAAGAAATTTAAAAGAAAGAAAAAGAGGAAGGAAAATGGAAGGAATATCAAAAAGAATTTACTCTGTACATGTAAAATACAACCACTAAAACTACTAACAAAACTATTAACACATACTGCTAAACAATCACTATTAACAGAGGACAGTAATAGCAGAGGCTTTCGCTGCGTTTTTAACCAGTCCTTTTTTCTTTTTAATCAGCAATGATAAGGAAACTAAACCAGATTAAGTGCCATCATCTAGGAGGTGCAAAGGCAAACACGGGGAAAGGAGTGATTGAAGAGCACTTCAGAAAGCTTGGTGCGTTCCAATCAGCAGGGCCTGATTACTCACAGCCCAGGACACTTAAGGAATTGGTAAATGCAATTGCAAGACCACCAGCCTTTATTTTAGAAAAGGAAGGAGGTTGAGCAGGAGAAAGTTTTGACAGGTAGAATCAGCGGACGGAGTATCTGTTTTTTAAAATAGGAGAAAGGACAGCTGTAGTAATTATAGACTATTCAGCCTATCATGCATACCTGGGAAAGACACACGAACAAATGATCAAACAATCAATTTGCAACCATCTAGGAGAGCACAAGGTCCTGGGTAGTGATCAACATGATTTTGTGAAGTACAAATGATGCCAGACCAATTTAATTTTGTCTGTGATAGAGTGATGAGCCTGGCAGAAGAGGGGAAAGCAATGGGCACAACTGTACTTTGACTGAAGGGTTTTTTGGTTGTTGTTGTCTAAAATTAAAAAAAAAATTTTTATCCTGGCTTGGCGCTTATAGCTCAAGTGGCTAGGGCACCAGCCACGTACACCTGAGCTGGCAGGTTCAAATCCGGCCTGGACCTGCCAAACAACAATGACAAACTACAACCAAAAAATAGCGGGGTGTTGTGGTGGGCACCCGTAGACCCACCTACTTGGGAGGCTGAGGCAAGAGAATCATTTAAGCCCAAGCATTTGAGGTTGCTGTGAACTGTGATGCCATGGCATTCTACGGAGGGTGACATAGTGAGACTTTGTCTCAAAAAAAAAAAAAAACAAAATTCTGTCCTCTGGCATTTCAGTATAATGATGCTACTCAGAAAAACAGTTGGGTGGGCATGACTCTGGGTGAGCCACTCAAAGTGGTAAAAACAGATTCTGCTCCAGGTTGATACAGATGTTGATAGTAGTTATTATTATCTTAATTGATATGGACAGAGATGAGAGTAGTGAAGAAGACATTGAGGTAGAAATAGCATTCTTTACCCTGATGGGAAATATAAAGGAAAATAGATATAAAAAACAATCTAAAAGGCAGGGCACAGTGGCTCACACTTGTAATCTGAACACTATCTGAGGCCGAGGTGGGTGGATTGCTTGAGTAGGATTCAAGATCCCTTGCAAGAGCAAAACTCCATTTCTACCCTAAGTAGAAAAATTAGCTGGGTATTATGGCTGGCACCTGTAGTCTCAGCTACTAAGGGAGCTGAGACATGAGGATTGCTTGAGCCCAAGAATTTCAGGTTGCTCTGAGCTCTGATGATGCCATGGCACTCAACCCCAGGATGACAGAGTGAGACACTGTTTCATAAAAACCCCAATAAACAACAACAAGAAAACCCCCTGAAAAACAATCTAAGAGGTCCAACAGCTAAGTAACATGAGATCCAAAAATGGAGAACAGATTAAACAGTACAAAGGGATATAAGGAAAATAACTAGAAAAATTACATAAGACAATTTCTTAGAAAAGGACACATATCTTTACATTAAGAGGCCCACTACATGCCCACTATGATAAATGGGGAAAATAGCCCACCTGGACACAAAATTTTAGAACTGTGAAAGTAAATACATTTCCAAAAGCTTTCAGAGACAAAAATTAGGCCACCTATAGAGGAATGTAAATTGAGCAGCCAAATTCTCATTAACGTTTCTGGCTGCTAGGAGATAATAGAGTAGTCCTTTCTATTCTGGGGGAAATTGAATTTGAAACTAATTTTCATATCCAGCCAACCTATCAGTCAACTGGGCAGTTCACACAAACTAGGACTTAGAAAATTTACTTTCTGGGCCACCTATCTTAAGTTATTTGTTAAAGGAGCAGGATAAAACAGTAGTATGAAGAAGTTATCCAAAGAACAGTAAGACAAGAGGTCCTTCTAATACAAACAAGGAAAGTAGAGTATAACACACATCATCATTTTAGAGAAGGACAAAAAGCTCCAAAGGAAAAAAGTCTGGGACAAAGAAGAACTTCATACAGTTCATAGTGGGATTAAGAGAACAGCAACAACAACAACAACAAAAACTTTTGAGACAAGAAAAGCATATACTTAGTCAATAAAATGATATTTATTTTTAAAAAAACAGATAGACAATTAAGAATTCCAGAAAAAACAAAAAGTTACTTGAGAATGGTATCCAATTTAAAAAAAAAACACAATTTTGTATAATTTTCAGGAATTTGGGGAGTATAAGAAAAAGACTAGTATAATGCAGTAAAATGCTTTTCTATAAATAGATAAGGGTTATGACTCTGTCCTCATAGAAAGGGATATTGCATTCCTGACTTTCTGCCTCGCTCAGCAATACACAATATTGATATAGCTTTAATAATGTAATTACTCTGGTTTTTGTTTTTAAACTGTAGTCACCATGCTATACATTAGACCACAGAACTTATTCATCTTATAACTAGAAGTTTGTACACTTTGACAAATATCCGTTGTAGTCAACCTAAAGACAAAGAAAGAAAGATCTTAGTTATGTTGCAAAAAAAGGCAAACATTAATCTTCATAATGTAAAAGTATAACTGACAAAAGGTGGGAAGTGAAAAGTGAAGGAAATATAAAGAGGGATATCACTGATCCTGCCACTCCTATATGAAGAAAAAGTCGGGATACTGACTTTGAGTTCCTTCCTTCCTTCCTTCCTTCCTTCCTTCCTTCCTTCCTTCCTTCCCTCCTTCCTTCCTTCCCTCCTTCCTTCCCTCCTTCCTTCCTTCCCTCCTTGCTTTCTTTCTTCACAGAATCTCACTTTGTCCATTTGGGTAGAGTGGCATCATAGCTCATAGCAACCTCAGACTCTTGGGCTCTGTGATCCTCTTGCCTCAGCCTCCTGAGTAGCTGGGATTACAGGTACCCACCACAACACCCAGCTGTTTTATAGCAGTCTGCCTCTGGCTCAGGCTGGTCTCAAACTGGTGAACTCAGGTAATCCACCCACATTGGCCTCCCAGAATGCTAGGATTACAGGCGTGAGCCACTGTGCCTGGCCCATTGTATTTTCATTTGTTAAGATACAGTCTCACTCTATTGTTCTGGCTAGAGAGCAATGGTGTCATCTTAGCTCACTGCAACCTCAGCTTCTAGTTTCAAGTGATCCTCTTGCATCAGCCTCCTGAGTAGGTGGAACTCGAGGCATGTACCACGCCTGGCTAATTTTTTTTTTTTTTTTATGGAGACAGGATCTCAGTAAGTTACCCAGCCTGGTTAAACTCTTCGCCTCAAGTGATCCTCCTGCCTTGGCCTCCCAGAGTGCTAGGTTTACAACTCTGAGTCACTGCACCAGCCTGACTTGAATTTTTGAAATGAAAAATTAAGGTATAAATACTATTTAAACTTACAAGGGTAACCACAAGAAAACTTAAAAATAATGGTGTGACCATTCAACGCTGGAAGAATTGAGTGGAAGAAGAAGATAACACAAATGAACAAAATTCTTATCTTTTGTACCTAGAGGGCATTAGATAACCAAGAAGTTAGAAAAGGAATGGTTTTCTAAGCATGTCATATGTTCAAAGCAGACATTAGTCACGAGTAATTTTTTATAGGCAGACCTGTGTGGGGGTAGGGTGGTGATCTCAGAGCACAGGTGCAGATAATCTACAGAGATTATCTTAAGGACACATTATGGTGCTTCTGGTCTGGCAGCCATGGCATTTTTTCCCACTCTTTTATCCACACCCAGTTAAGATTGTATTTGCAAACTTAAAGTCATATTTGCTTTAATGCTCTCTTAAATTTTTCTCAGAATTATCTCTAATATTTTATAGAGTACTGTCCCCCAAATTAATAGCATGATACATGGCTCTGTGGCTTTTCTGTAGTGTATTATTGTCTTTCAATTCAGTTCCAAAATAATATATTCTCAGGATTGTCTCCCCCCACCTCCACCGAAAGAAAGCTCAGATGACCTTGTTATAGAATAAAAACAATTTCAAACTTATAAGCCTAAAAATTGAAATAACAATGTAAAAGTCACTTGAATCACTTCTACATTCGAACTTAAATAACACTTAAATAACAGCCTGGTTTACAAGCTGCTGTTAAATGATGGCAGGTGCAAGGAAAGCCTTGCTGCAACTCAGTAAGTGGAGTCCAAAACCTCCAGTCAAATCACATGCAGAGCCAACTTCGTGCAAAGTTAATGAAATGACTCAGGTCATCTTGCTGCAAGAGTACAGGAACCAATCACCAAACTTGTCACCTCCAAATTCCTGTTATCAAAGAGCGTGTCATCACACATTCCAGTATAGTTCTGATTACCAGCTAATATACCGTGTTCCGTGGCCACACAGATAAACACAGTTGCCATTCACACTGCCTGCTAGGTTTGAAATCACGTAGTTCTTGATTACTCTTGGCAGGAGTTAAATCACTTCAAATTTTGCACAAAACTGGGACTTTCTTACTAGGACAATTATACTATTTCAAATGTTCATCATTCTAATTTATCTGAAATATGAGCATATTGTAAAAGAGCAGTGATTATTAAAAAAAGGTTTTGGGTGAAGGAACCTATTTACAACTAGAAGAACTAAAAGCAGAAATGTTTAAAAGAAAATCTTTTTTATTTTTTTAAACAGAGTCTCAGTCAGTTGACCTAGGGTTGAGTGCCATGGTGTTACAGCTTCCAAAAGCCCCAAACTCTTGGGCTCAAGTGTTCCTCTTGCCTCAGCCTTCCAAATACCTGGGACTGCAGGCTCCCATCACAATACCTGGCTATTTTATTTTATTTTTTATTATTTTTTTTAAGGGAAAAACTGGGTTTGTCACAGGAGGCTATTTTATTTTTATTTTTTTTAGAGACAGAGTCTCATTTTGTCACTCTCCATAGAGTGCTGTGGCATCATAGCTCACAGCAACCTCAAACTCCTGGTCTCAAGCAATTCTCTTGCCTCAGCCTCTCAAGTAGCTGAGGCTACAGGCAACTGCCACAATGCCTGGCTACTTTTGGAAACAAGGTCTTGTTCTGGCTCAGGCTGATCTTGAAACTCATGAGCTCAGGCAATCCACTAACCTTGGCCTTCCAGAGTGCAAGGATTACAGGCATGAGCCACTGCACTCAGCAAAAGAAAATCTTCACACAAATCACAGTTCACATCATATTGACTAAGGAAAAGTAGAAATGTGTTCTCTAATATCTGGACAAGATAAAGATGTTAACTTTACCACTTCTATTCATCATACTGGAGGTCCTAACCAGATTAATTAGATAAGAGAACAAAATCTAAGGGTGTCCAAATTAAAAAGAGGAAGTAAATTGTCCCTATTTACAGATGACATGATTTTCTATAGAGGAAAGCCTAAGAACACCACCGAAAGACTGTTAGAACTGATAAATTCAGTAAAGTTTCAGGTTACAAAATCCATATATAAAAATTAGTACCATTTCTATACACCAATAGTGAACTACCTGAAAAAGATATCAAGAAAGCGATCTCATTTATAGTAGCTACAAAAATTAAAATACCTAGGAATAATTTTTTTTTTTTTTTGAGACAGAGCCTTAAGCTATCCCCCTGGGTAGAGTACCATGGCATCACAGCTCACAGCAACCTCCAACTCCTGGGCTTGAGCAAGTCTCCTGCCTTAGCCTCCGAAGTAGCTGGGACCACAGGCGCCTGCCACAACGCCTGGCTATTTTTTGGTTGCAGCCATTGTTGTTTTTGGTGGGCCCAGGCTGGATTCGAACCCTCCACTTTAGGTGTTTTTAGCCACTTGAGCCACAGGCGCCGAGCCAATAAAATTAATCAAGGAGGTAAAAGATCTCTTCAATGAAAATGATACAATATTGGGGCGATGCCTGTGGCTCATAGGAGTAGGGCGCCAGCCCCATATACAAGAGGTGGTGGGTTCAAACCCAGCCCTGGCCAAAAACTGCAACAAAAAAACAAACAAAAAAACAAACTGTACAATATTGATAAAAGAAATTGAGGTGGACACAAATAAATGGAAAGATATGCTGTGTTTATGTTCTGAAACAATTAATATTGTTGAAGTGTCCCTACTACCCAAAGTGATCTACAGATTTGTTGCAATCCCTATTAATATCTCAATGGCATTCTTCACAAAAATAAAATAAAATAAAATTCTAAAATGTATATGGAGCCACAAAAGTCCCCAAATAGGTAGAACAATCTTGAGCAAAACAAAAACAACAACAACAACAAAACAAAGCTGGAGTCATCACCTACCTGACTTCCAAATATACTGTACAAAGCTATAGTAACCAAAACAGCATGGCATTGATAACACAACAGATACATAGACCAGTGGAAGAGAACAGAAAAATAAATCCACACATAGCCAATTGATTTTCAATAATAGTGCCAAGAACACACTTTAGAGAAAGCATGAAACTAGACTCCTATCTGTCACCATTTACAAGAATCAACTTAAAATGGATTAAAGACTTAAGTATAGAACCCCAAACTATAAAACTACTAGAAGAAAACATAAAAGAAATACTTAATGACACTGGTATGGGCAAAGATTGTTTTGGATAGGAACTCAGAAGAATAGATAACAAAAGTAAAAATAGACAAATGGAAAACCAGCAAACTAAAAAGCCTTGTTTAGCAATAAAGGAAAAGGATCAACAGATTTAAAAAGACAACCTAAAGGGCTTGGTGCCCATAGCTCAGTGAGTAGGGCACGGGCCACATACACAGAGGCTGGTGGGTTTGAGCCCCACCCGGTCCTGCTAAACAGCAATGACAACTGCAACCAAAAAAGTAGCCCTGTGTTGTGGTAGGCGCCTATAATCCCAGATACTTGGGAGGCTGAGGCAAGAGAATCACGTAAGCCCAAGAGTTTGAGGTTGCTGTGAGCTGTGACTCTATAGCACCCTACTGAGGGTGACATAGTAAGACTCTGTCTCAAACCCCTACCCCCCAAACCCAAAAAAACCCTACAGAATAGGATGAATATTTGTAAACTGTGTATCTGACAAGGAGTGTATGTGCAAAATACATAAGGAACTCAAACAACTCAATACAAAAAAAATAAAAGAAAAGCAATTTATTTCAAAAAAATGAGTAAAAGACCTTAATAGATATTTATCAGAAAATATACAAATGACTAATGGGTATTTGAAAAAACACTCACTAATCATCAGAGAAATCCAAATCAAAACTGAAATGAGATATCACTTTATGCCTGTCAGGATTGCTCTTGTCAAAAAGACAAAAACCAACAAATGCTGGTGTGAATGTAGAGAAATGGGAACCCTTATATGTTATTGATGGGAATGTAAATTAGTGTGCCCAATATGGAAAACCATATGGAAGTTCCTCACTAAACTGAAGGTAGGACTATCTATGATCCAGCAATTCCACTACTGAGTAGCCAAAGAAAATGACATCAGTATATTGAAGACGTACCTACACTCCCAGGTTCACTGCAGCATTATTCACAATAAGGAATCAATCTCCATGTCCAACAACAGGTGAATAGATTTAAAAATAGTAGTATATACACATAGTGGAATTTTATTTTGTCATAAAAACAATGAAATCCTGTCATTTGCCACAACATGGGTGAACCTGGAGGGACATGTATGTTAAGCGTAACAAACCAGGCACAGAAAGATGACTACTGCACGATCTCACACATTTGCAGAATTTTAAAAAGCTGATCTCAGAGAAGTATAAAGTGGTTACCAGAGGCTAGGGGATAGGAAATGTAGGGATGGGGGGAGATTGTTTAGTGTGTACAAAATTATAGTTAGGAGGAATAAGTTTTTGTGTTCTATTGCACAGTAGGGCAACTATAGCAACTATAGCCCTACTGTGCAATAGCTAACAATATTGTGTTGTATATCTCAAAAGAACTCGAAGAGAGGATTTATTTATTTATTTATTTATTTTTCTTTTTCTTATTTATGGCTCCCCAGCAGAGAATTGAAAACCCTCCTCTGCTGAATAGGAGAGGATTTTGAATATTCTCACTACAAAGAAATGATAAATGTTTGAAGTGATGAGTAAACTAATTATTCTGATATGATCGTCACACAATGTAGGCACATTTTGAAACTTTACACTGTATCCCGTATCTACTGTTATTGTTAATTGGAAATAAAATTAAACTTTAAAAAAAATCTTCAGAGGAGATGGGACTGGCAATGGAAAGGAATCATTGCAAACTTTTCTATATCATTTCATCTACCATGTAATTTATTATAAATACACTTATTACTGTGATCCTGTATTGAATCATAAATACTATAATAGTTGCCTCTAATAATATTCCTCAAAGTGTGGTTCATGGAATATTTACTTAAAGTTCAGATATCATGGTTCCAAACCCCATCCTACTGAATTCAGTGGAGGTCTAGGAATCTGTATTGGCACCTCTGGTTCAGGCATGAATCTTGATAAATACTAGTTTGTACATTCTCTTCAAGCATATTTCAGCATTGAGATTCTTGTGAGACCAACACATGCTGTATTGCCTTCTGTGGTGTTTGCCATTACCCAGCATCCTTTTTTCTGATTTCTTTACCACTAAGATAAAAAAAAAAAAAATGACTTCAAGGAAAATATTTGTCCTAGAGGACCTAAAAAGATAATAAGATAAGCATTTTCAACTCTAACTCCCTCTCTATCTCTTTCTCCCTTCCCTTTTGCATGCATGGTTTTATCTAAGGGAGCAACGATTCTTTTCAAGATTCTTTAAGTTGTATATGTCACCTCTTGAACATACAATAGCTAAGAAAGTCTGTTAAGTTTTAAAATTCACGGTGATGACTTGTTTTTTAATTATGTAGGGAGAATCATTTTAAGACTGTCTTTGTATCTTGTTTTGGTGGTGATCATTTTTTTTCATTCCCATGACTGCAGGAATATTGATCTCAGCATTACTTTGACCATTAATGAATTATGATGGCAATAAGCAAAGCCGCGCACCTCTAGCCTCCGGGGAGCTTAATCTTCTGCTACAACATTTGCATTTGTAAGTCAGCACCTGTGTGATCTATATTCTAACTATTTGTTATTCTCCTTTAATTATGGATTGGTGGTGGTTCATTTGTAGGCTGAAGGCAACCAATGGGAGAGTCCAAGAGATTATTAAAATATTGACTTTAAATTAAAAGGCCAAAAAGGAAACAAGACTGAGTTTGTTTCTGCTCCTTCCTGTATGATGGTTCACAAACAATTATTCCCTTTCATATCAAGGAAAGCTTCAAGATTGTGCAAGGAATTCCTATATACCCTTTATATTCACTAATGGTTTATGTCTTGCCCCATTTGCTATCTCTCTTTCTTTGTATCTATCTGTACATATAATCCACAGCTCAAATTTATTTATTTGTTGTTTTTACTTTTTTGAGACAGAATCTCACTCCGTCACCTTGGGGTAGGGTGTGATAGTGTCACAGTTCACAGCAATCTCAAACTCCTGGGCTTAAGCAATCCTCTTATCTCAGCCTCCTGAATAGCTGGGACTATAGATGCCTGCCACAACACCCGGCTAGTTTTTCTATTTTTAGTAGAGACAGGGTCTCGCTTTGCTCAGGTTGATCTCCAACTCCTCAGCTCAGGCAACCTGGTCCACAGCTCAAATTTAAATTCAGATTTTCTCTATCACTCTGATGTCCCAATAATTAGTCATAAACTACTTTTTTCTCCAGTTCAGGATCCAAACTAGGATCACACATTGGTGGAGTTATCCTATCTCCTTTATTTCTTTTAATCTGGAAGAGTTTCTTAGCCTTTTTTGATTTTCTTAAATTTTACATTTTTTAAATGTCATTGGTCTATGATTTTTCTATAGATCAAATACTCTTTTTCTTTTCTCCCTTCCCTCCCTCCCTCCCTTCCGTCCTTCCTTCTTTCAACAGAGCCTCAAGCTGTTGCCGTCGGTACAGTGCCATGGCATCACAGCAACCTCCAATTTCTGGGCTTAAGCAATTCTTTGGCCTCAGCCTCCCAGTAGCTGGGACTACAGGCACCCACCACAACACCTGGCAATTTTTAGTTGTCATTGTTGTTTGGCAGGCCTGGGCTGGACTCGAACCTGGCAGTCAGGTGTATGTGACTGGAGCCTTAGCTGCTTGAGCCATAGGCGCCAAGCCTAAAACAAGTTTTAAAACCACTGAGTAGTCTGGCATCCGCATCTTGCAGAAAAGCAAACTGAGGCTGTCTGAGGATAACCAGCATCAGCAGGCTTATTAGTGGCAGAGATCAGCCTAAAACCCTGGCCCTCTGATGCCCAGTTCAGTATCTTTCCCCTACACAAATTTGCTTTACATAATGGTGGAAAATCAGGTGCCTGTGGAGCATGTCTGGTAAAAATGTCTCTGATGGAAAAGAGGTACATGGCCCTCCATGCTCCGAATCAAATTTCCATCCTGATTCCGGAAATTTATAAATTGAGCCTATGAATGAGTATTTAGATAGAAAGACCAATTTAAAAAAAAAATAGAAAGATTAGGTGATTGGACATGTCAGTCTCTCATTGGCATGTTAAAATAATTTCATCCATCCGGAGATATTACTATTTCTAACAAATGTACCAGTAAAGTTTTCAGTGTAATTTCTAAGCCCCCTAGGAGTTATTTTTGTTAATTGACAGAATGTCAAAGACTTTTCTTTTTTCTTCTTTTTTTTTTTTTTTTTTTTTTGACATAGAGCCTCACTCTATCACCCTGGTTATAGAGTGCTATGGTGTCATACCTCACAGCAACCTCAAACTGTTGGGCTCAAGTGATTCTCTGACCTCAGCCTCCCAAGTAACTGGAACTACAGGCATGCACCACTATGCCCAATAAGTTTTTTTAGTAGAGATAGAGTCTCACTCTTGCTCAAGCTGATCTCAAACTCCTGAGCTCAAGTGATCTACCTGCCTCAGCCTCCCAGAGTGCTGGGATTACAGGCATGAGCCACTGTTCCCAGCCCTCCTTTTCCATTCTTATGAAATAATCATTTTACTATGGTACTGTTTTCCATTTTTCCCATTAAAACTTAAAATGGTCGGACATAGGGAGGTGGTCAACATGAGGAACTACCCTACTGCACTGATATATACATGTGGTGCATGTCTGGTCTATGGAGAGTAAATCTACTTGAGGAGGTGGTCAACCATGAAGGTTCTGCTTTATTTTATTTATTTATTTATTTATTTATTTATTTATTTATTTATTTTGAGACAGAGCCTCAAGCTATCCCCCTGGGTAGAGTGCTGTGGCATCACAGCTCACAGCAACCTCCAACTCCTGGGCTCAAGCAAGTCTCCTG
>NW_003852401.1:39672605-39687165 GCF_000181295.1 Otolemur garnettii
GCTGTGGCGTCACAGCTCCCAGTAACCTCAAACTCCTGGGCTCAAACGATTCTCTTGCCTCAGCCTCCCAAGTAGCTGGGACTACAGATATCTGCCCCAATGTCTGGCTATTTTCTTGTTGCAGTTGTTATTGTTGCTTAGCTGGCCTGGGCTGGGTTCAAAACTGCCGGCCTCAGTGTATGTGGCTGGCACCGTAACCATTGTGCTACAGGCTCAGAGCCATATTAACATTTTTTTTTTTTTTTTTTTATTAAATCATAGCTATGTACATTAATACTGCCATGGGGTACAGAGTGCTGTTTTATACAATTTGAAATACTTTTTTTGCAGTTTTTGGCCAGGGCCAGGGGCTGGGTTTGAACCCACCATCTCTGGTATATGGGGCCAGTGCCCTCTTTGAGCCACAGGTGCCGCCCCTTATTAGCATTTTTTATTCTCTTGTACCCACTGTTTTTCTCTCTCTCTCCCCACACACTTTTATGGATTTGGAAGTTGCAGACATCATGCTTAATCCCTGAGTAAGTTGACATACATTGCGAGGTGTCAGTCTGTTCTCGTAAGTGGCCATAGTATCATTATCACACACAACTTAGGTGACCTAGGAAGTCAGCTGGCAGGCCATGGCACATGCCCCCACTGTGGACCAGGGTCCAGTGTGAAATGCCCTTCATCCTAAGAAGTGGGGTGCAATCAGAAAGGTGGGCGCCCCCCTCCTGTTGTAACTCACATTCCTGTGGAACCTGGTGCACCATTTGTAAACTACCTGCAAACTTGACTATCTGGGTCAAGGGTTCATTAGGTAGAGCGGCTCCCTTTCTGTGATCTATTGAAAGTGAGCCCTCATCATAAGGGTTTGTAAGAAAAATAATAGATTGTAGAATAAAACTTTTATTAAAAAAGTTTATAACTTTTAAAACTTTAAAACTTTATAAAAAGGAAAAAAAATTTGAAACATAAAATAAATTAGCAACAATCCAATATATTATTTAACATCTATTCTATATTCAGATTTCCTCAATTATTTCAAGAATATCTTTTATCCCTCTAATCCCCAACCCAAGTTCGACAATCAAGGTTCATATACTATTACATTGGCTGTTAGGCCTCTGTAGTCTCTTTGAAGATAGGGCTGTTCTCCCAGCAGTTTTCTTTTTTGTGACATTCACATTGAAGAATATGTACTGATTATCTTGTATACTGCTCCATAGCTTGCATTTGGCCGATTGTTTCCTTATGATGTCATTTAACTTGTTTCTCTATTCCCTGCATTTACTATAACCTAGAAGTAGAGGTTTGATTGGATTCATATTAGATGTTTTGGGCAAAAAGTTGTGCTGTCTATTTGAAGTTTTTGACAAAGATCACTTATTATGTGTCTTTAAGAAATAAATTTAAATTATATTCTATAACACATAACTGAAATATAATGGGGAAAGCATGAGTTTTGCCAGCAGTTTTGAGTGCTGCATCTGTATTCACTGGCAGTGTGACTGAGTTAATTAACCCAGTCGGTTAGTTCGCCACAGAACATCAGAGAAGACGAGTCACCCCTGGGAGAAATGAGCACACTTGTCCCTCCCAGTGTTTTTATAAGGGGGCTCTTCATATTACCCCTCATCATTGCCACCCTCCTATGTCTACCCCAGGTTAAATGCTAATAACTCTCAGTGCCCACCAGTGTCCTCATTCGAGAAATTTGAAAAATACCTTGAAGAGTAGTTGTGACAACTGAGGATCAGCGATGATACGGGTAAAGCACACAGTTTGCCACGTCTTCTTCTTCTTCTTCTTTTTTTCTTTTTGAGATAGGGTCTTGCTCTGTAGCCCAGCCTGGAGTACAGTGGTGAGATCATAGATCATTGCATCTTTGAACTTCTGGGCTCAAGTGGTCTTCCCACCTCAGCTTCCTGAGTAGGGGTAGGTAAAACTATAGGTATGTGCCACCATGCTGGGCTAATTTATTAAATTAAAAAAAATTTTTTTAAGATAGTCTCACTATGTTGCCTTGGTAGAGTGCCGTGGTGTCATAGTTCACAGCAACCTCAAAATGTTGGGCTCAAGTGATTCTCTTGCCTCAGCCTCCCAAGTAGGTGGGACTATAGGTGCCCACTGCAATGCCCAGCTATTTTTAGAAATGAGGTCTCACTCTTGCTCAGGCTGCTCTTGAACCTGTGAGCTTAGGCAATCCACCTGCCTCAACCTCCCAGAGTGTTAGGATTACAGGTGTTAGCCACCATGGCCAGCCAATTTTTAAAATACTTTACTTTTCATAGAGATGAGGTCTCACTATGCTGCTCAAACTGGTCTTCACCTCCTGGGCTCAAGCAGTCCTCCTGCCCTAGACTTCCCAAAGTGGTGGGATTACAGACATAGGCCACTGTACTCAGCCTGCCATGTTCTTATCTGCTCAATACACTGTTCCTATTATTCTTATCACTATAGTATTTGAAAAAAAAAAAAAGAACTTGGAAAAGTACATGGAAGTGGTATTGTATAAAAGAGAGAAATATTCACTTTCTAAGCTGGCTACTTCAGAAGCCATCCACAAGTGTCTGTGCTAATGCTGGGACAATAGCGAGCGCTTATCAGGGACAGGGCTGTGATGCAGTGATCATGGACATTTACACAGCCCTCTACAGTGTACAAAGCCCATCCATACTGTGAAATCACGTTTGTCACTCACCCTCTTTCACGGAGTGCAGACTGCTTGATACTCAGAGTGCAGACGCAGAGTAGTCGTGAAGGTCCCCAAATGAGGAGTTCTGACTGTAAAGCGCAGCCTCGTGTGCTGAGAATGTGAAGCCTGGAGCAGACACCAACGTCTGCTTTCTAAATTTCTGACCCCGGGACTCTTTGCCTCTGGTACAGGTTACTGACCGACATAGCTCAAGCTCTTGGAGTAGATTTCCGACTTGTAGCCCCTCATTTGCATATTTTATCTGCTTTGGGTGATACTTCCTGTACTGTCATATTTAGTTGTTACCGCTTACTAAACCTGAATTGACACCATTACATGCATATTAAAATTTAAAAATGTATTTGAGCCTCTTACTTATACTAATTTCCTTGCTCAAATTGTGTAGTGAAAGTATAGGCTCACCTCGAAATGGCCCTTGTGTTTTGAAGGATTTAGAACTGGTGTTTCTCAAAGCTGACCTTTGTTTTTTTGTGTGGTCATGTGTACAGATACAGCTCTGACTTTTGTCTTTGCTATTTTTTAATGTAGACAGTCTTCTGGTAAAAACCAGAAAATCTGCTAGACAAATTTTGAAAGAGCTATAATACTTGCTTAGCTCTTTTTTTTTTTTTTTTTTTTTTTTTTGAGACAGAGCCTCAAGTTGTCACCCTGGGTAGAATGCTGTGGCATCACAGCTCACAACAACCTCCAACTCCTGGGCTCAAGCAAATCTCCTGCCTCAGCCTCCCAAGTAGCTGCTGGGACCACAGGTGCCCGCCACAACACCTGGCTATTTTTTGATTGCAGCCATCATTGTTGTTTTGGCGGGCTGGGGCTGGATTTGAACCTGCCACCTTAGGTGTATGTGGCTGGCGCCTTAGCCACTTGAGCCACAGGCACTGAGCCTAGCTCTTTTTTGAATAAGAAATGTATTTCTATTTTGCATAAAAACTTACTATCTTAGTTTAGTAAATTAGAAGTATTGCATAAAACATCTGAGAAAGAATGATTTATTATTTCTCATTCAGTTCTAGATATTCTCTAATTTCTTTTTTGATTTGTTTTTTGTACCTCAAGATATTTAGAACTATATTGCTATTTTTCCAAGTATTTGTGAATTTTTTACTTATCTTTTTCCTAGTAATATCTATATTTCTATTAATGGTGATGTTTTGTGTAATTCTCTGATGTCCAGAAAACAGATTCCGTGTGATTTTAGTGATGTGAAAGCTGCTGAGACTTGCTTTGCTGTCAGTGTGTGTGTCAGTTTTATAAGTGCTTCAAGTAGCTGGGCAAAGCAGCGTGTGCCCGAATCCTAGCTCCTCTCCCAGCTGAGGCAGGAGAATTGCTTGAGCCCAGGAGTTCTAGACCAGCTTGGGCAACATAGTTGGACCTTGTTTCAATTATTATTTTTATAAAGTATGAATGCTTCAAGTGACCTTGAAAATGAAATGTTTTATGTGCTTGTTAGTGGGAGTATTCCTTAGTAGTCAGTTATGCTAAGTTTATTAACCTTGTTCAAATCTTCTGTATTCTGTATTTTACTGATTTGCTTTTTTTTTTTGCTTATTTTAAGAGTTTGCTTATTCTGGCCAGGCATGGTGACTCATGCCTGTAATCCCAGCACTCTGGGAGGATGAGGCAGGTGGATTGCTTGAGCTCACAGGTTTGAGAGCCTGAGCAAGAGTGAGACCCCATCTCTAAAAATATCCTGGCATTGTGGTGGACTCCTGTAGTGCCAGCTGCTTGGGAGGCTGAGACAAGAGAATTGCTTAAGCCTAAGAGCTATGATGCCACAGCACTCTACCGAGGTCAACAAAGTAAGACTATCTCAAAAAAAAAAAAAAAAAAGAGTTTGCTTATTCTATCCTTTGCTGAGAGAGGTATGTTAAAATGCCTAACCAAAAGTATCACTTGATTTCTTTCTTCAATTTTTTCTATACATATTTTGAGACTAGGTTATTAGGTTGAATACAAATTTAAAATTCTTATGTCTTCTGAAGAGAGACATCATGAGAAGAATGTAAACTTCTTCGCATGATGAAGTGTCCCTGTTTATCTCTAGTAATGCTTTCTGCTTTAAATACCAATTTGACATTAATATCACACTCTACCATCTTTCTTTGGGTTAATATTTGCAATCTTTTCATTTATTCACCTAATTACTTTCAGTCCTTTTGAGTATTTTATGCAAGTCCCTCCTTAATATTTCGCTATATTTCCTTTACATATACTTTGCCAATTTAAAACATTTAAATTATAGAAATTACAATTATTCAAACAATACACTTTCAAAAATAATTGGCAAAGATCATCTCATACCCAGCCCCTCCAGCTAACTCCAGTTGTAGTGACTTGTAGAATGGTGTGTGTCATTGTGATAAACACTATGGCTCTTAGTTTTTTTAAATCTAGAATAATAGACTGTTATAAGAATTAGTTTTAAAAATATACAAGAAATATAGTCAGTGCATCCCCTTTGTAATAAAAATCATCAAGATGCAGAAAGTAGAAATAAGAAAAGAAATATTTTTATAGCTTCCACCACTTCTCAGCATGGCTACCTTCCTAAGATATTTATCTATCTCCATCTACTTCCGTACCCAATTGTCAATATTTTCACATGATTGAGGCCATTCTGTATATAATTTTGCCTTAAATGTAGACAGTTTTATGTCTTGCTTTGAGTCTTTAAAATTAATGTAATTTTTAATGGCTGCATACTGTTCTGGTCAGCGTACCATAATTTTGCAACCATCTTCTGCTGAAATAAATGGGTTTTTTTCCCCAGTTGTTTGTCATAGTTACCAATTCAGTAAACATTTTGTGAAGAAGTTTTAGTCTGTTTCACATTGCATTCTAATTATAGACTCTGAAAAGTGAAATTTCTGAGTCTAAAGGTTTAACCTCTTTTTAAAGGCTTTCCAGGAAGGTGTCCCATATTTAAGAAATTTAGAATTTCCAGTGAACTAAAGCTTACTGTATTAAAGTGGATGTCCTTTTTTGAAGCAGACCTTCTAGACAATCAGTTACCTATAATGTATACTTAACTTTTGTTTGGCCAGTAGAAGCTGAAGATGTCAGATACTTTCCCAGGCTTTTTCAAAGCTGGGGCATCGGCCTGTGACCTGGATAGAGCAACCAAACCGACTCCAGACATTTACACAGTCAAAGAAGCAGGCACAGAGGGGAGTCCATGTGGGGGATGCCTGCAGTGGGGATAGCTGAGGGGCACGGGATCTGAGGAGCAGTACTGACAGGGTGGTTTGGCCCTGAGGTCCAGCATTCACAGCTGGTGGCTGCAGTGGCTCTGGTCCTACCCAAAGGTGACCTTTTCTTCTTCTTACCCATTCCCTGAGCCTGGTTGTCCAGGCTTTCTTGATCTTCTGTCAAGTCCCACTATTCATTAATTTTTTATTGAAACCAGTCAGAATTTAATTCTATTGATTGTAGAGAAGAACATGATTAACTTGCATCCTTGAGTGGCAGGAGAACTGGCATGCCAGGGAGAGCTGGGGCACAGAGAGGGCTCAGCAGGGTCGCTCGCTGGGACTGGGGAGCTGGGAAGAACCCAAGTCAATGAATTGTGATGACATTAGAATCTGAAGGTAAAAGCAGCTTCTTAATAAGGCAACATTTATGATTCTTGGGCATCTGGTCCATCTGCAGCAGAGTGATCCAGGAGCCAGTTCAGGAATCCAGCCCTTATAAAGGTGTCACTAGAAAGTAAGTCTGGGAAGGTGACTAAATGTTAAGTCTCCAGATGGATAGGGGTGAGCGGGTGGGCAGGCTGGATTGAGATGGATGTTGGATCTGAGGCTGCAGGGACAGTGGCAGCTAGAACTGGACAGATGCAGAGAGGAAGCTGATGACCACTGTGCAGGGGTCCTCAGACTTTTTAAACAGAGATCCAGTTCACTGTCCCTCAGACCATTTGAGGGGTGGACTGCGGGCCCTGGGACGAGTCAGCTGCTGAGAAGGACAGGCAGTGGTGGCAAAAACACCTGGTGGGCCGGATAAATGTCTTACGCGGGCTGCATATGGCCCATGAGCCGTAGTTTGAGGACACCTGGTAAGGCATGGCAATCACTTTGAAAATTCTTCTTGGTAGTTTCTTTAGAGCCAATTTCCGAGTAATATTACAACAGCAGCCTCATTACTTAAGAGGTAAACTTTATTTCTGACCAAAAACCAGTATTGCCCAGTTTGATCATCTTTTCCTGTGATGGGCTTTGAATATTTAGGCCATTTCAAACATCCAGAAAACCAAGATTGTAATCACTGGGGATATTTAAAAGAACCTCTCCAGCCCTGAAGGTGATCTTTAGAATAGCTGTTTACTTAACCTTTATAAATAAAGGTTTCCAAAGTTGTATCAGTGTTTCACACCAACTATCTTCATTAATCTCTCAACAACCCTGAGAAGGAAGTATTAGTAACCCTATTTCACGGATGAAAGAATAGGCTGAGAAGTTAACTGTCAGCTTAGATGGCAACTGGGTGGTAATGCAAGAATTCAAGCCCAGGTCTGGTTGGCTTTAAAGCACATGCCCTTTTTGTAGGTAGTGTTTAAGGAGGAGCTACAAATACTTTATCCAATCCTGCAGTCATGTGGCCTTCTCAAGAGACTGGTTTCCAGGGAATAGTACATATCTGACTCTGTAAACTCTGACCAGGAAATGTGACAAAGACTCTCTCCTTGACCCAACCTAGTCAGGCTCCTCTAAACTCTCTTCTCAACCTGGCCTCAACCATGAGCTTCAGTGTCTTGGGTCTGTATCATGCAGTTATACCACAAATCCTGTTAAATCAGTTTAGAGAGAATCACCCACCCTGGGTACCTGACCCCCTCAATATATGCTACATTCTTACCCCCAGCCCGGATGTCTGTTCCCCTGGCTGCCTTCAGCAAGAAGCCTCCTCATCTACCACCTACCCCTGCCCCTCACACCTGCTTCTTGGCTATAAATCCCCACTTGTCCTTGTTCTGCTTGGAACTGAGCCCAGTTCTATACTGCGGTCTCCTTTCCCTAATTGCAATAGTTCCTGAATAGAATCTGTTTTTACCACTTTAACTACTCTCCAACTCTGGGCTTCTTTAACAGAAGTCACAGTTAACATATGTGAAAGCCCATTTGCAAAGCAGATCCATAGGATTCTGCCCAAGTGCTGTGAAATCTTTGATTAAGGGCTGAAAAACAATGAAAAGTAATAAACAGTAAATTTGAATACAGTTCAAGTACTAAAACACTTTCACTGGTTCTCACGCTCAACAAAAGTATTTTTAATGTTTAAAAAAAATCCTTACTCTGCTAACTCAGTGACACATGGAAAAATTAGCTTAATTTGTGCAACCTTAAGTGAAACTATTGTCTTTGGATGAGCCTGGTTCTTTCTGCCAAGGGACAGAAGAACAAACCCACTTGGGAAGGAGTTCATCTTGGCATTTCTTCCTGTGCTTCTTAATGTGTATCTGTTAAGGACAACACACTCATTATAGCTAAAAATCCAACCCTCTACATTCCTTTCTTGTTGAGACAGAGTCAGCTCTCTCACCCAGGCTAGAATGTTGTAGCCTCAGCCTAGCTCACAGCAACCTCCAACTCCTAGGTTCAAGTGATCCCCCTGCCTCGGCCTCCTAAGCATCTGTGATTACAGGTCCCTACCACAATGCCCAACTAATTTTTTCTATTTTTAGTAGAGATGGGATTTTGTTCTTGCTCAGGCTTATCTCAAACCCCTGAGCTCAAGGGATCCTCCTGCCTCAGCCTCCCAGACTGCTAGGATTACAGGCATGACCCATCGCACCCTGCCTACCCTTCTGGATTGGGTATGGCTAACATCAGGCCAGACTAAAGCTAATGCCCACGTGAAGGAGGAAGGGAAAGGATCCCATAATTGCAATGCTTTTACACTTCCTCCACGATGGAGCAGGGAAGGAGGACTATTGTGTAGGAGATGTGTGTGGGAGGGGAGTGAAGATTTCAGATTTTCTTTTTTAAAATAGTAGTTTGCTGCACTGGCAGCAGCAGCTGGTAGAGTGGCACCTGTCCTGCTCCGGGCTGACCCGTCCCACACGTGGACAAGACCTGGCTTTGTGGGATTGTCCCTGTGTTATTTGGGAGCCTGTCAAAGTTGGGGGGCCCAGACGGGGCTTGCTTGACTGATGAAGTCTTTTCTATCATTTTTAGAGATAGGGTATTTCTTGCTGCAGCTTGAAATTCCGGGGCTCAGGTGATTCTCCTAATTTGGGCTCCCAAGTACCTGGGACTGCAAGCACACACATCGCCTTGCCAGGCGAATTTTTAAATTTTTTTTTAACTTAATTTTTATTAAATCATCACTGTATACATTTATGGGGTACAATGTGATGATTTGATATACAATGTGGAATACTTAAATCAAACTAATTAACATAACAATCCCCTCACTTACTTATAATTTTGTAAACTTTTTTTTTGAGACAAAGTCTCACTATATTGCCCTTAGTAGAGTGCTGTAGCATCACAACTCACAGCAACCTCTAACTCTTGGGCTTAACCAATTCTCTTGTCTCAGCCTCTCGAGTAGCTGGGACTACAGGAGCCTGCTACAATGCCCAACTATTTTTTTGTTGCAGTTGTCATTGTTGTTCAGCAGGCCAGGGTTGGGTTCGAACCTGCCACCCCAGGTGTATTTGGCCTTAACCACTGAGCTACGGGTGCTGAGTTTATTTTGTAAACGTTTTTAAAAGATGGGAGTCTCTGGGTTGCGCAGACTGGTCTTGAACTTCTGGTCTCAAGATCCTCTGGCTTTGGCCTCCCAAAGTGCTGCCTGGCCTGATCAAATCTTAATTGATCTTCTCTACCCTGGGTGGTGCTGTCTGTCCCCTCATCTCCCCATCTCTGGCTTGTGGGAAATGTTGATGGTGGTGCTGTGTTATCTTAAGGTTTCCTTCGACAAAGGAAAACCAAACAAACAAGCAAAGGGCTGTTGGCTTCCCAGCTCTGCTCCCCTAGAGAGGATTCAAAGGCTGCCCTGAAGCAGACAGGTGCTGTTTCTCTGAGGATGTGGGCTCAGTGGGGGGAGAGGGGAGGGGTTGACGAAAGGCAGGGGAAGGGCTGACTGAGGAGAGGGTCCTCTGTCGCCATGCCTTCCTGCTACAGTTGCTTCAGACAGCCCAGCTCCAGCCAGACGGTCCCTTAATGGCCCTGCACAGCATGCATAAAAAACCTCCTTTGTAAAAATAACTCCTTTGATTTCTCCCAGCCTTGGACCCTGTTTAGTTAGGGCAATGACCGGGAGGCAAGTCATTTTGGGCCGTATAGGCAGAGGGAGGGGGAGACACCCATGGCTTCCCCAGCTGCACTGCCTGTGGAGCAAAAGGTTCAGAAGCAAAGAAGTTTAAAAACTATAATAATAATAAAAGAACGAAAGGAAGAAGTCCTCTTTGAACATCCTTAATGCTTCCCACTATCTCCTACAGCGATTGCCTTTTCATTAGTGTGGAAATCCAACAATGTGGAAATAGAGATTTTTTTTGCTTTTGCTTTGATATCAGCCTAACCCTTGAGGCTAAACTTGTGGTAAGCCACCTATCAAGGTTAGCTAAAATAAAGTTGTAGCTAGAATCACCACTGAGGCCTTTAGTTATTTTCATGTTCTTCCTTTGAGAGGTGAGGCAATAACCATATATTGTCAGGATCCCCTCAGGTGCTGCAAAACCAAAATCCGGATTGAACTTGTTTAGAAATAGGGAAAAAATGTATTGTGAGTATATTGGGTTTTTTTCCTTCTTTTTAAATTTTTTTTGAGACAATCTCACTTTGTTTCCCTCGGTTGAGTGCTATGGCGTCATAGCTCACAGCAACTTCAAACTCTTAGGCTCAAGTGATTCTCTTGCCTCTGCCTCCTGAATAGCTGGGACTATAGGTGCTCAGCACAATGCCCAGCTGTGTTTAGAGATGGGGTCTCGCTCTGATTCAGGCTGGTCTTGAACTCCTGAGCTCAAGGAATCCACTTACTTTGGCTTCCCAGTGTGCTAGGATTACAGGCATGAGTCACTGTACCCGGCCATATTGAGAGAATATTGTAACCAAAGGAGGGATTAAAAGCTAACCTAGGAGAAAGTCAAGGAAACGGCCAGAAATTTAACAACAAAACAAAATAAAACCAGAACCAGAGGCCAAGTGCTACTACAGGTTTTCCCCTAAGTCTGTGTCTCTTCTCCTTATTGTCTAAGTCATTCTCTTCATTGTAGATGATGAATCTACATATTTTGAGTTCAAACACCAAAGAGGAACTGACTTTGTTAATTCTATATAGAAAAATCTTAGGGAAGGCTCTTGTTGCCTTCTCAGCCACATCTAGGCAACTCTAGTGGGCGGGTTAGGGTCATATGGGAACATAGCAACCCCAGTCCCTGCCCCCAGAACCACATACATGTGTGTGTGTGTTGGGGGGAGGAGCAGTTATGGGAAGCTGGTTTCTTTCTTGGAAGGCAGAACGGGTTCTAGTCAAATCAAACAGCACCATCCACTATATGTATATAATACATTTGCACATGGACCTGGGAAATATTTCTCATGTAATTTTGGCCAAATTGGCAACCAGAGTAGAGTCTTGGTAAAAATCAGAAATCAAAAACCAAATCTAGATATGTGTATATGGCAAGAACTATATTATTCTTTTAATTTATTTTTAACTTGGGACTCCAAGGAAGACAATATATATTGAGAATGACTGGACCCACACTCAAACCAAATGCATAGCAGTTTACATTCATATCTCTATAGGCCATACCGTCAGGGACTTTAGAAAATTCTTTTTTCTCTATGTAGGAAAAAGACTCTACTCTAGTTTCTCTCGCAAAGGAAGAAGTGACCACTGCACATGAGAATTTTCTAGGCTTGTTTAGACTAGATTCTCTTTTACATGCTCTCCATTGCTTTTTCTTATTTGGTCTGTTCTGAGCTGAGATGTCCCCTTTTTGCCTGGAGGCTCTCATTTCAGAGTCTTGCCTCTGCTAAGTCACTGGAGGAGCTGTGCTCTCTGTGGTCTCCTGACCCAATGAGTTGGTCTATGCACTCCTCATAGTTCTCTCTCATTCTTTGTGGGTGGCTGCCTCTGGGAGTGCTGTAATGGTGGGCAGAATGTTTGAACACCTGCAAGCATGATGAACTTCCTCCTGACTGGTATCTGAATGGTGTTGTCCGTTTTCTCAACTCAGTGAGTTATCACATGTAAGGGAATGAAACATCCTGTGTCTCTACCACTCATCTCGCCTGACCTTACCTACCCACAATGTGCTGCCAGCAACCTGGATATTACAGCTCATTAATTCATGCCTAACATGTAGTAGCTTATACTTAGTGTTATTGAATGTCTAAAAATAGGCATAGAGCCTGAAAGTGAAAAGTGAAAATTGCAAAATGGCTGGGTGGAAAAAATGATGGGACATAGAGCAGACCTTTTGGTATTTTTCACTGTAGTTCTTTACTGGATAAGTAAGATTAATATGCATCGGGAACCAAAAGCAACTAACCACTCCATATGTTTTACTGATTCTTAGCCTGTTCCAAATCTGTTTTATTTATTTTAACTTTGCCTTGATGAGGACCATTCGTAAAAGACCCTGTGCTTTCCATATTTGCAATAATGTTTGCATGTTTGCATTTCTAAAGTTTTGCATTTCAAATCAGGCAACTAGTTTCAGCAAATGTACTTCACGTACACATGACCATAAGCAGGCCATGAGACCATACCACAACAACCCCAAAAATGGTCTTTAGGAATAAAAGGTTTCATGTTTTCTATTTATAAGAAAAATTGGAGGTGTGTATCAGGCGTTGGCTTTATTTTTAAAATAGAACAATTCAATATGTAGTTTTAATGCAAAATTATAAACTAGTATTTTTCTTTTCTTTCTTTCTTTTTTTTTTTTTGAGACAGAGTCTCACTTGTCACCCTTGGTAGAATGCCATGGCATCATAGCTCACAACAAACTCAAACTCTTGGGCTCAAGTGATCCCCTTGCCTCAGCCTCCCGAGTAGCTGGGACTACAGGCACCTGCCACAACACCTGGCTATTTTTAGGGGCAGGATCTTGCTCTGGCTCAGGCTGGTCTTGAACCTGTAAGCTCAGGCAATCCACCTGCCTTGGTCTCCGAGAGTGCTGGGATTACAGGTGTGAGTCTGGTCCATATTTTTTGACTTTTATAAAGAACCTTTGTTACTTCATTCATATTTCTCAAATTATGGTCTGAGATCCTTGAAAGTCTATAGCCATATGCCCAAGGGGCCTCAAGTTAACTGCAAGATTTCAATTTTGTATTTTCATTTTGATGGTAGTAATAAATGAATGTCAATCTACTTTGGTTCATTTGGGTGATGGACATAATAGAAAGGTTCCACATACTTTCAGGGTCTACATTTTTATCTGAGTTGAAGATTTTGTTGGTGCCAGGGAGTGCCACTTTTTTTGCTGTAGACAAATGACTTAGACACACACACACACACACACACACACACAGAGGCAGCTAATACATGAAGATTGTGTTCCCACCAAGTGAAGGCCAAATGACTTCATCACAGGATGTACAAAGGAAGGTTCCGCATAATTTAAATAGAGACAAGCAGTGGAAGCATTGAGTCATTGTAAACCATGTGGTTGGCAGATTGAACTAAGGAAAACCTGCACTTTGGTAGGTTGTGGGTAGAGTGGCCATCCTGCATTCCTTGCATTAAATTAAACCTGTCAATTTGAATTTTATGAGTTTCCTACGTTTGTTGACCTGCAAGTTTGTTTTAGTTTTATTATTGCATGACACCTACATGCAAACACTCTTTGCATTTAGTTCTAAGTTTGCACATATTAAAAATAATGTTATAATAAAAATCAGCTTGCATGACATCAGCAATGCATGAAAATATCTTTTATTATTTATTTAGAAACAGGGTCCTGCAACCTCCAATTCCTGGGCTTAAGAGACTCTGTCTCAACCACCCAAGTACCTGAGACTACAAGCATGTGCCACCCACTCCTGGCCAGTTTTTTTTGTTTTTTAGTAGAGAGAGGGTCTCACTCTTGCTCAGGCTGGTCTTGAACTCCTGAGCTCAATCAATCCTCCTGCCTCAGTTTTCCAGAATGCTCGGATTACAGGGGTGAGCCACTGTGCCTAGCCAAGAATATCTTTCTTTTAAAGAAATTCATACATTATTCAAGTCTGAAAAACAGAACTACATCAGTATGCTAAGTTTCCAGACAAGTTTAAGGAAAGAGGAAAGTGAGTTTGAGCTTCACGTAATTATATTTTACTCTTTTGCTTATTCAGTGGATGCATGTGTGTTAAACCAAGTATTGATTTCGCACTGTGTGCTCTTTCATTTCTGTGAGTGACATGGCAATCATTATCATTATTATTACTTTGGAGACAGAGTTTCACTCTTTTGCCCCAGCTAGAGTGCAGTGGGAGCATCATAGCTCATTGCACCCTCAAACTCATGTGCTCAAATGATCTTCTTGCTTGCCTCAGCCTCCTGAGTAGCTGGGACTACAGACCCATGCCACCAGGCCCAAGTAAATTTTCTGTTTTTTGTAAAGACAAGGTCTCACTCTTGCTCAGGCCGATCTTCAATTCCTGAGCTCAAGTGCTCCTCTCACCTCAGCCCCCACAGAGTGCCAGGTTTACAGGGGTGAGCCACTGCGCCTGGCTGGCTGCAATGATAATCATTGAATCTGACTGTTTTAGGTCTAGGGAGGGGCAGAAAAGACACAAATGAGAAGATCCTTAACCATAGGTCAGCAATTTTCTCCCTTCCCTTCTCTCTCTCTTTCTCTTCCTTCCTTCCTTCCTTCCTTCCTTCCTTCCTTCCTTCCTTCCTTCCTTCCTTCCTTCCCTCCTT
>NW_003852401.1:39687244-39692316 GCF_000181295.1 Otolemur garnettii
CCTTCCTCCTCCCTATGTTACCCTCAGTAGAGTACCATGGTGTCACAGTTCACAGAAACCTCAAACTCTTGGGCTCAAGCAATTCTCTCTCTCTCTCTCTCTCTTTTTTTTTTTTTTGTAGGGACAGAGTTTCACTTTATCACCCTTGGTAGAGTGCTATGGCATCACACAGCTCACAGCAATCTCCAACTCCTGGGCTCAGGCAATTCTCTTGCCTCAGCCTTCTAAGTAGCTGGGACTATAGGCTCCTGCCATAATGCCTAGATATTTTTTTTGTTGCCGTTTGGCTAGGGCTTGGCTTGAACCCGCCACCCTTGGTATATGGGGCCAGCACCCTACTCACTGAGCCACAGGCACTGCCCTCAAGCAATTCTCTTGCCTCAGCCCCCCAAGTAGCTGGGATTACAGGAGCCCACCACAATGTTCATCTATTTTTAGAGATGGGGGTCTCACTCTGGCTCAGTCTGGTCTCAAATTTGTGAGCTCAGATAATCTACCCTCTTCAGCCTCCCAGAGCAGCAATTTTATTTCTATGTCAAATTAAAATTACTAAGGAGTGATATAAGAGAATATGTAACTGATATAAAAAATGTACAATATAGATGCAATATTTAGGATGTAGGCTTTTTTTGTTTTGAGACAGGAGCCTCCAGCTGTCACCCTGGGTAGAGTGCCATGGCATCACAGCTCACAGCAACCTCCAACTCCTGGGTTCAAGAGTGTCTCCTGCCTTAGCCTCCCGAGTAGCTGGGACCACAGGTGCCCGCCACAACGCCTGGTGATTTTTTGGTTGCAGCTGTCATTGTTGTTTGGCGGGCCTGGCTGGATTCAAACTCGCCACCTTGGGTGTACATGGCTGGTGCCTTAGCCACTTGAGCCACAGGTGCTGAGCCAGGATGTAGGCTTTTAAAAACTTACTTTGTAGAAGAGATAAGGAGAAATACTTGCAGAAAACTGTACAATACAAGCTTTGGGGTGGTGTTGAAAATATTACGTCTCCTTTGAAACCATCAAGGTTTTAGCCAAATATGTAGAGAGTGAGAAAAATTTATGAAGATTGCTGCTCTTTTTTCTCTGTTAAGTATTTCTAACTTTATCACCCATTTGCCAAGCAGATAAGCCTGGGGAAATCTCTCCTTACAGAGTTGGACACCATTAGTGGCCCTGCTTTGAAAATATATCGAAAGCCTGGTCATTTCTTACTTGCTTTATTGTCTAGTCACCACTCCTCAGCTGCCTGGAGTGCAGTCAAGGCTCCCGGCCCCTGCCAGCCCCTCCACCTGTCTCTACCCACAACCAGGAGGCTACTCAAGCCTGAGCCTGTTCCTGTCACTCCTCTTCTCCCCCTGCACCTCTTGGGCTTCTCTTTACTGCTCCCATTTTGCTTTCTCACCTACAGCTGCACTGATGTCTCCTTGAAGCCACCAGGCCTGCCTCTGCACTTCCCTGTTCCCACTGCTGGGATAGCTCTTCCCCAGATACCCTGGGCATGCGCTCCTCACTTGGTCAAATGTCTTCTCAAATCTCCCTTTGTTGGTGATCCCTTCCTGACTGCTCCATATACAATTGCAACCTCTCTACCTACCAAGCTCCTCTGTCCCTTTTCCTGCTACTTATATTTAATACAGGAAAAGTCAAAGTATCACTCACTGTCCAGTGACCCAGGGACTTTTATATTTTCTTCTTATATTGAGTTAAGTCTGTATCCCAATCTTATTTGCTTTATATCATCAGCTTTCTTACAAATTAAGACATAGCCTGAGTAATATTTTTCCAAATTATTATATCACTATTACTGTAACTTTGGGGCATGTGATGATTATTTGCTATTATAAATAATGCTGTGATGAACACCTTTATGCTTAAAACGTTTTCATGTTTGTATTACTTCCTTAAGAGATATTAAAAGAAGTGGTATTCCTAGGCCAGTCCCTTGAATGGGCATTTCTAAGCTTTTGATTGATGTCACTAAATTCATTTTGTAAAAAGCCATAAAAATGAGCTCTTCAAATAGAAAATTTTAAAAGATTTGAACCAATCTTTTAATGTGCCTTTAATAGATACTCTACTTTCTCACCTATACTCTTTCTTCTTTTGAGACAAAGTCTTACTTTGTTGTCCTTGGTACAGTGCTATAGTGTCAAAGCTCACAGAAATCTCAAACTCTTGGGCTCAAGAGGCCCTCTTGCCTCAGTCTCCCAAGTAGCTGGGACTACAGTGCATGCCACAATGCCCGGCTATATTTTGGTTGTAGTTGTCCTTGTTTGGCTGGCCTGGGCTGGATTCGAACCGACCAGCTCTGGTGTATGCAGCTGGTGCCTCAGCAGCTTGAACTACAGGTACTGAGCCAACACTAGCCTTTGAGACAAGAAAAGCTTTACTGCAAGTCAGTTGACAAAGCACTGAAATCTGTCTCTCTCCTTTGGAGCCTAGGATAAGGTTTTATAAGCATATGGTAATGAGGCATTCTCTGATTGGACCATGCTGTAGGGTGGTGCCAAGGCTTGATCTCATTGGATCTTGGATCCTGTCATGTAGTATCCACTTCTTAATTCAGTCCTCCATCCTCAGTCTAGCCTAAACCTTTAGGTTCCACATTTGGTTGCACACTTGATTCATCTGGGCATGCTCAGGTGACTTGACCTTCATCCTGAAGGACCATGGCAACTGAAAAACAGTTCACAAGTTTGTTACATAAAAGTCCAGCCAGGTTGGTTTGATGCAGTTACACGGCTACCCAAGTGGCCAAAGGTAGGGATGAGGGGTCAAGGTGGGTTAGGGCAAATGGGTCTTAAGAGTCTTTTGGTTTTGGGCTCCCCTTCTCCTTTGTAGGGTCTGCTGAGACTATGTTGGACCCAGATAGATACAAGCAAGGGATACAAGCAAGGGATTGGAATATAAATAAAATCAGCAACTGTAGGCTTAAAAACATTCACTTTATGAGGGGTCAGGTTTGGGAAAAAAATATTTACTTTATGATCTATTGGGATTGTGATAGCATTTAGTATTGAAGTTTTCCATCTTAGAAATAGGCATTATGGTACCCAACACATACCTCACATAAAAGGATAGATTTGAGTACTTAATATTCCCTACATGGCCAAATGGTACATAAGTATAAAGAATTGCATTACTGCATTTAGTGATCAGTGATATCTAAGTGGAAAATACCCCAGGTAAGGATAATTATTTGGATGAAGGAATTCCAACCCAAATTCCCTTGCTTCCTCATTTTAATTAAAGTACCAAAAGACATGAATTCTCTAGTGCATGGCTGAGAGCTGACACAATAGTCCAAAGGGTATCTCCTAAAGAACGGTTATTGGTTCTTTCTTTCTTCACATTATTGAGAAAACTGAAAAATATTAGTCTGTGAAATGATTTTTTTCCATGAGAAAAGAGCAGGAGAAATAAATATAAAAACTAGTAACAGTTGTTGTCTCTAGGGAGGGGTTAGCTTAGAAAAAGGGAAAAACAAAGACTTACTATTCAGTTCTGCACCTCTTGAATTTTGTAACAAGTGAGCATCTTACTTGTGTGAGGATACATCAGTCAATAGCACAGCAACATAAAGGGGCCCTCTATGTCTGCTGAGGTTGCCAAGAGGTCCTGTCTCTAGTCTTTGCTATTCAGCTAGGTGGGCCCTAGCACTGAGCATTGCAGTAGAATCCCACTAATTGGGCTTTGACCTTAAGCAAATTTTATGATGGAAATAGCAGTGTAAGGAGCTGCTTTCAGTGACCTTGGAAGCTGCCTTTGACTTATTCCATCAAATGTGTCTTAAGTGACTATCATAGGCTCAGTGAGGTGCTGGACAAGACAGACTGGCTGGTGGAGTTTATGACCAGATGAAGAAAACCATGGTGAGCATGGTGAGGAGTGTGAATAGATGTACAGGGCACTTTGAGAGAGCAGAGCAAGGGGAGTTCCCTGGTTCAGGGGTCATGAAAGTGTGGGTACAGTGTGTGCTCAGGTCTGACCCTCTCTGTCCTGCATGGTGATCACAAGCCACTAACAGCTGCTGAGTCCTTGTATTGGGGGCTAGTCTAGATGGAAACATCCTTGAGTGTAAAACACACATAGCATTTCAAAGACAGTATGAAGCAAAGAATGTGAAATACCAAATAATGTTTTGCACTGATTACGTATCTAAATGGTAATATTTTGGATATATTGGGTTACATGACATCTATTATTAAGATTAGTTTCACCTATCTCTGTCTACTCACTCAAAGTGATTATTACTAGAAAGCTTAATATTACACACGTGGTGCACAATGTATTTCCACTGGACGGTACTGTCTGGAGTTCACCATGAACCCAGTGTGCCCGAGACCTGAAGTGACCTCAACATGGTTGGCATATGGAGGGCAAGAAGGGGTGGCAAAAATGGGCCTGGGCACCAAACATGACTATTTCTTGGAGGTCCTTTCAAGGGCTGGGAGCTTCCTAAGAGCATGGGGAGCTGTTCAAGCGATGCCAACAGGCCACTGGGAAGAGCAGGTCTACACTTTAAAGAGCACTTGGTTATTGTGGGGGAGGCACTGGGAGACGGTTAAAGGAATACCGTCACCATCTATGGCTATTCTATGCTCTTGGGCTAAAATCTGAATTTTCACTGGGGCCTATAAGGCCCTTTGTACCAGACCCCAGCCTTTTGTTCCCACCTCCTGTCATGCTGTGTCCTTTGCTTTCTTTCTGCAATGGGGCTGAATCTTCTCCATCTCAGGACCTTCTCACTCCCTAATCCACTTTGCCTGAGGTGCTTTAGCATAGCTATTTTCAGAACGGGCTTGTTGTTGTTACTAGAGGTTTTTCTCAGCTCTATCTGTAGTTACCTCCTTAGAAAAGCCTTCTCTGGCTCAGCGCCTTTGGCTCAAGCAGCTAAGGCACCAGCCACATACACCTGAGCTGGTGGGTTCTAATCTAGCCCGGGCCACCAAACAACAATGACGACTGCAACCAAAAAATATCTGGGCATTGTGGAGGGCGCCTGTAGTCCCAGCTACTTGGGAGGCAGAGGCAGGAGACTCGCTTGAGCCCAGGAGTTGGAGGTTGCTATGAGCTGCAAT
>NW_003852401.1:39692336-39710015 GCF_000181295.1 Otolemur garnettii
CTCAAAAAAAAAAAAAAAACCCTTCTCTATTAGAGATATACCCAGAAGTGTTTCTGGGTGAAATGATATTGATGTTGGGAGTTTGAAAAAAAAAAAAAAAAAAAAAAAAGAAAGAAAGAAAGAAAAGAAAAGCCTTCTCTAACTCCTTCCTAAAGTATCTCCCCTCCAGTTATTACCATTATTTTTTTCAATGCACTCATCATCATCTGAAAGTATCTTAGGCTTTATACGTTTGCATGTCTATTGTCTGTCTTTTTACCTTGGGATATGAACTACTGGAGAGGAAAGGCCTTGCTTGTGTAATATGCTCACGTGATAGCTGTAGCTTTGGGTTGGGGAGACTACAAGGGAACCTGGTAGACGGAGTACAGAGAAGGCCCAGGATATAAGTGTAAGGGCATAGATGACAGAGGACGAGCTGGCACTGGGGACTATAGGAACTTCTAGAAAGGAAGAAGAGTGTCGTGTTGTGGAAACCTATGGAAGAGCCATGTTTGAAAGAGCTTGTGGTCAACGGTGAAGACGGCTGCCTAGTGTCTACTGCCCATGGAGACCTGGGTGGCACTGGTGACCTTAGTGATGGGGTGTGAGCTGGACTGCAGGGCAGAGCACACAGGGCGAGAGAGTGGAGGAGCAGTTGTGCATGCTGCCATTCCTTCATGGTAGGTCCCAGCATGCAGCTGGAGGATGACACGTAGCCTCTAGAGGAATTATTTTTTCCAATGGGAGACAGTTGAGTGGATGGGCTGAGGCTAGAAGAAAAGCTGAAATTAGAGACGAGGATGATGGATGTCACTGGGTCTGCGAGAGGCCAGAGGAGACAGAACCAGGAGACGCAAAGAGGGTGGGCTGTAGATAGGAGGAGGACGCCACCTCCCTTGTAACAGGAGAAAGGCGAAACATTTACTCAACCCTTGCGATTGGCAAACAACACAGAAAATGTGGTCCCCATCTCCAGGAACTTTGCAATCTGGTTGGAGTGGCAAGACAGTGCAACAGAAAGAATAATAACTCAATGTGAAATAAACCTGCAGGCAACAAGTGCTGTGGTGTTTCAGAGGAGAGCAAGATTAACTCCTGACGCTGTGATCAAGGAAGTTTTCATGAAATGTGTCATCTGATGTGGGCCTTGAAAGCAGGGTAGCATCTCACAAGCTGGAGACACAAGTGGTAAAAGAAAACAGAGGCGAGCACACTTCATGTAAAGGGACAGGCGTGGACAGAGGAATGAAGTACTGCACTTCCGGTACTTCCGTCAGTTTATCCTTCAGCTAGGAAATAGAATTTTTTTTTTGGACACTAATAGATCATGGCAATTTAGAGGAAGAAAGAGACCTTAGAGATTATCTCTTCAGATGTTCTTATTTTTCGAGGTATGAAAACTGGGGTTCAGAGAGACAGAAATAACTATTGAAAGTCACAAAACTGGTGCCAGAGTTTGGATCTGGCTCATAAATGTAGCTTCCGCAATAAGTTTATTGTACAGGTTGTAAAGATATAATATAAATAAGACCACACCAAATATTATTGAATTATGCCAGAAATGCAAGAAAGACTAGATAAATTTTAAGGTTTTTTTTTTTTTTGAGGCAGGGTCTCACTATGTCACCCTCAGTAGACTGCCATGGTGTCACAGCTCACAGCAACCTCAAACTCTTGCCCTTAAGCGATTCTCTTGCCTCAGCCTCCCAAGTAGCTGGGACTATAGGCACCCGCCACAATGCCTGGCTTTTTTTTGTTACAGTTGTCATTGTTGTTTAGCTGGCCCGGGCTGGGCTCGAACCCGTCAGCCCCAATGCATGTGGCTGGCGCTGTAGACATTGTGCTACGGGTGCTGAGCCATAAAAGATATTTTATTGCAACCTACATTAAAGAAGAGTTTAGGAAGATTTGTTACTAGGAGGTTACCTAATGACTTCTGCAATTCACCAGATTTATCCTAGTCTCCTACATCTTGGCCAAACTAAGCCCCAGTTGGCCAAAGTGAATTTGAAGGAAAATCTATGTTAACTCAAAGTATAAATTTATAAAAGAGAAAGAGAAGGATAATGAGAAGGTATTAGGGTCTCATGGCTGTTGTAGCAAATTACCACACACTTAGTGGCTAGAATCAACAAATTTACTACCTTACAGGTATGTTTTGTTTTTTTAAGACAGTGTTTCACTCTGTCACCCTGGGTAGGGTGCTGTGGCATCACAGCTCACAGCAACCTCAAACTCATGGGCTCAAGTGATCTTCTTGCCTCAGCCTCCAGAGTAGCTGGGAGGTACCTGCAATAATGCCCAGCTAATTTTTCTATTTTTTAGTAGAGACGGAGTCTTGCTGTAACTCAGGCTGCTCTTAAATACCTCAGCTCAAGGAATCTACCTACCTTGGCCTCCCAGAATCCTAGGAGTACAGGTGTGAGTCACCATGGCTGGCCTACCTTACAGTTTTAAACAAATATCAAGCTGAATTTCCTTGATATTCTTTCATATCTTTTGTTCTATTTTGGTGCTTAGCTATTGGACCCAGCGGGAGGGATGACATGTTCAATACAGGTCTCGTTAGATGAAACCAAGGTGTTATTAGGGCTGTGTACTTTCTCTCTAGAGGAGCATCTGTTTCCTGTCTTTTCCAGCTTCTAAAGACTGCTCTCATTCCTTGGCTGTGGGCTGTGACCTTCTTATTCCATAGTCAATGTCAGCCACAGCTCTTCTCTTAGAGAACTGGCGTTCCCTCCAATCACAGCTGGAAAAGGTTCTCTGCTTTTAAGCACTCCTGTGACTAGATTGGGCCCACCTGGATATTCTGGGCCCTCCTCATCTCAAGTCCTCATCTTTATTACATCCGAAGTTCCCTTTGCCAGGTAAGATAGCAAATTCTCAGGTTCTGGCATTAGGACAGGGACATATTCGGGGCTCCATTATTTTGCCTATCACAAAGAAGTAAAAGGAGGAAAAGACACATTACAGACCATTGGATGACTTACAGATAATTAGAAAAGAAAATGAACACCGATTGTTGGTATAAGTTTATTAAATCATAGCAGATATCACTTTATTATTTAATAGATCTGGGAAATACCAGAGGCAAATCTGTCATCTAATTTTTGTTAGGATGTTCTTGCAGAAAGATGAAAGAACGTGAGTAAGATCCCACCACAGTAAGCCCCATTCACAACTCACTAAACTAATGAAAAGCGGGTTCAGATGTAAACCTGGATGAGCCCCTCCTACTGTGACACGGGGCTTTCTGTCCTGGGTCCTTCTTCACCCAGAGAATTATCAGTGACTCGGAGAAAGACTTAAAGGTCAGGTGTAGCAAATTACAAAAATCAAGGGAAAATCTCCATAAACCGGGAAGATAGAAGGAAACCACATGTATCATACAAGAATAAACCTGAAGCCTTAAATTTCAAGGAGAAAATAAATTAAATACAGGATAGATGATACTGTATTAGGGGTCAATTTATGTAAAAATCTTTTTTTTTTTCTTCAAAAAAGCAATGGCTGTGTCTGTGAAAGTAGAAGTGACGTTAAGGGCACCAGTTAACAAACGCTGAGCGTCTACCGTGTACCAGGCACTGCACGAGGGGCTTTGCCTATGCCATATATTTTTACTCTCACAATAAGTCCATAAGAAATAATGGTTATCTCTGTTTCACAGGTGAACATAGGGTTCAGAGGTGTGAAGCAGCTTGCTCAAGATTACAAAATCATTTATCTGTACAAACTTGGGCCTGACTCCAAAGACCAGGCTTGTATCACAGAATGACAAATGTTTTCAAAGGGTTGAAGAATTGTAGCTTCATTAGTAAAAGCAGCATCCAGGTCATTACAGAAAACATCGAGAGGATATGATTTATTTCAATCTCCTTACTTTACAAGGGGCTTTGACAAATTGTTTTGTTGGTTTGTTTTAATTTTTGCAGTTTTTTTGCCAGAGCTGGGTTTGAACCCGCCACCTCCAGCATATGGGGCTGGCACCCTACTCCTTTGAGCCACAGGCGCCACCCCACGTTACAGTTTGTTTGTTTGTTTGTTTGTTTTTTGACAAATTTACATGTATCTAAAGGACTGTGGTGGACACAAAGTCCTATTAGCAGTAAATGATCCAACTTGGGATGTCTGCCTTAAAAAGCCTTAGGATCAGGGTGGATGGTACAGAAACTTAATACTCACTAGAAATAGTCAAGGAGAGGAGAAAAATTTCTCTTCTAGAAGTAGTATGGAGGTAATTTTGGTTCAAGAGGGTTTAATGATAATGATTTATGTTAGGAAGTTAGTATTCAAGGGCAGACTTTGTATGAGTTTCTTGGAAGCTGCAAAAAAAGTGCTTTCATCTTTGGGATTAAATAAATGGTGCTCAGCCTAGATAGGTGCTCAATTTGCGTCTGTTAAGTGTGTGGACAAGTGACCTTGTCAGGGACACTGTATGAGAAATTAATAAATTGAGAAGGAAGTTACAAGAGGTAAACTTTAGGGTTATTTTCAAGTTTGAGTTTTCTTTGATTTGATGTAGATTGTTGAATTGAGATAAGGAGGGTGAACAACCTATAGTTGTGGGTTTGCTGCCTTTTTTGTTGTGTTACTGGTAAGTTAATAAGAAGTTCTAACAGCCTGATTGGCACTAAGCTCTAATGACCTGAATAACAACATCAAAAGTGTTTCATACTTGTATTACAAATAAGTCTCTTTTTAAACATGTTGACATTTAAATTGTTCTTGAGTGGCCTTCGCTACTTTTTTTCTGCATTCTTGCAAGGTTGATTGGCTGAGTCATAGAAAAACAAACTAAATTTGCAATCTAGCCACTTGCTATAAACAAGCTGGCAATAGAAGGGTCTTGAGGGGTTATGGCTATGACAACAGCCCCCAAGAATCTAGTGGGATATGTTTAGAGGGTTCAGTAGGCCATAAGTCATAAACTGTGGTGCAGGAAAGATGAGTGGGGGATACAGACATGGAAAGGGATGGCATAGAACTGAGCCAGGGTTAGCAGTGACCTATATTACAGGATCTGAAGAACTCAAAGGAAAGCCACTGTCCAGTTTAATATATTCAAAAATGATCCTATATTACAGGATCTGAAGAACTCAAAGGAAAGCCACTGTCCAGTTTAATATATTCAAAAATGATCCTATATTACAGGATCTGAAGAACTCAAAGGAAAGCCACTGTCCAGTTTAATATATTCAAAAATATTCAATAATACTGAGGCTCACGTCTGTGATCTTAGCACTCAGGGAGGCTGAGGTGAGTGGATTGCCTGAGCTCAGGAGTTTGAGACCAGCTATCTCTAAAGTAAATAGGCAGAAGTTGTGGCAGGCGCCTGTCGTCCCAGCTACTTGGGAGACTGAGGCAAGAGAATGGCTTGAACCCATGAGTTTGGGGTTGTTGTGAGCTAAGATGCCATGGCACTCTACCAAGGGTAACAAAATGAAACTGTCTCAAAAATAAATAAATAATAACATGGAGGTCATATGCATGCATGTCAAAATCCCATCTTTAATACAACCAAATAAATGTATGAATATTACGTATTTGTGGTTCTAGTGGAGCAGACAGCTGAATTTCCTTGATAGTCTTTCATATCTTTTGTTCTATTTTGATGCCCAGCTATTGGACCCAGTGGGAGGGATGCCATTGAGTTGGCAAAACTGCAATCCTTTTATATCCAGCCCCTCCACACCAATGTTTTATATCCAGTTATTTGGAATTCTCCATTGTCAGCCTTTACAATGCTTATTACCATTTGAGATCATGTCACCACGGACACTACAAGTGGCCTCTATGTGCAGTTCTTTAGTCCTGTGCAATATGCCTCATTGGAATTTAATCTTTGGGAATTCTCAAATTAATTTACCATTGCAGTCATTCTAGCTAATGACCACTTCTTTGTACTAGATGCCTGAAAATTCCTTTAGTTTTCAGAGAAGTCTGTTTTTTTTTTAGGAAAGGTAAACTTCTAAAGCCCTTTAACAGAAGTTAGTTTATCAGATTAGTTGGCCTAGCTTTGCTTTCCGAGGGTCCTTCGTGTGCCACTCTGTCTCTTTATGAAACTGATGGCATTTTCAAGCTGGGTAATTAAGGAGATTTTAATTAAAAGACATTTACAGAGTCTGTGTGGTTTAAGAAAAGCAAGAAGGGCTGGGACAGTACCCCAGGCTAGTGATAGTGCAACTTGATTATCACACCTGGTTCTGATGGTGGATGAGGGCCAGGAACTGGATGTCAGTCTCTTCTCTCCTATTTACTGCCGGTCTCTCACATGAAGAAAACCTAAGCAAAACTAGAGGGTGTGGTCCATCCAGGTCATTCTCCTGGGGCGGGGGGAGGGCTCATCTGGAGAGGCAAAAGTAAGAGATCTAGCACAATGTGTAATAAAGCCGGTGTTCCCAGGGCACTGTGCTTGATCTTCTTAAATCAGCTACTTCCCCTGTGCCATCTCATTTATGATTTTTACTCTTCCCCTCATCCCATACACTAATGCCCAAATAAGTCCACCCAAAGGGACTTCTCAACACTCCCTAAACCAACCTATTAAAACTCATCATATTTACGCCCCTTATCCAACCTGCCCTTCCTCCCAGATTCTGCATCTTAGTTAAGATATCACCATCCTGGGCCAGATGTGGTGGCTCATGCCTGTAATCTCAGAACTCTGGGAGGCTGAGGCAGGTGGATTGCCCGAGTTCACAGGCTAGAGACCAGCCTGAGCAAGAGCAAGACCCTGCCTGTAAAAAATAGCTGAGTGTTATGGTGGGTACCTGCAGTTCCAGCTACTTGGGAGGCTGAGGCAAGAGAACTGCTTGAGCCCAAGAGTTTGAGGTTGCTGTGAGCTATGACACCACAGTACTCTACTAAGGGTGACCAAATAAGACTTTGTCTCAAAAAAAAAAAAAAAATCCCTATCCTGGTGTCCATGTCAGAAATCCGGGAGTTATTTCATACCACACAGTCTTTTCCTCAGCCTCAATGTCCCATCACCAATTCTGCTGATTTTGCCTCTAAGCTATTTCTTCATCTAACTTCTTTTTCCCCATTATTACTTCCATTTTTCTGGTTTAAGTGATTACTACCTCTGGTAACATGTCTTCTGGTCTCTAGTGAGGAGCAAGTTCCCTCTTTAAACAATGACCCACATTTCCTTCAGAGTATACGCTTAGAAATAAAATATATTTTATTCACTCGTTGATTTAGAAAATGTTTATTGAGACCTATTATGTGTTAAATACTACACAAAGCATCGGACATTTGGAAAGGACAGACATGTTCCTTTCTTTTGGTGGTATCTTGTGGTTGAGAGAGACAAGTACAGAAAGACAGGTGCAATGATAGAATTGTAAGAAAGGCTCTTAGCTTACAACAGGGATAAGGGTGGTGGGGAAAACTCCCCAGAGAAAGAAAGCAGTGGTTAAGTTAATTCTAAAGAACTAGCAGGGGTTAGCCAGGGAAAGATGTTTCGGACTGAGTGCAACCCGGTTCAAGTGCTAGAAGCAAGAGAGAAGGAGAACTAAATACAATGTGTGTGAAGCAGGAAGTATGACATCAGTATCAGCTGATGAAGACTTTTGTCAGGGACTTTGGACTTCATCTCAAAGTTTATGGGGACCTCTGGAGAACTTAAGCTGAGGGATGACATGATCACATTTGGATTGTGAAAGGATTATTTTTAAAGTTATTGGGTGATGAATGGACTTGAAAGGGGGTAAGACTGGAGGCAAATTTGTTGTTAAGTTCTTTCACTGAACTAAGGAGGTAGCAGTGGATATGAACTGATCCAAAATATATGAAGGTAAGATTATTTCCAGGACACACCGAAAGATTGCACTTGAAGGGTGAGGGAGAGAAATGAATTTAGACTGATGCTTAGGACTCTGGCTTAAGCAATTGGGTGGATGGTGCAAATATTCATCAGGGTAGGGAATTTAGAAAGAAGAGATGTAAGAGACTTAGGTAATGAACTTGATTTTGGACATGCTGAGTCTGTGATCCATTCAAGTGATGCTGAGTTGGATGTCCATGTCTATATTTTGAATCATGACAGGAAATGAAACTTTTCAGGCCATGGCTATTGAATAAAAATTGTATAGAAATTATTGGAGGAAGGAGAGAACAAGTGTACCGTGAGTTAGGAGGAAAAATTTTTAGTCCACATTAATTACTGGATCAAGGCCGAATTCTTTTTGTTTTAAATTAATTTTCATTAAATCATAACTTTGTACATTGATGCATTAAGGCCAAATTCTTAAGTTAAATCTTTTCTCTCTGACTTTGGAATCTCTATCAGTACCAAATTGCTGGTGAGTTTCCATGTGTACTTGGGGTCTCTGCTTCTTGGCTATCCATCTTCTCTTTGCTTTTAGTGTTTTCTTTGACTAAAATGCCTGCTTTGACTTCTTTATCTGGTTATTGCTTAAAAACTTAAAAACTTCCCAAAATTATTTTAAGACTGTCCACTCCAGGAAGACCTCACTTGCACTTCTGGTTAGGTTGATGTCCTCTCCTCCCTTCTCGTAGTTTTTTCTTTATGCACTTATCCTACCTCTTCTCACATGGTATTGAAATAATTTGCCCACCTGGCTCATCATACAGATAGTTCCATGACTTTGAGGATCGTGCTGCATGTGAAATTTCCCAGGAAGCTGATTCTAAGACCGAATATAGTGTATGTGATGTTTATTCAGGAGTGGTCTTGGGATCATCACCTGTAGAATGGAACAAAGGAAGGAGGAGTGGATTGAGGAAAAAGATGAGCTCTGGTATAAACCTAACAACTGCCTCACCCCACACCATGAAGTGCTCTGGAGCTAGCGTGGCCTTTCAGAGTTGTTCCAAATCGGATCGAGGTGGCTTGCCTCCACATACCCCTGACTCTATCACTCAGTCACTGGGCAGGGGCCACCCAGGAAGGGGCATGACCTTGGGTGAGGCAGCTCTGCAGCTGAAGCAATAACTGAAGAGGCCAACAGCTGAGGAACACCTGCTGACAGCACCCCCCTGCCGCAGGGCAGCGCATCCTTTCTTGAAGGGGGATCAATCAGGGCAGTGTACCGCAGGGTCCACCATAGATGCTGTATTTTCTCTTTGCATTTTTCGGGCCCACCATAGTTATATAGCACATAGTAGACCAAACTGGATGTCCATAGGACAAATTTGGCTGGTAGACAAGTATTGTTTTGTTCACCTACCATGGGAATTTTAGAAATTAGTTCATTTAAGAATTGGAAGATTTTATATTAAAATCATGGATACTAGCTTTTCTTGAAAAATCAAAGTATGTGGAAACACTGGATCTTTGTCTGAGATGCAGACTGGGGTCTGAGTTGAGCAGCAGTTGTCCTCAACCTTCCCCCTCCTCTGATGCATGGAACCCTGCCTGCCACATGTGTTTATATTACCCTTGGTCCTTTGAGTTTGTCCCCACTCCCCATTAGTTATTAAAGAAGCGTTTATTGAACTGAGAAAAGATTTACATTCCTGTGTTATACTTCTCAAGGAACATTCATGTACACGGACTAATTTAATCCTTAAAACAATTCTGAAAATTAGTATGATCACTCCCATTTTAAGTTGAGGAAACTGAATCCCAGGGTCTCTAGCCAGGAAGCAATAGGATTATGACTTGAAATCAAATCAAGCATTTTGATCTGAAACCCCACGATCCTCCCACTGTGATGTTAAAGAGGACAATCGGATGAGGTTGTAACTAGCCTAGGCAGAAAGAAAAAACTTCTTACCAAACTAAAAATACTGAGTGAGAAAGAAATTGGAATATTTCTAAGCTGGCAGCAACGACTGGAAAGGGAGACTGTTCTTTAAGGACCTCCTTTTTTTTCCAGATGGCTTCAAAAGAATAAAAACAATTAGAGCTGCAAGGGAGAGTGGGAGACAAGACAAGGTTGATGATCAAAGGGAAGAGCTGTGTAGGGAAATAGCAACATTTCATGCACAGCCACACACACACACACACACACACACACACACACACGCTGAAAACGTGTCAGCAGCGCCAGGTCATTGGTAACTGCCAAAAATAAGACCGAAATAGATTGTTAAAAGAGAGACAATATTGCCAACGCTGAGTTGTTTGCCTGTCTCAAAGGGACAAAATTCAGAAAGGTGGAATGAAAAAAAATGTAACCAATTGACTGGAAATATGATGAAAATACAATGGCTTCTGTGCCGGATCAGGATCAAAACTTTTTTTTTCATTACATTAAACATGGCTAGTCCAAAGGTTTGAAAATAACATTTTTCTTCTCTCTATAATTTTAAATAAAGGATTTTATTTCACGTATTTATTTATTTTTTGAGACTGAGTCTCACTTTGTCGCCTTCAGTAGAGTGCCCTGGCATCTTAGCTCATCAGCCTCAAACTCCTGGGCTCAAGAGATAGCCTTGCCTCAGCCTCTCAAGTAGTTGGGATTGTAAGTGCCCACCACAACACATGGCTATTTTTAGAGACAAGGTCTCAATTTTGCTCAGGCTGGTCTCAAACTCCAATGCGCAGGCAATCTGCCTACCTTGATGAAATTCTTAACTTCATCTCAGCAAAAAAACCATATTTTGTTGATTCATAATTGGACATATTTATATGTTATTTTGATATGTATATTCAATGTGTAATGATCAATTTATGGGGTAATTGTGATATCTGTCACTGCAAACATTTACCATTTGTGTTGAGAACATTCCAAATTTTCTCTTCTAGTCATTTTGAAATATACAATAAATTATTATTTATTATTTATTATTTTTTTATTTTTTGAGACAATCTCACTCTTGTCACCCTGGAAAGAGTACCATGGCTTCATCATAGCTCACAGCAACCTCGAACTCTTGGGCTCAAGTGATCTTCTTGTCTCAGCCTCCAGAGAAGCTGGGACAACAGGCATACATGACCACCCGGGCTAGTTTTTCTATTTTTAGTAGAGAGAGGGTCTCGCTTTTACTCAAGCTGGTGCAACTCCTGAGTTCAAGCAATCCACCTGCCTTGGCCTCCCAGAGTGCTAGGATTATAGGCATGAGGCACTGCACCTTGCCTACAGTAGATTGTTGGTAACTATAGTCACCCTACTGTACTGTGGAATACCAGGACTTATTCTTTCTAACTGTATTTGTGTATCCATTAACCTAATTCTCTTCATACCTCCTCCAACCTCTAAAAAAAACTTAAAGTTTAATTTTAATGATTATAAACTACTTGTTTCAGACAGCAGATATTCATAGTATATAAATACGAATGAAGAATATAAAATTATATAATCATAATTTCCATCACACTGTGTAAGAGATCTCAGAGGCGACTTTATTACTTTGTGATTTATACTCACATACAGTTTTTTTAAAAATAGAATTTGGAAACATTAGTTCTTGAAAACATGACTGATAAAATTAGAGCTTTGGGTGGAGGAAGGCATAGCTATTAAATGAGAAATTTACCAATTTCCTTAGGTTTCATGAGTCAAGGTAAATGTATTTAGATCAAATTTTACCACAGTGTATCTTTATGTATGTATGTGTATATGTATCTATCTATCCATCCATCTATCTATCTTATATCACCTATTTTTTTTGTTGTTATTCTTTAAAGAGATAAGGTCTCACTGTCACCCAGGCTGGAGTGCAGTGGTACAGTCAGGGCTCACTGCAACCTTGAACTTCTGTCCTCAAGCAGTCCTCCCAGCTCAGCCTCCCAAACTGCTAGGATTATAGGTGTGGGCCACAACACTTGGCCTATCTAGCTGTCTTTCTATCTACCTACTTAACTAACAGCCTATCTACTGTCGTGGACTGAATTATGGTCCCTCTAAATTCATATATTGAAGCTCAAATCTCCCCTGACTGTATTTAGAGACAGGACTTATATGGAGGTAATTAAGACTAAATGAGGTTGTAAGGATAGGACCCTAATCCTTTAGGACTAATGTCCTTACAAAAAGAGGCAGAAACACCAGAGCTCTGTGTGCCCTGCAGGCACACAGAAAGAAGGCTGTGTGAGAACATATCAACAAAACAGCTATCCAAAAGCCAGGAAGAGAGGCCTTACCCATTCAAAATTGCCCTCCTGGCCTTGGACTTCAAGCCTCCAGAACTGTTGTCTAAGCCACTTGATCTGTGGCATTTTCTTATGGCACCCTGAAGACCAAGGCACATATAATACATATGGAGAAAAAGTGGGAAGAAGACATGCATGGAGTTAACAGAACACCAGATTCAAGGGCTTAGGCTGGGCACTGTGGCTCACACCTGTCATCCTAGCACTCTGGGAGGCCGAGGCAGGTGGATTGCTTGAGCTCAAGAGTTCAAGACCAGCCTGAGCCAGAGCGAGACCCCATCTTTAAAAAAGATAACTAGGCCTGGCTCGGTGCCCATAGCACAGTGGTTATGACGCCAGCCACATACACCAAGGGTGGCAGGTTCAAACCTCGCCCAGGCCTGCTAAACAACAACAACTGCATCAAAAAATAGCTGGGCATTGTGGTGAGTGCCTGTAGTTTCAGCTACAAGAGTTTGAGGTTTCTGTGAGCTGCGACGCCACAGCACTCTACCAAGGGTGACATAGTGAGACTCTGTCTCAAAAAAAAAAAGACAAAAAAACAAAAAACCCAGACCTTGTGCCAGATGCCTATAGTTCCAGCAACTTAGGAGGCTGAAGCTAGACAATCACTTGAGCCCAGGAGTTTGAGGTTGCTGTGAGGTATGATGCAATGGCACTCTTATACCAAGGATGACAAAGTGAGACTCTGTCTCAAAAAAAAAAAAAAATCATATGTTACTCTTTTTTATACATAAAACAGAAAATATAAGTGAAATAAATCAGTGATTTCCAATGTTTCCTCCATTCAGAGTTCAAATTTTCTAAATTATTTTCTAACCAAGACTTATTGACAATTATCACTTCATAGTATTATCTTTTTTGGAACCAGAGTCTCACTATGTCACCCTTGGTAGAATGTCGTGGTGTCACAGCTCACAGCAACCTCAAACTCTTGGGCTTAAATGATTCTCTTGCCTGAGCCTCCCAAGCAGCTGGGACTATAGGCACCCACCACCGTGCCTGGCTATTTTTGTTGTTGTTGTTGTTGGCCTGGGCTGAGTTCAAACCACTAGCCTGGGTGTATGTGGCTGGTGCCCTAACCTCTGAGCTATGGGTGCCACCCATTCACAGTATTATCTTATATATGCCTTAAGAACGTCAGTAATGCAGCATTTCTTTTTTCTTTCTTTTGAGACACAGTCTTACTTTGTTACCCTTGGTAGAGTGCCATGGCATGATGGCTCACCATAACCTCAAACTCTTGGGCTCAAGTGATCCTCTTGCCTCAGCCTCCCAAGTAGCTGGGACTATAGGCACTTACCACAACACCTGGCTATTTTTAGAGACGGGTTCCCAGTCTTGCTCAGACTGGTCACGAACTCCCGAGTTCAGGAAATTGATCTAACTCAGCTTCCCAGAATGCTAGGATTACAGGCAGGAGCCACCACTCTCGGCTGTAATGCAGCATTTCTTTTCTTTTCTTTTTTTTTTTTTTGAGACAGAGTCTCACTTGGTTGCCCTCAGTGGTATCACAGCTCACAGCAACCTTAAACTCTTAGGCTTAAGTGATTCTCTTGCCTCAGCCTCCCAAGTAGCTAGGACTACAGGTGCCCACCACAAGGCCTGGCTATTTTTTTGTTGCAGTTGTTTAGCGGGCCAGGGCCGGGTTTGAACCCGCCACTCTCAGTGTATGTGGCTGGTGCTGTAACCGCTGTGCTATGGGTGCCAAGCCCAATGCAGCATTTCGTAAAAGTGCTCTGCTGACATCTCTGAGATTTTCTTCCAAGCCATTGATACCAATCCTGTAAATTCTTATGCTGCTGTTGAAGATATTAATACAGACTTTTAGGCACTAAGCTGGAATTATAATTCATCCTCAAGGGGTCTTTGTTTTGCTCTCTGAATGGGATTCCTTCTGAGTAGTCATGTATGTTGGAATAGCAATCAAGTATACATGCGTGTAGACAGTGACACAATAAAACAATCAGTGAAATATGGTGTGTAGGGGCTCAGAGGACAGATGGTATTCGACATTATGTGATTTGGTAAGACCATTAAAGGAAAGCATTTGATTAGAAAAAGAAAGAGACCCAGGACTAAGCACTACAACATTCCATCGTTTAGAAGTTTGATGAAGGAAAACCCAGCGAAGGCAATTAATAAAGAGAAGCCCAAGAAATCAGAGAAAAGTCTGATTTCCTTAAACAAATAGAGAACTGTGTTTTCCAAAGGCAGGAGTTATTGGTTAGCTGTGTGGGATTTTGCTGAAAGCTTCACTGAGAGAGAATAGAGAGCTATCCTTCACAATCCGGCAATGTAGAGGAAACAGGGACAGCACGAGTACAGTTTTGCTTGTATGTGGAACAAGGCATTGAGTAGATACTGAAGTAGAAATGAGGAAAAGAAAGAAGTCATTTTTGCACCTGTAAAATGGCATCTATTAGAGTGTGTTTTATAAGCATGGGGAAGATCCAGTATGAGAAGATCTTTTTTTTTTTTTTTTTGAGACAGAGCCTCAGGCTATCCCCCTGGGTAGAGTGCCATGGCTTCACTGCTCACAGCAACCTCCAACTCCTGGGCTCAAGCAAGTCTCCTGCCTCCGCCTCCCAAGTAGCTGGGACCACAGGCGCCTGCCACAACGCCTGGCTAGTTTTTGGTTGCAGCCATCATTGTTGTCTTTTGGTGGGCTCGGGCTGGATTTGAACCTGCCACCTTAGGTGTATGTGGCTGGCGCCTTACTTGAGCCACAGGTGCCGAGCCAAGAGAAGATCTTGATAGTAGAGGAGGGAGAGAAAGCGATAGGACAATGAGATTAAGTCCTTAACACATAAAATTAACCAACACACCAAGAAACCGATACGAGGCTCTTCTTTAAGTGAGCTCTAGCTGTGTTGCAATAGTGCTGGGGAGGAATTACTGATAGGGAAAGTCAGAGATCTCAGGGATCAGTGACCACATGGGTTCTAGCTCTGGCTAATGTGATGTACATTCACCACACCCCATCTTTACCACCAATTACTACTAAAAGCTCTGGACAAAATACATGTACCAGCAGCTGTCAGAGGATTTTTCAAGTGCTGAAAGAAAAAAATGGTCAATCTGGATTTTATTCAGCAAAAATGCCTTTTGGGAATGAGGGTGGAATCAAAATATTTCTAGATGTAGGAAAACTAAGAGAATTTGTTCCCAGAAGATCTGCTCTAAAAGAAATCTTGAAGGACGTTTTTTCGGGCTTAAGGGAAATGATCTTAGAGCAAAACCCGGAACTGCAGGTGTGAAGGAAGCACACAAATAGTAACTATGCAGGTAAAATATAACAGACTATTTTTTCCTCCCAAATACTTACAGCTTTTTCTTTTTTCTTTTTTTTGAGACAGAGCCTCACTCTGTTGTGCAGGCTAGAGTGCTGAGGGGTCAGCTTCGCTCACAGAACCTCAAACTCCTGGGTTCCCATGATCCACCTGCCTCATCCTTCTGAGCAGCTGGGACTACAGGTGCCTGCCACAATGCCTGACAGATTTTTCTATTTTTATTTATTTATTTATTTTTGAGACTCTGTAGCCCTGGATAGAGTGCCATGGCATCATAGCTCACAGCAACCTCAAACTGTTGGGCTCAAGCGATCCTCTTGCTTCAGCCTCCCAAAGCACTATACCTGGCTCATTTTTCTATTTTTATTTTATTTATTTATTTATTTATTTTGAGACAGCCTCATTATGTTGCCCTTGGTAGAGTGCCATGGTGTCATAGCTCACAGCAACCTCAAACTGTTGGGCTCAAGCCATCCTCTTGCCTCCACCTCCCAAGTAGCTGAAACTATAGGCCTGTGCCACAACACCTGGCTCATTTTTCTATTTTTAATTTAATTTAATTTATTTACTTATTTATTTTGAGTCAGAATTTCATTAAGTCGCCCTCAGTAGAGTGCCATGCTGTCACAGCTCACAACAACCTCAAACTCTTGGGCTTAAGCAATTCTTAAGCTATTCTTCTTAGGAGCCTCAGCCTTCTAAGTAGCTGGGATTATAGGCACCCACCACAATGCCTGGCTATTTTTTTGTTGTCATTGTTGCTTAGCAGGCTCTGGCTGGGTTCAAACTGACCAGCCCCAGTGCATGTGGTCCTAACCACTGAGCCACAGGCACCAAACCAGTTTTTCTATTTTTAGTAGAGACTGGGTCTCACTCTTGCTCAGGCTAGTCTTGAACTCCTTAGCTCAAGCAATCGCCCATCTTGGCCTCCCAGAGTGCTAGGATTACAGGCGTGAGCTGTCATGCCCATCTAGAATACTTAAAACTATTATTATTAAAGGCAAAAATTATAACATTGTTTGATGGCATTTTCCATTAAGTAGGTATGATAACATAAGACAATTGCAAAATAAAGAGGCAAGAGGAAGGAGATCTGTGTTTCTAAAATTTCTGCATTACACTTGCAGTGATAAACTAGGAATTCTATGTAAACTGTGAAAAGTTAGGTATTTAGATTGTAATTCCTGCAATTAATTCGAAAACATTTATACAAGGAGATAAAGTGAAAAAGCCCATAGATAAAATACACTACAGGTATTTTTTTAAATTCAGCAGAAAGCAAAAAAGGGTAGACAGAGGGGAAAAATCCACAGAGGGGACAAACAGAAAATAAACAGATGAGAGACCTAAACCCAAATAAATGAATAACCACATTAAATGTAAATACACTAAATCTATCAATTAAAAAACAATGTTTAAAAAAAAAAACCCAAAACAGGACCCAACGTTAGAATAACTACAAGAAACTCATTTTTTTCCTTTTATGATTCTGTTTTATTAGTTTTATAAATTAACCTTTTTGTTTTGAGACAATCTCATTTTCTCATGCAGTTGTAGTAAATAAATGAGAGGTTAGGTCTGGTGGCTTATACCTGTAATCCTAGCACTTTGTGAAGCTGAGGTGGGAGGATCACCTGAGGCCAGGAGTTTGAGACCAGCCTGAGCAACAAAACAAGACCCAGTCTCTTTAAAAATATAGAAAAAAAAAAAAAAGCCAGGCATGATGGCACATACCTATAGTCCCAGCTAATGAAGGGCTGAGGTTGGAGGATCACTTAAGCTTAAGGCTTCAAGGTTGCATGAATTAGCCTGACACCACTATATTCTAGCTTGGGTGACACAGTAAGACCATATAAATAAATAGGAAGGAATAAAGGAAGTAAGGAAGGTCTGTACTCATTTGTCAAAACTCTGAGAATTATACATGAAAAGAGTGAATTTTATTGTATGTAGCTTAAAAAATAAAATTTTGATTAGTGATAATATGGCTGCAGGTTGGCACTGAATTCAAATGCTGTTAAGTTGGGAAGAGATCTCCCAAGTAACCCCAGTGCCCTGCCCCAACAGGAATTTCACTTCTTTTAGGAAAGTATATAGATAACTAATCAAATGTGCACTGTTGTCATGGTTATTTAGGAGGGGAACTAAATGGCCTCCTTGAATTCTTGAGTTCTTCCTGAATTGCCCCAACTGGGTTTGCTTGTGATAATGATACTGTTGTGCCCACCCCGGGGGTCGCCTACCCAAAGACCACTCACAATCACGAATCGATGCAAAAAGCAAGAGGCAGGTTTATTGCTGGCGCGTCAGGGTTCCTCAGCCACAAGGGGAAGGAACCCC
>NW_003852401.1:39716903-39719358 GCF_000181295.1 Otolemur garnettii
ATAACTTGCAGGGTTGCTGGGCAGTTTTGCTCTGGGGGTTTTTTTTGCGACGGTTATTTTTAGCGCGGGTATGAGGGAGTAGGGAGAGGGTAGGGTGTTGCCTCCAGGTGCAAGAGTCTGATATGCGGGTAGAATGTTTTCATTGTTTTAGGACCTCCTTACTGCCTTGTGGCCTAACAATACGTGACTAGTTCCCTTGATCAGGCAAGAAGTAAATGGAGTAAAAATTTCTCTTAAGTCCTAAGGTGACACTGCCACACCCCCTACATCTAGTCAAGAGTCTCTAATCTTTCTAAAAGATCTCTTTGTGGCTCAGCGCCTATAGCTCAAGCGCCTAAGGCGCCAACCACATATACCCGTTGGGGGTTTTGAATCCAGCCGGGGCCTGCCAAACAATGACAACCATAACCAAAAAATAGCCGGGCTTTATGGCAAGCAACTATAGTCCCAGTTACTTGGGAGGCTGAGGCAAGAAATTGCGTAAGCCCAGGAGTTGGAGGTTCCTGTGAGCTGTGATGCCTCAGCACTCTACCCAAGGCAACAGCTTGAGGCTCTGTCTCAACAACAACAAAAAAATCTCTTTGAGATACTCGGCCACCCTGAATAGGATGCAGTACAAGAAACAACCCCAGCCCCTAAACCAAGTTATCCAACTTTGCAGTTAAGATTATTTAGAACCAAAGTATATGTTAAAGTTTTACAAACATACCTAACATTAGGAACACAAATGATGGAGGATCAGTGAAATAAAAGTCAAGCAACCCGACTAGGCTCTCAGAGAGGCCTTACTCTGACAAATACATGACTTACGGCTTTTGGTCACAAATCCTTCAAGGAAGGAATGCTGGTTTTCCAAAGCCCTTTGGAGGGAGAAATGAAACTACAAATGAATGTTCTCAAAAAAATAAAAAAGAGAAAATCACAAAGTGAAATTCGTTTGTTCATAAAGAATATGTATTGACTTCTACCATTCTCTAACATCAGTTAAGTTTCTGTTTTTATTTCCTGACAGGAAAAGCAGCTATTCTGGGTTGTTGATTCAATTCAGTTGCAGTATAATGGTTACTAATTAGCAAGGTTGGGGTAAGATGGACATTGTTTTTTGAAAGTTAAAGAGCCTGACAAAGATACATACATACATTCTATCTATTTTGACTAGAGAGTAAATTGTACAAATGTCCTTGAGTAAGATCAAGTTTATTCCAATGGAAGAACTTCGGGGTTTGTTGTTATCACAGGTGCAGGTAGTCAGCTCTCCCCTGTTCACCCCTGGAGGAAGGATGCGTGATACCTGCCCTGTGCTCCCCCACTCTACTTCCCACGCCCTCCTTTGCCACTGCCAGATTAGTTTTTAACATAGTGCTGCAGGCAGCCAACAGCCAATCAGTCAATGTGTTGGGGTCCTAGGGCTGCCATAAGAAAATACCAAACTAGGTGGCTTAAATGACAGAAATGTATTTCTCACAGCTTAGGAGACTGGCAGGTTGACATGCAGACGGCTACCCACTTGGTGCTTCTTCACATGGTCTTCTCACATCCCTGGTGTCTCTTCTTATGAAGGTCACCAGTAAAGTTCAATTAGGGGCCACCCTAACTGCCTCTTTTAACTTAACCATCTTTATAAACACCCTATCTCCAGATAAAATCAAATTCTCAGATACCGGGAGTTAAAGATTCGTCATATAAATTTTGGAGGGACGCTAGCATTTAGACACAATCTATTTGCTCTCTCTACCACAAAGTTATTCATTCAATAATTTTACCCAGGAAAAATTTAAAGTGAATATAGCCAATTTTTTTTTTTTTTTAACTAAATGTATTTGCTGACCTCTGGACCGGAGTGCACTGCTTTGAGCCTGAGACTTTATTACCTGATCCCAGGGAGCTGTGGGGTTAAGTGCAGAGGGAGGGATCCAGTGTGAGCAGCACTTCCCTAAAGAGGGCAGTCTGGAAATGGCTCAGATTCTCAATAGCATATGTGTCAAGGCATCACTGCCACCTCAGAGACAACACAAGCTGAGTGGGGACTTCAGCTGTCCCCAACAGCTGAATGGGGACTTCCCTGAGCCGGTGACCCTGCATTTGGGAGTGTTCCTCCTCCTCCTTAGCCTGAAGGGAAGCCAGCATTGTAAGACCTTAAGAATCTGAGCCACAGTGATTCTATCTTAGTGGAAAATACTGTGGTCACATTTGCACACACACGCATGTAGGTAAGAAGAGTATTTCATAACAATCTTCATTGAACCGTTTCTCCTCATTGGAGACCAATAGTAATTCTTTTTTTTTTTTTGAGACAGAGTATCATTATGTTGCTCTCTGTAGAGTGCCAAGTGCTGTGTCATCACAGCCCACAGCAACCTCAAACTCTTGTGCTTAAGTGATTCTCTTGCCTCAGCCTCCCAAGTAGCTGGGACTACAGGTGCCCACCACAATGCCTGTCTATTTTTTTTTTTTT
>NW_003852401.1:39719396-39740389 GCF_000181295.1 Otolemur garnettii
GGTTCAAACTCTCCAGCTTTGGTGTACGTAGCTGGTGCCCTAGCCACTGAGCTATGGGTGCCAAGCCTCAAAGTAAATCTTTTTCACTTAAGAAATGGCCAAGACTAACAGAAAGAAATCCAGGAATAGTTCCATTATCCTGTCGGTAAAATCCAAGAAAATGTCACTGAGAAAAGTGAGAAAGGGACAGTTAAGGGTTGCAGTTAGGCATAAGTCAAAGAAATACACATGTGTTTTTCAGGATTGGTGAATTCTGTGGGATTATACAACAGATACTGTCTCAAAACGCAAACAAAGCAATGAACTGTGTTCTGGCTTCTTGCTCTGCTATCTTTTTTTCTAGATGATACATAATATTCTTTAATTTGAGATGCCCGTTTTAGCATTTCTGCCATTGGACTTCAGTCTTGCAATAAACATAAAAAGTAACACTGTCTTCCTCCTCCTCCTCTTGATTTTCTTTGCCCTCCTCTTCTTTTTTCTCCCCACTGGAAAACCCCTCTTAAAGAGCAAGTGCATTTTACAAATGATTGAGATAATATACTTCCAAGGTCTTTGACGTCCAGGTTGAATAATGTCTTGAACAATGATGCAATTTAGTTTTTCCCGGTTGGTTCACTGAATAGACACTAATAATTTGCCCTTCAGTTGGTTCACTGAATAGACACTAATAATTTGCAAGGAACCCCAGTGGGTCTGGGCACTGACAATCTTTCACATTTCAGATCTTAGTAGGACTTCTATCAGAGTTTAACTTCCCACTAAAGTCCCGGGAAGACTATGCTTGACAAAGGTGATGTGCTAGCAAATGCCAGGTTCGAAACGAGCACAGTGTCCTTGATGGTGAGGCAAGGTAACATCTCTGCTCCAAGGCTATACAAATTTAGAATTCTTGTCAGAGGAAACCTGTCTCTTGCAAAGTAATGCACACTGGGGGCATACGGGTGTGGGGTGTGTGTGTACTCTCTAACACAAAAAAGTAAAAGCCACCATCTTATGGTAAATTAGAATAAAAGAACCATTAACTCTTAAGTTACTGGAATACATTAAAGAGCTAATTACATTAAGAGTAGTCTAAAAGTCAGTCCTCTGGAACAATCTGCTTCATGAAAGCTCATTTGCATATATGCTATAGACACATTTAAAAGAGAGAGTGTGTGTATGTGTATATATAGCATGCATGGCATATATAGCATTTTCAAGAGAGTAAACATCATGTTAGTTCTTGTGGCAAAAGACAAGTTCAATGTTTTTGCAACATTTGACAATCACTTCATCTTTGTAATACCATCTAAATTAGCATTTTAAAAAATCCCATATATTACTTAACAGAAAAGGCCTAAGTGGTATCAAATGAGACTGGAGGCAAATTAAGTTTCCTTTTGTCCAACTTTGTGTCACTTCCTGCCTCCATAAATAGGGAAAGCAAAATATCTGTGCTTCTTATTCATGTACATCTGCCAAACCAATTAACACCTCCTGAATGTTATCTTAATTGCATTTATTAACATAACATTAACATAGCAGGGAGATAACATTCAGGAGGTATTAATTGGTTTGGCAGGCACTCTTGAACGGGGAGTATAGAGAAAGGGCCCTTCTCAGTGTCTTGCTTTTTCTTTTTTCTTTCTTCTGCTTCTTCTTCTTCTTCTTCTTTTTTTTTCTTGGTAGTGGGGAGGACATGAGATTATGCTGAAAGAGAGGAAATATATCTTAACCAAAATGGTAGCCACATCACTTGATTTCCCTTCCTAAGGTTGCAAAGAAGTATGTGTTCTGCACCCTCCTCCTTGTTGGTTTGCTGAGCTGCTCTCTCTGCACCAGGGTCTCTGTGGTCTCTGGCTAAGGAGGCAGGCCTGAGGAGGTTTGGAGGCCAGGTGCACTTCTCAGGATGCACTGGACTACAGGTATAATTTTTTTTTTTTTTTTTTTCAGACAGAGTCTCACTCTGTTGTTTTGGGTTAAGTATTGTGGTGTCATAGCTCACAGCAACCTCAAACTCTTGGGCTTATGTGATCCTCTTGTCTCAGCCTCCCAAGTAGCTGGAGCAACATGTGTGAGCCATCAAGATGCCAAACTAGTTTTTCTATTTTTTTTTTTTTTTTATTGAATGGTAACTGTGTACATTGATGCACTTTGGGGGTACAGTGTGGTGTTTTCACACACAGTGGAGAAGGAATCTGGCTCTTGCTCAGGCTGGTCTCGAACTCCTGACCTTGAGCAATCCACTCACCTTCACCTCCCAGAGTGGTAGGATTATAGGGTGTGAGCCACCACGACTGGACTGGACCTGGGTATGAATTTTTACACCACCTCAACTGTTTTGCAAATAATTCAGATATGTTCTTCTCATAAGAATTTAACAGGGCTCCTATCCTTATAATCATAGGACTATAAAATGTTTCATCCATTTATTAGCTCATTCATTAGGCATTATTGATGTCCTCCTGTAGTCCAAGGAAATGCTGGGGTCAGGAATAAGCACAATTCAATACCTGGCTCCAGAAGTACAGCTGGCATAGGAAATGAGCATGCAGAAAATAAGGGCAGACTTACAGTAGACGCCTATTATGTATTTACTGAATGAATGCATCAATGAAATGTGGTTATTGTGGTTCTCTCTGGTGATGATCTGGAGGTCAGGGACGGTGAGGGTGTAAGGAGATATGCATGAGAGGGCAAAACTGAAGACAAAGATGATTGTGAGAACAGTTGAATGATTAGGGACTGAACTAAGGGGATAGATAAAGGGGTCCAAATGGTAAAAATAGCTGCTAACATATGTTGAGATGTTTTTGTGTGTGCCAGGTAGCTCTCTTAGCAGTTAATATGAATTTAATTTTCTCAGCAACCATATGAGGTGGTTTTGTTTTTATACCTGCATTAAAGATGAGGTAATTCAAAGTGGTGGGTTGAATAGCCAGCCTTCCTCAGGCAGTCCCCACCCTAGTCCCCAGAACCTGTGAATATGTTACATTACATAGCAAAAGGGACTTGGCAGATGTGATTAAGTTAAGGATTTCGAGATGGGGGATTATCCTGGATTATCCCTGTGTGCCTGATGTAATCATAGGGCCTTTATCTGAAGAAGGCAGGAGGATCAGAGTCAGAGTGAAAAGATACAAGGATGAAAAACAGAGGTCAGAGAGGAGAGAAGATGCCACACTGCTGGCTTTGTAGAACACGGACCGGGAGCCCAGTACTGTGGGTGGCTTTTAGGGGCATTTTCCTCGGTACTCTGTGTAATGAGACTCCTCCTGGTTACTCACCCACTCACTTTCTTTAGAGTACTTATCTCTATGGGAAAGTACTTTGTTTAATTGCATCATTATCTTTCTTTATAGAAAGATAATTGTTCCCTTCACTAGATTATAATTTCTAATTATAGACAAAGGCTGTTTCTGTGTCGTCTGTCATTAATCTAATGCCTAACACTGTGCCTGCTGCAAAAAAGAATGTGCTCAATAAATGTTTGTTCAAAGAATATGTAAAGAATGTGAGGGCTGTCTTAAAAAAGGGGAAAAAATAAGAAGGCCAGACGTGGCGTCTCATGCCTGTAATACTAGCCTTTTGGGAGGCCAAGGCAGGAGAATTGTTTGAGGCCGGGAAATTCAGACTAGCTGGGGCAACATAGTGAGACCTTGTCTCTAAAATAAATAAAAAGCTCAGCCAGGTATGTTAGTGCTAGCTACTGGAGAGGCTGAGACTAGGAGGATCATTTAAGCCCAGGAGTTTATAGATGCAGTGAGCTATGACATGTGCCAGAGTTGAGGGGGGAAGCAGGGAATATAAAAAGGAAAGAAGTTTTCAAACTTAACCAGGATGGCATATTTCCTGGCTGTCAAGATGTCCTCTGAGACTCTTGATATATTGAAATACAGACTTAAAATCACTCTGTGGCTTGGAGGTGCAATGGCTGGCTGAGATGGATATAAGGCCTGGCCATTTAAGCCTGGCATGGGACAACTCTGATGGGCTGTTTTAGTTTCACAACTCCTTGTCCAGGGCTGCACTGGCCCGTATTGCCCTTTTGCCTGCTGGGTCTTGCTTCCACTTCCTTTTTATTTTTATTTTTTTTTTTGAGACAGAGCCTCAAGCTGTCCCCCTGGGTAGAGTGCCGTGGCATCACACTCACAGCAACCTCCAACTCCTGGGCTCAAGCGAGTCTCCTGTCTCCGCCTCCCAAGTAGCTGGGACCACAGGCGCCCACCACAACGCCCGGCTATTTTTTGGTTGCAGCCGTCATTGTTGTTTGGCGGGTCCGGGCTGGGGATTCGAACCCGCCACCTTAGGTGTACGTGGCTGGCGCCTTAGCCGGTTTAGCCATAGGCGCTGAGCCTCCACTTCCTTTTTAATAGGTATTGACCATTCCTTAATGAATGGCCTACACACTGAACGGAATCCTGCAGACTCCAGATAAAGCATGGAACTTTATCTTGAGCCAGATAGTTATAAACAAGCAGAAACAGAATCTAAAGTTAAAGAAAAATTTATAAGAGAGTTTAACATTGAAGAAATCTTATCCGCTAATTATAATCTTCTCATTGAGTTAGGAAAAGACTGCTATTTACCAAAGACCCATCAGTGGAATCCTTTAACACACTAATGCCCCCTAGCAAGTTGGACGCCTGGCAATTTTGATTTTCAGGAGGCATTTTGCATCCAGAATCTCACATGTCTTTTTTTTTTTTACAAAAAGAATTTCCTTTTCTTAGCATCTTGGTCAGCATTTGTTATTTTTTTCATTTTGGGCTGGGGATTGTGGCTCACACTTGTAATCCTAGCACTCTGGAAGGCTGAGGAGAGGGATCCTTTGAACAGGAGTGGGACCCCAATTTCTACTAAAAATAGAAAAATTAGCTGGGCATTATGGCATGCACCAGTAGTCCTATCTAATGGGGAGGCTGAGGCAGGAAGATTGCTTAAACGCAGGAGTTTGAGGTTGCTGTGAGCTAGGCTGATGCCGTGGTACTCTAGCCTGGGTGACTGAGTGAGACTCTGTCTCAAAAAAAAAAAAAAAAAAAAAAGAAGCCATTCTGACTGGGGTACATTGATATCTCATTGCGGTTTTGATTTCTATTTCTCTAATGATTAGTGATGGTGAATATTTTTTCATGTACCTGATCACCCTTTGTATGTCTTCTTTTGAGACATGTCTATTTATGTTCTTTGCCCACTTTTTAATGGGATTATTTGTTTTATTTTCCTTTTAAGGTTTCTTAGTCCTTGCACTAATATATTCTGGGTAGTAGTCCCCTGTCAGATGAATAGTTTACAAATATTTTCTCTCATTCAGCATGCCTCTTTATTATTTCTTCACATGCAGAGCTTTTTAGATGAATTAAACTGCACTTGTCTATTTTTCGGTTTTGGTGCCTGCCATTTTGCGATCTGACTCATAAATTCTTTGCCTAGACTAGTGTTGAGAGCAGTTTTTTTTTTTAAGTTTTCTTCTAGTATTTTTAGAGTTTGGGTCATACATTTAAGTCTTTAATCTATTTTGGGTTAATTTTTGTACATAGTGAGAGGTAGGGGTCCAATTTCATTCTTCAGTGTGTGGATATAAAATTTCCCCAGCATCATCTATTGAGGACGGAGTCCTCCCCCAGTGTAAGTTCTTCTCAGCTTTGTCAGAGGTCAGTTGGCTGTAAATATGAGGCTTTATTTCTGGGCTCTCTGCTTTGTTCCATTGGTCTATGTGTCTTTGTTTATACCAATACTGTGATGTTTTGGTTACTATACCCTTGTAATATGTTTTGAAATCAGGTAATGTGATGGCTCCTGGTTTGTTCTTTTTGCTCAGGATTGCTCTGGATATTCAGAGTCTTTGTTTTCATATGGATTTTAGGATTGCTTTTTCTAATCTGGCAAAGAATGCCATTGCTATTTTGATAAGGATTGTGTGGAATCTATAAGATTGCTGAGAATGATATGGTCATTTCAACTATACTAATTCTTTCGATCTGTGAGCATGGCGTATTTAAAGCTACCTTTTTCTTCTTCTTTGTTCTCTTATTTTATCTCCCATTTTTTTTTCTTTTGTAGGAGTGATCATTGCCCGACTAAATGCATTAAGCATGGAGTGTTACTCCTTAATACGCCATCCAGAGCCTTTTCTGGGTAGGCTCCCTATTTCTTAGACTCACCTCTGACATGCCCCTATCCTTACCCTTTCACCACTGCCTTCTTTGTTTTGGCTCTGTTGAAGTTCTCCAAAACGTCCATGCTGGCCTGGCTTCTCTTTGAACCTTCAGCCTTGAATTTTGCCCTCAATGCCTCTTCCTAGTCTTAGCCAAACTGAATAACATGTAGTTCCTTACTATGCCTTCTTCCTGTGTGCCTCTAAGCCTTCACACAAGTTGTTCCTTCTGTCTGGTCCATTTTCCCCTTACCCACCTGCCCACTTCCACAGCTTTCTTTTCATCTTTGTTTCTGCTACTGTCATCCCTCCCTGATCCCATGAGGAGGGTTGGATGGCCCTGCTCCTATGTGCTTTTGATGAGTTGCACTATTTATCACTGCCTCTAAACTTGGCTCTCGCAGCCAATGGATTAAACTCCTTATTCATAGTTGTGTCTCAGCAATTAACACTGTGCCTAGCATGAAGAAGGTACTTGGAAAACATTTATTGATGAAAAAATAAATGTATGAATGACTAAAGTCTCATGAGAGCCCTAACACATAGACAGGGTAGATATTTTGGGCCACATTTTAGAGACATGGAAATTGAGGTTGACTTAGTCAAGGTTATATGGCATTCAAGTCTTCTAATTGCAAATCTAGTGCTACTCACTAAAAATGCCTTGGTCCTTCATCGATCCCACATTCTATCATTCCACAATTGTTTGAAAGCCTGCGCTGTGTTGAACTCTATTATAGGTGCCAGATTGATATGGTCTCTTTCATGGAGTTTACATACTAGACAGGAAGACTGACGATAAACAAGTACCAAAATTATTTTAAGTAAAGATGAGTTCTATGAGGAAAATAGAAGGTAATGTGATAGAGTGGCCATACATGGGTGAGAGGGTCTTTAGAAATAAGAGGCAGCCCTGTTGGAGGAGAGGACAGCAGAGCTGAGATGCAAATGAAGAGAAGGAACCCACCAAGGAGGAACCTTCCTGGCAAAGGGGAAGAACAAAGTCCTGAAATGGGAAAGAACTATTGTGTTCAAAGATCAAAAAGAAGGCTCTTATGGTGAGATCACAGTAAATAATGGGGCAAAGTGATGTAAAATATGGTTGGAGACACCATCTGTCTAGAGATCATGTAGCGCTGATAGATCCTGGCTAGGGGTTCCAATTTTGTTCTAAATGAGATGGGAAGACAATGAAAGATTTAAAGCAGTGGCTGGCAGTTAATTAGCTTAGGGTACGATAGAGTGGGAGTCCTAGTGATGTAGAAGAACTAGGTGATTAGGATTTTGGAAAATAAAATCCTATGTCATTGGGAAAATGGAGTCTAGTGTGATAAGATCTCTAGGAGTAGACCCAGTGACAGTTTTTCCTGAAGAATTATCAGTGCTTTTAAAACCCTTGATTATGGTTTCAACCAAAACCTCATACTAATAAACACCGTCTCTGTTCCCAGCCGCTTATTTCTAACTGTCTGCTGGACGGATCTACAATGTCTAGAGATTCATGTCTGAAGGTAGATCTGCTGGCCTGCCCCCCGCCTACCGTTGAGGACGCTCTATCTTCATGAATGATTTGCTCAGTTACAGGCATCCTAACTCAGTTACAGGCATTCTAATTCACAATCCACTTATAAAAGCCCAGCTGATGACAAAGTCCTGCTGCTTCTCCCACCCAAATGGTTTTTGAATTCCTTTTCATTGTCTTTGTGTGTCCTCAGGTTATTATCAGCTATTGCCAGGACCTGTGCAGCAACCTCCGAAACCATCATTAGCTCTCTTTACTCTGGCCCCTCTTTAAACTACTGCCAGACCTAATCTTATTTTTTTCAAAATGCTAACTCTTTTGTGTTAGCTGGTTTTATTTCCACTACAAAAGTGATACTTCCTTTTTGTTAAATAGCCCAAATCCTATCATCCAATCAAAACCCAGTGAGCACCCTTCTAAAATTTCCTTTTATGATGATACTGATATACAACCTAGGCATATTTTTATCCCTGCAAAAATTGGATTATAATATAATTCTTCTTGATCATCTGCCTTTTTATTTAATAGGTCATGGGAATTTTTTTTAAATGGGTAAACACTGCATTATTTTTGGTGGCTTTAAATTATTCTGTTTTATGAATATGCTATAATTTATTTAAACAATTTTCTTTGGATAGACATTTAGGTTACTTTGCTTACTTTGCTTTTTTTTTTTTTTTGCAGTTTTTGGCCGGGGCTGGGTTTGAATCTGCCACCTCTGGCATATAGGGACAGCGCCCTACTCCTTTGAGCCACAGGCGCCACCCGGTTACTTTGCTTTTATGAATATGTTGAAAGTTTTTTTAGATTTGCTATGCAGACCCCTTTCTGTCTAATTTTCTTAGGAAAAATTTACCTACAATGGAATTCTTGATCCACTTTAATAAAAAATTTTAAAAATTTAATTTTTTTTTCTTTGCAGTTTTGGCGGGGGCGAGGCTTGGACCCACCACCCCCGATATATGGTCTGGTGCCCTACTCCTTGAGCCACAGGCACTGCCCAAATTTAATATTTTTGTGGTTTCATGATTTATAAGTAAGTTTTAAATTCTTTTACTTAGAAACCCTTTGGCATAAGGTGTGAAGTAATGGTCTGAATGTCATTTTCCTAAAACGGTTGGCCAGCTTTGTGAATATTATTTATAGTTTAATTCAGTCTTTCTCCAGTGATTGGAAGTGCCAATTTGGTCATACATTAAGTTCTTACATATACTTTGGGACTCCTTCTGGACTTTCTATTCTACTTCATCAATCCAGCTACAATTTTAGCAAAAATGCCCTGTTGTTTTGAATTTAGTAGCTTATGAATAGGTTTTTTAATATTTGGTAGGCCAACTCCTCCTATTTCGCCATCCCTCTTTCATTTTTTCCTTTTTTTATAGAGATTTTCCAACCCCTTCCCCAGCATTTTCGTTTTCAAATAGAATCTAATACCATTTTTTCAAGTTATTTTAAAAAAACAAACTTGAGGCTTTTAGGCTAATTGTATTAAATTTATATGTTATTTTGGAAGGAATTGGCATCTTTAAAACTGACTTTCTAAAATAAATCTGGTCTCCTTTATATCCTGCTTAAAAACCTGTGTTGGATTACCCCAAAAGGGAAAATGATGTTTCTTGGCATGACGCTTAACACCCTACATATTTTGACCCCTGCATACCTCTCCTTGCCCTTCAAAGATTTAGAAAATAGATGAGTTCCTTAGATTGCAAAACTTCAAAGGGTATGGAGTCATCATTTGACTCTTGGAGTTGAGGGAGGGGGCTGAGCAGCAGAGAAGGCAATGGCAGATTGAAGATGTGATTTGGAAATCTGTATTTACCTCATCTGCAGTTGTAGCTGGAGCCAGAGGCTCCTAAGCTTGATTGCATTTTGGCCTCTGCATGTATCCAGTGAAAGAACATTAGCTCTACCCTACAATTAATCCAAGAACATGTGCATGATCAAGGCTATCTTTCTTTTAAGTCTTGGGAAAACTGTGACTTTCTAAAAGTTTGGCTCCTGTCTCCTGACATTGAAGAAGAAAATTCCACTAGCTGCAAAATAAATAATTTGGCAGCTTTGTGTTTGGTTTGCAGCATAATCTCTAAACCCTGGCCCCAGTAGAAGTTTCTGTTGGCTCTTTTCGTCCCTCCTCACCCTTCCTTGTTCTCCGCGTGTTTCCCTGTTCTCCACCATGTATGAATCTGGTGGTGGAGATCTGGGTCAGTGATAGTGGGTGGCTGAGAAGAAAGTGAAAGGAAACGTGGAGACATGTCAGGAAAACTAACCTCGTAGTGTTAAAACGTGCTGAGGGAAGACTTAACTGTTTTTCTTTGTTTAGTTATTTAATTTTTTAAAAATTAATTTTTACATATAAAAATTCAAAAGCAAACACTCTTATGCAAAGAAGGCTATGGCTTTTCAGACACCAGGATACTCACAGTATACTTATTTATATAGCCTGTGTTAGCTGGAAGATCTTATAAAACTTCAGTCACAGTATTTGAGAACTGGATTCTGTGGTTATCTTGTTGAGATGCAAAAACACTCCTTTTCTTCCAGAGATAGATGAAATGTAATTGCACAGATCTTCTAGACTCCAGAGTTTTCATTTTGGTCACTGGTTTCAGATTTCTCTCCAGTCTTGCTAGAGATGCTAAAAAGGGTACAATGGATTAGCTTGTGTCCCGTCAGCCTTTATCTCTTTGCCTCTTCTTTACTAAAGCTGATATTGAATAAAAAATAACAAAAAGATGAACAGAACAAAAACAGTAATAGGAGAAGATAGGTACAATTTATAAACTAGATTATCACCATTGAATAATCAAAAGCGTTATGTCATAGTCCACATCAGTTGAAATCAAATTGCTGTAAGGCAAAACAACACTAAAAAGCTTCTTTGCGTTTATTACCAATGAATGTTGTTTCAGGATGTTCGGCATGTGTTTGTACAATGAAGACACCTCTACTTCGTAATTACTTCTAGGATGAAGCTGCAAAACAGTTATTAGATGCTGGAAGGGTTGATGATTTTTTTCTTTTTAACAGAGTCTCACTATGTTGCCCTCGGTAAGTGCCGTGGCGTCACAGCTCACAGCAACCTTAGACACTTGGGCTTAAGCGATTCTCTGGCTTCAGTCTCCCAAGTAGCTGGGACTACAGGTGCCCACCACAATGCCTGTTTTTTATTGTTGTTGCAGTTGTCATTGTTGTTTAGCTGGCCTGGGCTGCGTTCGAACCCACCGGCCCCGGTGTATGTGGCCAGTGACCTGACCACTGAACTATGGGACACTGAGCTGACAAAGTTTTGAGGATCATTTTTCAAAATTCCAGAATAGCTATTTAAAATTAGCAAAAAACACACAGTTGTAATTGATTAATTATTACACATAAAGGATAAAGAAGGAAATATAGAAAACATGTTACAATATAGTTTTTATCCTTAAGTCATGTTGCAGATACACCATGAGCCTAGATACCCGCTTTGAGTGTAGAAGCTTAGTCATAGAAGCAAGAATAATAAAAAAATAAAATCAATAAGCCATTTGCTTCTCCCAAGATCTGGTTATGAATTATAGAGCTTGGGGTTGGAAGAATGCTAATTGCCTGTACAACCCTGCAGGGATTTGAACTAAGCTGGGTTGGAGGTGGCAGCAGGGCTGCAGAGGGCAGAGGTAATGAGATGTCGGGGCAGTAGGGCACCGGCTCATTGGCTGCTCATCTGAGGAATCCTGGTGTCTGGATGAGGACCAGACTCTGAAAAATAATGAGGCAGATGTGACTCACTGGTTCAATCTGAAGCAGAAGAAAGGTGAAAGGCAAGGAAGGGGACCCCAACGTAACTCAAGGTAAAAAGCAGCCTTCCTGGGGGGCATTGCCTAGCCGGGACTAATGGTTAGAAATGCAGCTTTACCTGCTGTTTGTCCACTTATGTGAAGGGGGTTTGTGAGGCCTCATGGGGTTGAACCCGTGCAGGCGGCCACTCATCAGGAAGTCGCACCCCTTACACAGGGAAGAAGCAAAGTTAATCCAACATTCTGGAACTTAGATTCAAAAGTAGAGAAAGACGAGTTTAAAGGATTTTTTTTTTTTCTGTTAATGATGGAACATTTTAACATACACAGAAGTAGAGAAAAAAAAGACCCTGGATCTCATATTACCACTGCCCAGATTCAAGAATTATACCTATCTTCAAGCATTGTACCTATCTTTAATATTTTACCTATTGAAGATATTTTTGTCTTTTTTCTGGGGTGAAACTAGTTTGAAAAGAGGCCCCAGGTGTCGGCAGGGCTCCCCGCATCCCTTCAGTGTGACATTATTATTTGCATTACGTGGTAAATGAAAGGTATTAGCTCTGTGAACAATCAGGTAATCAAAAACTAGTTAGAGCTTTGACTTTTTATTACAGGTTCTTCAGCCACTTACATTTAAAATTTTTTAATATGTCATTATTTTAAACACACATCATTATTTTAATTATATCCAATTAAATGTACCTGCATCTCCTCAGCATGCATCATTATGTACTTTACTAAAAAGCACTTTGAATCCAATTGCATACCCGTGTTCTTTATTACAATCTATATGCACATGTCTACAGCAGATTTATATGTTTTAGAGATTAATTATCAGGAATTTTGTTTAGACTTTCAGTAAATGTGGAGTTTCACTGGAACTTCAATTTATTTTGGTATTTATAATTTGACATTATTTTATTATCTTATAAGACACCCGTTTAGTTTTTCTATCTGAGGAAGGTACTGTATACGGGTACATGACTGGAAGTCGTTATGGGTAGCAAAGCCATTTATGCCCAGGACCTTAAACGACTCATCTCATTTGTGTCCCCTTGAAACTCATTGTCTTTTTATTGAGATGGGGTTTCACTATGTTTCCCCAGGCTGGTCTTGAACTTCTGTGCTCAAACAGTCCTCCCACCTTGGTCTCCTGAGTGGTTAGCTGGGATTACGGGAGAGGGTCACTGCACCCTGGTGCACCATCTTTTGGATTCTGGCAAATAGTGACTCCCAAAGTTTCCTGAAACTCAGTCCCAAACTATTATGAAAATAATAATTGCTATGTTATGGGAATGTAAGAAATACAGTCCTTAGTGATTGCTTTTATTTCCAGTTGAAGGAGTTTTACCTCCTTTAACTCATGGACGTCTAACTTTTTATATTGGCTTTTGCATTACTCAGAGAGCCTAAGAAATTCTTAGTATTGGCCTTTGACACCTGACATGGAGTACTGCAATGGTCTTGAAACTAAAATTCAACATACAGCCCTTTGTTTCTGTTGAGTAGAGGCTGGATTTGTTACCCTGGGTAAAGTGCCATGTGGCATCATCATAGCTCGCAGCAACGTCTGGGCTTAAGTGATCCTCTTGCCTCAGTTTTTCTATCTTTAGTGGAGTTGAGGGTCTCACCCTTGCTGGGGCTGGTCTGGAATTCCTGACCTCATGCAATCCACTTGCCTTGGCCTCCAAGGGTAACATAGAGCACTTGTGTTATAGCCATCCCCCTGCCCTCAGCTGCTATTCTCCCCCTGACTGTTTGCCACAAGCCAATCAATTAAATAAACCTACAAGGAAAAAAACCTAATTTCTAGCAATGTTGGAGGGAACCAGTTGGTCCAATGTAATGCTTCTGTCTTGATTGGTCCCCATGTTTTAGATCCCCAATACTGGGATTGACTATATGACTTGTATGTTTACTTCTCCTTCTGCCCATATTCCTTGGTTTGGGTGTATTTCTCTCCTCCAGTATTTGAACAAAAGATTTTTTTTTTTTTTGGTGACAGAATCTCACTCAGTTGCCCCAAGCTAGAGTGCTATGGCACCACCCTAGCTTATAGCAACCCCCAAACTCTATGGTTCAAACAATCCTCCTGCCTCAGCCTCCCAGTCAGCTGAGGCTAGAGGCACCTGCCACAACGCTTGGCTAAGTTTTCTATTTTTTTTTTTTTCTTTTTGAGACAGTTTCACTTTGTCACCCTTGGTAGAGTGCTGTAGCATCACAGCTCACAGCAACCTCCAGCTCTTGGGCTTAGGAGATTCTCTTGCCTCAGCCTCCTGTGTAGCTTGGACTATAGGCACCCGCCACAACGCCCTGCTATTTTTTGTTGCAGTTTGGCTGGGACAGGTTTGAACCCACCACCCTCGGTATATGGGGCCGGCGCCCTACTCACTGAGCCACAGGCCCTAATTTTTCTATTTTTCTATTTTTGTGAGAGACAGGGTGTGGGGTATCTTGCACTTGCTCAGATTGGCCTCAACTCCTGAGCTCAAAGGATTCACCCACCTTGGCTCCCAGAGTGCTGGGATGACAGGTGCAAGCCATAGTCCCTGGCCCTGAACAAAGGCTTTTCTATGTGGCTTCTGGATTAACTTGTCCTCAGATCCTGGCAGCTCCAGGGTTGATGGCTGTTATCAGAGTAGCTCTGTGTGGTCCCCCTCTACCCCTGTAAATGGAGGTTGGAGTTAGAAATTGGGTTACTCTTTGACCTGGGGCATAATCATTCAGATTCTCTGGTTTTAGTTTCATCCCTTATACATGTCTTATTCAGTTGAGGCTGTTATAAAAAATACAATAAGCTGTGGCGCTTATGAATAACAGAAATGTATTTCTCAGAGTCCTGGGTGCTGGGAAGTTTAAGGTCAAAGCACAGGAATCGTCGGTGGACATGAGGTGATGGCTGTTTTCTGGGTGGTGTCTTCTCATTGTATGTTCACATGGCAGAAGAGGCAAAAGAACTCTCAGGGTCCCTTTTATTACAGTTCTCATCCCATTCAGTTCTTGTGACATAATCTCCTTCCAAACACCCTACCTCCAAATACCATCCCACGGGGGTTTGGGTTTCAACCCATGACTTTTGAGATGACCTAAACATTTATTCTATAGCATCACACTGAGGGATTTTGGACCAGATCATCTCTAATGGTGTCTTCATTGTTAATTTCTGGTTTTGTTTGTGATTTTTTTTAACCTTACTATTTAATATTGCATGCTTAACATAGGATTATACTCTCATCATAAAAGTCTTCAACAGTATACAAATATACAAAAATTGGCTGTAGAGTTCATCCAACTTCACTATTCCTCCCACCCCTCCTCCACACCCAAAGATAACTACTTCTGTTAACATTCCTTGATTGATTTGTACTATAAAATTTTATCATACAGACTTGCGTCTTTCAGCTGCTATGATCTGTGCATTCTATTTTGGACATTGTTAGTCATTTAAAAGGCTGTGCTGGTGAGAAATGGTGTGGGTGATCTAAAAGGTACAGGCTTTCAGCAGAAGATTTAAAATACGAACAATGAATTATTCTCCTTAGGTTGAAAAAGAGTCTGCAAAGTTAGTTCTCTCCTTTTCCAAAGACGAGGAAATTTGAGGGGAAGGAGATGATGGGGGTGAGAAGAGTAGTGGGATGGAAAAAAATGTTCTCTGTCCTTTTACAGATTTCAGTGGGTAAGACTAGTCTTAAAGAGATTTTATGTCCTTCATAATAACCCATAAAACTTATGTGGTGAATGACACGTTTTTGGATTAAATTTTGTGACTCTAGTGATTAAGTTTTCCATTGACGAAAGTAACTGAGAACATGTATTGTGGCAAAATTCTATTAAATAGATAACAGTATTTCTTTAGAAAAAAAGTTCTTTATTAAAATGATAAAATGTGACAATTTCTAGGGTGGAATGATTGTACACATAGAGTATGTTAGAGCAAAATTTAAAGAAATACAAATGCATTGATATGATCTAGTGTCTTTGGTACTAGCATTACCTATTATCAATAATTAGCTAATTATTTGATTGTAGAAAACAGCTTTAACTTGCCCAAATCAGGCCCCTTCTAGACTGAACATACCATGTTTCCCTGAAAATAAGACCTACCCCAAAAATAAGCCCTAGCAAGATTTCCATGCATTTATTAAATATAAGCCCTACCCTGATAATAAGACCTAGTGATGGGCATGGCTATGTAGAGTATAGCCACGCCACGCATTTTGGCAGGGAGAGAACACATCCCCTGAAAATAAGCCCTCATGTGTCTTCTTGAGAAAAAATAAATATAAGACAGTGTCTTATTTTCAGGGAAACACAGTAGCTCCATATCAGGGGAGCATATGAAGCTCTTGCAGTTTCTTTTCTGTTGTTCATCTCTTCACTTTAGCAGATGGTATTTCAAGCTCATTTTACATAAGACTTCGTACGAATGAATCCCATTTTCAGTTTTAGTTTCCTTGTATCTTTGCCTCATGCCAAATTAGAAGAGTTTTTTTAAAAAAAAGAATTCTTACATATATTAAACATCAATCTCAGTAATATTTTATAAAACTGGCAAAATTTATCACATTTTCCATTTACCTTTTTGGAAACCACTGGCTAGTTCAGAAAGCCAGAGTACTAAAGATTATACAGTTCCCCAAAGCAAATAATTTTGTACCTCAGGTTCTATATAATTTCAGATTAATATGAGGGTACAAATGAATTAGGTTACATTGTTTGCTTTTGTCAGGTAAAGTCTAAGTTGTAGTTGACTCCTTCACCCAGGAGGTGTGCCATATATCCTTACATTGAGCCCATTAGTTGAGAACTTTCCAATCTCCCTGCCCCCTGTCTTCTCTCCCTGTTCTTGCTGCCTCCTTCCTCCTATTTGAATTTAATTTTTTTCTCTCATGTATGTGTGTAGTTGTTCATCTACTGGTTTCATATTAGTATTGAATACATTGGACTTGCTTTAAAATAAAGGGTTTTTTGGATATGGTCACAGACTCTCCTCAAAAGTAATTCATAATTGCCAAGTTGTGGAAGCAACCCAAGTGCCCATTGACCCATGAATGGATTAACAAATTGTAGTATATATACCCCATGGAATACTATGCAGCCATAAAAAGATGGAGACTTCACATCTTTTATGTTTACCTGGATGGAACTGGAACATATTCTTCTTAGTAAAGTATCTCAAGAATGGAAAAAAAAAATATCCAAAGTATTCAATACTACTATGAAATCATTATATAATCACCTACACATTCATAGGAATGATAAAATATAAGTATAGTCCAGAAAGGAGGAGGGAAGAGGAAAGAGAGGGACAGGGAAGGGGGAGGCCAGGAGGAGGGAGGTTTTTTTGGGGGTATCAAACCTAATATGCATAATTATTCTACACTATTAAGGATAGAGTATGAATGTTTTTGCCACAACAAATAAGTAAGCGAGGAGACGGTTATGTTAATCAGTTAGATGTAAGCATTCTACATTGTATATCAAATCAGCACATTGTACCCCATAAATGCATTAATGTACACAGTTATGATTTAATAAAGAATTTTAAAAAGTAATCTTCAAAACATATTGCTGTAAAGCAACAAGGAAAATAAAATTTTATGAATTTATAAAATTGCTATATTTGATACATGTATGTAGGCATACATGTATTTTATAAATACAGCAATGAAGAAGATATGGGTCAAAAACATTAAAGTTATAAGTGAGTCTAAAAAATTATTGATGGATAATGAAGAAATTATTTTTGTTGTTGTTATTTTTTTGAGATACAGTCTTACTTTGTTACCCTTGGTGGACTGCTGTGGCAACAAAGCTCACAGCAACCTCAAACTCTTGGACTTGAGTGATCCTCCTGCCTCAGCATCCCAACTAGCTGGAACTATAGCTGCTTGCCACAGTGCTTGGCTATTTTTAGAGATGGGGGTCTTGCTCTTGCTTAGGCTGGTCTTGAACTCCTAAGCTCAAGCAATGTATCCACCTTGGCCTCCCAAAGTGCTAGAATTTTAGGCATGAGCCACTGTGCCCAACCCAAGAAGTTATTGTTAATAATACAGAACTAGAATCCTAAACTGGAAATAGCAGATGCAGGAGTATGAGGATTAGGGAGTAGGAAACAGAGGTGCAAGGGGTCTTAAAGGTTTTTGCCTTGATCAAGAGGATAATAGAGGTACTAATTATTTCTAAACACTGGTGAGATATATACATGTAATATGAATATTAAAATATAAAGGCAATCTTTAGGAAGACTAGAAAAGGATACCTTTTTTTTGGGGGGGGGAACAGAGTCTCAAGCTGTCACCCTGGGTAGAGTGCTGTGGTTTCACAGCTCATAGCAACCTCAAACTCTTGGCTTAAGTGATTCTCTTGCTGAGGCCTCCCAAGTAGCTGGGACTAAAAGTGCCTGCAACAATGCCTGGCTATTTTTTGGTTGTAGTTGTCATTGCTGTTTGGCAGGCCCAGGCTGGATTTGAATCCAACAGCTCCAGTGGTGCCCTAGTTGCTGAGCTACACGCACTGAGCCAGAAAACAATACCTTTTTAAAAAAACATTTTAAAAAGAAGAAAAAATGGAACAACTACATTAATTCAACAAAAGGCAGAAAACAAAAATAGACTGAATGCAAAGCAATGATAAATAGAAAACAAAAATAAATGGTTAGAAATAAATCAAATATATAAGTATTTTCACTAAATGTGAATGGCTTAAATTCTTTTAAAAAACAGACTTTTGCTGTAATCCTAGCAGTCTGGAAGGCCAGGGCAGGTGGGTCACTTGATCTCTGCAGTTTGAGACCAGCCTGAGCAAGGGTAAGACATCCATGTCTAATAAAAATAGAAAAGAAAATTAGCTAAGCCTTGTGGCTGGCACCTGTTTAGCTACTTGGTAGGCTGATGCAAGAGGAATTCTGAAACCTAAGAGTTTGAGGTTGCTGTGAGCTATGATGTCAGGGAGCTTTACCCAGGGTAACAGAGTCAGACTCTGTCTCCAAAAACAAACAAAAATAAAGAAACAAAAATCCAGACTTTCAGACTGGATAAAGAAAAAAACCTAACTTTATACTATTAAAATATGTGACACCTTCAAAACAAAATAATACAAAAGGACAGGAACATGCAATGGTCATGAAATTGTATGCAGAAAAGGTATGAAATATAAATCCCCAAAATAAAAATCCACAAAAATGATGAAAATACAAAGAGAAATCGGAAAGCCCACAGTTATAGTGGGAGAATTTAATGCAACTTTTCCCTAAACTAATAAATTCAGGAGACGGAATTTTAAAACATATTTAATAATCCTGATATAAGACATATAATATAGGAGGGAGGAGGGGGAAGGACGTATGGTGGAAGGAGGGAGGACATGGGGCAGGATCTCACCTAATGTGCACATTATAAGGGTATATAGCACACCTCCTGGATGAGGAGCTCTTCTACAAATGGAACTTTACCCTGGAATTGAGAACAATATAACCTAAATATTGTATCTACATTTTAATTTGAATAAAGTTAAAAAATATATAATATGTACATTTTATATATTTATAAACTTTGTACTTTTATTTATTTATTTTTTTTAGAGACAGAGTCTCACTTTATTGCCCTTGGTAGAGTGCTGTGGAGTCACAGCTCACAGCAACCTCCAACTCCTGGGCTTAGGCGATTCTCCTGCCTCAGCCTCCCAAGTAGCTGGGACTATAGATGCCCACCAAAATGCCCAGCTATTTTTTGTTGCAGTTTGGCTGGGGCCAGGTTTGAACCTGCCACCCTTGGTATATGGGGCCAGCGCCCTACTCACTGAGCCACAGGTGCCGCCCAAATTTGTACTTTTTAAATAGAGAATTTACCTTATTTTCAATCTACAAAATATTTTTAAAATCTGTCATGTGTTATTTCACCAGGAAAATTTCTATAAAATCCAAGGATCACTAATAGTCAATATGTCTGAATAAAATACATTAAATTAGGTAGTAGCAAAAGAAAATTCTCCAACTCTAATCAATCTATTTAGGGAAAAAAAAGACAAACCTCGTTAAAGAACTCTTGGGTTAAAGAGGAAATAAAGACAGAATCTATTAAACACCATAAATAAATAAAAATGAAAGTTCTACCAATCAATACTTGTTGATTATGGATAAAGCAGTACTTAGAGGAAATTTTATAGCCTCATTTCACTGATTAGAAAAATAATAAAGGTTTTAAAAAAAACAGTAATCAAGAAAAGAAGCAGTAAAATAAGCCCAAAGAAAGAACAAGAATCGTAATGATAAACTGAATTAATACATAGAAACAGAAAGAAACAAACCAATTAACTTTGTCTATAAAACCCAAAGCTACTACTTTGAAATGATGCATAAAATAGGCAAAACTTTTGGTAATCAAGAAAAAAGAAACAACACAAATATAGTTTAGATATAAGAATGAGGATATAACTACAGTTTGAGAGGAAATTGAAAAAAAGGTTATATGAGTGTAGGGTCTTTGGCCTTAAAATATCACATTCAAAATTTATTTGAAAAGGAATGTTTTTTTCTAGGAACATATGAATTACCAATGTTATTTCAAGAAGTGATAGAAAAGAGAGTAATAATCCTAGAACTGACAAGATAATAAAAAGAAAACTATTCCCAAAGGATACAAGGCCTGGACCATTTTATGGGATTTAAATCGTTAAACTCTATTTTATTTATGTGTTTATTTTTTGAGATAGGGACTCACTCTTGCCGAGGCTGAAGTATAGTAGTGTGACCATAGCTCACTATAACTTCAAACTCCTGGGCTCAAATGAACCTACTGCCTCAGCCACCCAAATAATTAAGGACTGTAGGGGCGTACCACAATGCCCAGCAAATCTTTTTAATCTTTTTTGTATATATGGGGTGGGGGGTCTCCCTATGTTGCTCAGGCAAGTCTTAAACTCTTAGCTTTAAGTGATCCTCCCACCTTGGCCTCCCAAAGTGCTGGGATTACAGGTATAAGCCATTGCACCAAGTCTTAAATCTTTTAACGTTAAGAACTTGCTAATCCCTACTATAAATAAATAGATGGAAGCCATCCCAATTCAGCTATCATTTTATGAGATACTAAAGCAGACAATGACTGCACATACACACAATGACCACTATAGGCCAGTCTACCTTATAAATATAAATATAAAATTCCAAGTAAAATGCTGTATTATCACATTTAATTCATTGTTACAAAGTAATATTAATTCCAGCAACATGATAATGATTATTAGGAAATCTATTAATGTATTTTTAGAGAAAAACACAATTATTCATCCTGGGAGGGTTAAAAAATAGTTGATATACATCAACACTCATTTATAATTCAAAATAAGAAAAATAAAATAACTTCTAAGATAGAGAAGGAAACTTCCTTATTTGGTGAAGGATTCTGGACATCTATAGCAAATACATAACCTTATAGTTTAAAAAAGCATACTGGCTCAAGTGGCTAAGGCGCCGGCTGCATACACCTAAGGTGGCAGGTTCAAATCCAGCCCAGGCCTGCCAAAGAACAGCTGCAACCAAAAAAAAAAAAAAAAA
>NW_003852401.1:39741615-39837030 GCF_000181295.1 Otolemur garnettii
GTGTGCGTGTGGCTCAGTGAGTAGGGCACCAGCCCCATATACTGAGGGTAGTGGGTTCAAAACTGGCCCCAACAAAAGTGCAACAAAAAAAATAGCTGGGCGTTAAGGCTGGTGCCTGTAGTCCCAGCTGCTCAGGAGGCTGAGGCAAGAGAATTGCGTAAGCCCAGGAGTTGGAGGTTGCTGTGAGCTGTGACTCCACAGCACTCTACCAAGGGCAATAAAGTGAGACTCTGTCTCTACAAAAAAAAAAAAAAAAGAAAAGAAAATTATCTTGAGAACAAATGTAGGGTAGGTGTTGCAATGGTGTTTATTTTATTGATATTGTTTATACCTCACATGTTTTATGTAATTAATATTTAGCTGTTTGACATGTAGAAACTTCAAAAGAGAAAGAAAATGTATAATATTAGCTAGGAAGATTATGAAATGGATGGAGACTTGTTCCACAATATATCTAAATGTGACATGAAGCCACAGTGATTGGAACAGTGTGGAAATGACTGGAGAAGATTGCTGTAGGCACTGGAGAGCCCTGATCATATATATGCTGGTATTTACTGGGCAGAAAAATCCACATACTGGATTAGAAGCAAAGTGTGGGCTATTTAATAAATGGTACTGAGAAACTTAGCTATTTGTTTGGGAAAAAATAAAGTGACAGCCCTATTTCTTGGACACTAAAAATGAATTCCAGATGCACCAATAAACTAAATATGGAAATAAATACATAAATAAATAAAAGAACTAGAAGAAAATGTGAGGAGAAAAAAACTCACTGGAAAAGTAAGATAAGGCAGAAAACTCTGGGGCCGTGTACAAAAATGGTGTTAAAAAATTTGTAACATACATTTAAAACTTCTATAGGATAAAAGATGATAATAAAAGGTTTATGACATGTATTATACTTGTAGAATATATAATTCAAAATGGATTATGACCAATAATATATAGTTTCTAAAATTCAGTTAAAAATTCAAAAAATACTCTTTAAAACCATAGAAAATGGGCAATTAACAGAAGAAAGAATAACAGAAAGTAGTTTTGCCTATCAAACTGTCAAAAATTAAAAAATTTAATAATATCCAGTGTTGATGAGGATAAGAAAACAGCTTTTAACACACACTGTAAACAGAAGTATAAATAGTCTTTATGGACGTATCTATTAAAATTTAAACCAGATGGTCCTTTCAAATCAGGATTTCCACTGTGTGTATAAAGTAGTACACACATGAATATTTATGGCATTGTTGATTGTAATAGCCGCAAACTGGAAATGACCTAAATGTCCCTCAGTAAGAGAATCCATAGTAATTTGTGGTACATCCATTTACATGATTGCCAAGTGGCAGATCAAAAGAACCAGGTAGAGTTCTGTCTACTAATCTGAGAGGCTCTTTGACACATAATATTGGAGAAAAAAAATAAAGTGGCAAAATTGTATGTAAAATATGATGTCGTCTTTGTACAGCATAACACATTACGCTAAATTTGAACATGTCATACACACTGAACTATGAAGAGATAATCCTTCTGGGGTAGGGAAAAAAGATGGTGGGGAGAGCAGGAGATGTACTTTCAATGCTGATGTTTACAGAATAAGCTTGTACATTATTTCAAATGCATCATTTGTTGTATTGTATTTTTAAAAACCTCTATCTCTTTTCATACTCCTAATTATTAAAAAGGAAAAGTCACGATTCTACCAGTTCATATTTGATATATTTTGTAGATGACAGGCCATTACAAAGAAGAAATTAACAGTATTTTTTATGAGCTATGCTAATTATCTTCTCGCTCAATACCATGTATTGGGTGCTCAGTTTGAGAATGAAGCTCTCTCTTCTCAGGCACAGTACCTGAGAGGAGATGTGTTTTCATTCCAACATTACCCTAGATTCGCCTGAGAGACTTTGTGTCCCCTGACAAAGCCCAGGTATTTGGTGCTTCTTCCTAGTGTTCCTTTGCGGTGAAAGTCAGGCCAGCGCTGTCTTGTGTGGGGCAGATGAAAAATTCACTGGGACCAAGAGCGTCTCTGAATTTCACCTGTGGGCAAAGGAAATCACATTTGGAATCTTTGCTCTTCGTGTTTATAAGATTTGTTCTTCATAGAAAGAAGAGGGATCATCTGAAAGAGCATGCTCTTCCCCGGAATGGTAACAAACTCAAACTGATCAGTATACAATTTCCAAGCCTGCCCCCTCCCTCTCTTAAACTTTACTTGCCTGTTTGCTATTTTGTTATATCCTTTTTTTCTTCTCTGCCCAGAGTCTTCAACCAAATAGTAATTTAACTTCAGAGACTGCCAATGTGAATACATGCAACTTCTTACTGTTCCTTCCCTTTAGGAGAGCGTTCCTGAGTTAAAGCAGAGAAGTGACAGAGAAAAAAAGAGTCAGAAGATTAAGGCTTGAGGCCTGCCTCCCAGGACCTTTTTGCAAGTTCCTTAACTTCTAGGTCTGGTTTCATGTCAGCTGTCCAAAGGAGAGGGTGGGGACATAGGTGAAGGAGGAAGGAGAAAGGGCTTTGAAAGTAAAAAGCAGATCAGCATGGAACTTTATACAAGCCCCTTCCTGTGCACACACAATCTGATACTCACATGCACACACACACACACACACACACACGTTCACACACAGAGCTGCATACAAGTCGGGGTTTCTGTCATCTTTCTTCTATGGTCCCTTTAAAAGTGGGCATTTGAATCCCTCAGGACACAGGCCCCTCTGTCTTCTGTCACATGTACCCATTGATTTCCCTGGCACCTGAGGCCTTGAATGGACTTGGCTCTACCTTTTAGGCAGTAGCTGTTTTCCCCCAGGAGGATATTTAACTTGGTGGTAAAAGCACAGTGTGTTCCCTTTGTGTTTACTTAACCTCTGTGTTGTTTTCTTTTTTTTTTAAATCAGATTTGAAAGAACAGGGACCAAGAAAGCCTATGATATGTAAATATTTAGCCAGGCAGATAGGGATGGTAAGCATTTTCTCTCTTAACACAAAACATGATTTTATTTGCTAAAGCTGTAATCTTGTTTGATAATCCATCAGTTTATTATCAGCTATATGGTGAGAGATAATGCCTTGGGGAGATAATGGAGAACCTTGCCTGACACTATGGGGTTGACTACAGTGCCTGGAGAAGGGAGAGTCTTCTAGCCAGGATTATGTTAAACATAGCCTTTCTATTTACAGTTGATTTTCTCTGAGCACTTTAACCATTCTGCTCCCAGCCTATATAAGTAGGTCATCTGGAAACCTTCAAGGAAGAGAAGTCTTAACAGGTGCAAAAGAACTAGCTGCCCGGCCGATAAGTCATTTTCTCAGGCTTAAAACGTGTGTGAATCCAAGGAAAAAAGTAGTAGGATGGTGCGCCATGGAAGATGGTGTTTAAACCCAAACCCAGACCAAAGAACAACAGAAAAGTCCAGGTGGAAAATAATAGGAAATCCTTCTACCCCACAGGTAACCTTGGGGAACCCAGCTCTAAGTATAAGGCCCAATGAGCTGGATTAGTAACATGAAATTGGAAAATGACATTGATTTATAGGATGCTCTGAGCTGTAATCCATTTGTGATTCTGAACCTGTACACTTGTAGGTGTCCTCAGAGACCTCCTGGTCAGGGCAGCTGGAATGCACAATCCCAGGGGCAGAAGTCATGGGTTTCACACGACAGTGGTACCACTACACTTCTGCAAAAAGGCGGCTCTACTTCTAGCCCTTAGTAGGAGTTAGAAAGAAATGCTTCCCACTCCCTTCCTTGTCTACTCCATTCTTCTCTTCCTTAAAATTTATTTCCTCAGGATCGCCCACTATGTAAAATGTCTCTGCCACTAATCTGGCCTTTGAGTCACAAGCCCGTGGTTACTTGCCTGCTTTCTGACTGCTGGAAACAGATGCTGTGTGGTCTGCAGGACTCTGCAATTACAGTGCTTTCGTGTGGGTTATCTCACTTGAGATAAGCAGATGAGGACGCCAAGTTTCGAAGAATTCAAGTATTTTGCCCAAGTTTGCACAACTGCTGATTTCTTCCCTTCTTTTGTTCCCTTCCTATCTTCTTTCTTTCCTTCTTTTCTTTCTCCTCAAAAGACATTTTCTTAAGATAATAAACTCAGAAGCCAGATGCCTGGTTTGACATTGTTGGCTGTGCAGGGCTCTGGGCAAGTTGACTTCGGTATGTTGGTCTGAGCAGTAAAATGAAGATAACCAGATTATCCACTTTTTGTGGTTATTGGGAACATAAAACTGGTTCATGCAAGTGTACTATTCTAATAGTTAGACTAGTGTCTGGCAAATAGCAAAGATTTCATAAGTCTTAGTCACTGTTATTATTTTTGTAGTTTTCTTTCATTTTCTGCCCTACCCCAAACGTTAATTATCTTCTTTCTGATGGGCATTGTGCTAGCCTTCCCGGAGAGGTAAGGGAGGTCACTGTTCCAGGAGACTCACAATCTAGGAAGAAACAGGCCATCAAATTAATGCAGGAAAAGTCACAGCGTTTATGCAATCACAGATGAATTGTGTGGTGCCCCTGATTAGCTGAGAAGGCCTCACAGACGAGGAGACCTGGCATTCGAGTTGAATGTAAGAGATGAAGAGGTGTTTACCAGGCCAACGGCAAGATGTGTGTACCCAACAAAGGTGTCAGTATGGACCAAACAATGGAAATGAGAAGTTATATTAATTTGCTCCAGCCGTAACAAAATACCACAAATGGGATGGCTTAAAAAACAGACGTGCATTTTCTTGACAGTTTTGTAAGCTACAAGGCAGAGATCAAAGTGTCAGCAGGTTTGTTTTCTTTGGGGCCTCTCTCCTGGCCTCGCACATAGGACATAGGGACACCTTCTCCCTGTGTCCTTACACGATCTTTCTTCTGTGTGTGCACGTCCCTGGTGTCCTATTATCTTCTTATAAAGGCACCAGTCCGATTGGCTGAGGGCCCACCTGTATAGTCTCATTTCATCTCAATCACCTCTCCAGATTTACTCACACTCTGAGGTACTGGGGGTTAGGACTTTAGCATTTGTCTTTTGAGAGGGATACAATTCAACGCATAACAGAAGCATCCGTTAAGTATGGCTAGGATCAGGTGTATGACTATTGTAGGATAAAGTCAGAATGCCAGGCAGTGCCCAGATCTTGAAAGGCCTGCCCTCTCATCAGGCTAAGGACAATGTTGAGGAAAGGGCCGGACCACCAGAGGCTCTGCTGGCCCCCTCAGGCTGCAGTGTGAGGGGCCGACTGGAAGGGATCATGTGGTAATCTGTCTGATGAGACACTGGTTTGAATTCCAAGTGTCCACATGGCATTAAAGGGAGATGATGACTTCCCCAGTAACAAGAGGGTCTATGAGAACAAGCATGTGTGCGGGGGTAGGAGGACAGGGGTGGGCACAGGCGGGCCTGCAGCTGTGTTAGCACCCGTGGGTGGCTGCCAGGCTGTGGGTATGGCAGCTCAGACGAGCGAAGAAGCCCTAGATAATGGATGAAGCAGGCGCTGGTTTTTTCTTTTCCCCTAGAAGCCCCCTTAAGTGTCTCTAACATAATCACATATCTTCCTACCGTAGTTTGTAAATGAGAGAACAGCCTCTCTTTCGTTTTCCTGCCAGGTAGAAGCACACAGCATCTCATTGCTGTTGACAGTCAGAGAATGAGATAATTACCCTTCTCCATTTTTAGATCCCTGCTCTAATTCAAGCATTTCGGTTGTGAAAAAAGAGGCACTGCCTTGGGAGAAGCAGCGTAGTCTCACGAAATTCCCACTTGATTTGGAGGCCTGAGGCAGAGTCACTCCACTCTGGCTTTACTTTGTTTGCGATATAGCTTCTCGAGCAGAACACATCATCTAAGACTTGGGCTTCTCTTTTATAAAATGGGAATAATAATATATAAATGACCAGGATAGCAGTGAGGATTCAGTAAGAAAGTATGTACTATGAGCCCTTTGTAATCATCAAAGTAAGTGTTTTCTTAGAATTAAAAATCAAAATAAACAAACGAAAAACCCCTCACCTTGCTGGAAAGAGGGAAGGTGTTTGCATGTTGTCATTTTGGTGACTTGCTGGCTCAGTAGAAAAAAGTAAGCATTTTGGATTCTCGCCTCAGCTCTGCAGTTGTGTCTTGTGACCTCGGGTAAAGGATTTGCAAACCCTGCTTGACCAGTGCAGGTCGGTGAGGTGGGAAGTGGTCTGTCTGAGATGATGTAAGGACTAACTGGATGGTGTCCGAGCTGTCTGCCAGGAAGATCAGAAGCATGAAGTATCATCTGGATGCCTCGGGTAAGCACTAGACTCTCTTTCCTCTGCTTTTGACAAACAGAGTGACAGCCCAGCGCTGTGTTTAAACAAGTTAATATGTATGTTCCTTGACATAAGGAAGCGCTCTAATCATGAAATACAGCTTGCATGTCATTTGGTTTTGAGATTTTATTGAGTACAACTAATCTTGACATATTTTGGTTGGCACCACATTCTTGGTATAGTGGGTTAGCGGTTGAATAGTTTGCAGACTTTGTGAAACAAAATCCTCATTTAATGGTTTAGTTTGGCTACATTTTGCAAATATACAAAAACATAATGCGTTTTTATTTTATAGAGTTTTTTTTTTTTTCCAACTTGTGGCTTGGGTTTTTTCCTTTCTTTTTCCTCAATGCCCATTCTTTTCAATCTCTGTTGCTCTGCCCTGGTCTCTCTGTTTATCTCCTTAGCATTTGAATTTCTCTATGTCTCTCTCTATCTCCTTTTAATGTTCCACTTGCAGCAGCCTACAAAGAAAGTGCCAGAGAAAGACAATCTTGGGAACCCACTGAACTTCGAGCAGAAGAATCTTCTCTGTACTGCTGGAAGTTGGCAATGTGTTTACACCCTGGCTAATGCTCCAAACCTTTGCTGAGGAGTGGAGGGTCAGCAGCTCCACAGCAGAAGCCCCTGGACGAAATGTACAAATAAGACTTCAGTGAACACCAGTCTCCCAGGTCACTGAACGCAGTGACATCATGCCCGGGCAGGGAAAGTCAACAGGCCTTTGGCTGGGGTCCCCTCCCTCTTCTTTCCCCTGGCTCTCGCTGTTCCTAACCCAGGGACAATATTTAGAAAGCAGAGCTGGGTTCAGGCAGCCCTCTCAATTACTTTGGCTGGAAGCTTCCTGAGTACATTCTGCTATCTCTTTGTGATGTAAACAATGTAAACAGGGGCATTCACAGTTGGCAGGGGAGGCTCTTTCTGTTTTAATTACACAAAGCTTAATTATAGACCCAGGGTCTGGAAACAGCACAAAGTTCTTTGGAGAACTTCACAGGGATTTTTCTGTTATGACATAGTTTATCTGGTGGGGGAAAAAAAAAGTAAGGCAAAAGACATTTCCAAAGAGGAACTAATAACACTATTCATGCTAGCATTCCATTCCATATTGAGTAGATCACAAAATCAGAGTAGACCTTTTTGGGGGGAGGGAGAAGGAAAGAGGGAGTCTCAAAACGTTGGACTCACGGGAATAGTGGTGGCAAAATCTGGATAAATATTAATGAATGAATGTGGGTAGAGAAGGATATAAAAATAATTGTTTTTACTTAGGAAAGCAGTAATAAAGCATCCAGCTGTATCTGAGTGAATTTGCAAGTACCCTGGGCCCCAGGGGTATGGAAAAAGATCCCACCATAGTAATAGTAATCTGGCCTAAACCTGAGCCATAAAATTCCCTCTGCCCCCAGATGTTCAGTAAGAGGGCACTTCGTTACTCTGCTGATGTAGCGAGAAATCGCAGAACTGCCACGGTAATGGAGAGAACGGTGACAGAGGTGGGGAGAGAGGGCTGTTTCTCTGTTATGAAATGCGTTTTTATAGGTAATTCTGATGTATAGTAAGTATTAAATAGAGCAACCAAAAGATGTTTTATTTTAGATTAGTGCTAGAGTGATATTTCCCCCATGGTACTAATAATCCGACCAGCTTTCAAAAGACAATTCTCCCTCCCAGTTTCTCATAGACTCCCAGCTCTGTTCTGGCTTAAGGGTAAACCCTTGCATAGAAATTTCTGCCTTGGAAAAGGAGAGACTCAACTTTGCATACGGTGCATGTGGTACTTAGAAAAGAGGCGGGTAGATTGCTTGAGCTCACGAGTTTGAGATCAGCCTGAGCAAAAGTGAGACCCCGGTCTCCACTAAAAATAGGAAAACTGATGCAAGAGGATCGCTTGAGCCTCAGTTGGAGGTTGCTGTGAGCTATGATGCCCTGGCACTCTACTCAGGGCGATAGTTTGAGACTCTGTCTCAAATAAAAAACAAAGAAAAAAGGGGTACCAGGCAATGCCTGTGGCTCAGTGAATAGGGTGTCGGCTCAATATACTGAGGGTGGCCAGTTCGAACCCAGCCCCGGCCAAACTGCAACAAAAAAAAAAAAAAAAAAGAAAGAAAGAAAGAAAAGAAAAGAGGGATACTATGCTTTTAAAAAATAAATTTTGCCATTGCATTTTAGATAGGAATGTGTATAGGGCGATCTTTTGGCAGAAACATGGCATTTCAAGAATAGTTTTGAGGCCGGATGTAGTGGCTCACTCCTGTAATCCTAGCATTTTGGGAGGCTGAGATGGGTGGATTGCCTGAGCTCATGAGTTCGAGACCAGCCTGAGCTAGAGTGAGACCTTGACTCTAGAAATAGCTGAGCATTGTGGTAGGCGCCTGTAGTCCCAGTTTCTTGGGAGGTTGAGGCAAGAGAATCCCTTGAGCCCAAGAGTTTGAGGTTGCTGTGAGCTGTGATGCCAGGACACTCTACCACAGGTGACAAAGTGAGGCTCTGTCTTAAAAAAAAGAAGAAGAAGAAGAAGAAGAAGAATGGCTTTATGTAATTGAGTGATCACTGAAGACACCCCTGTACCCATGCATGCTGGTTTGCCATCCAGGGGACACACCAGTTTAGCTTCACATCTCGGCTGGCTGTCTGCACCAGCCAGGACCCACAATCCATGTTTAATTGTGTGCTTCTTACATCTCCAAGGGTTGTCACAGGAACAAACAATGAGAGGCCTGTTGAAAACCACATCGTTTTCATCACAGTGGAAAAAAAATAAGGTCATTGTAGGCTTGGAGCATTGTTAGGTTTGAGCCTGCCCAAATTATTTTATTCATGTTAAAATGTAAGGAGATGAGAAACATATTGCATGAGAGGACAAAAGTTAATTTACATCTGCCTCTGCCCCCTCGGCAACATTCTCCCACCCCCTTTTAGCTGGAGGGGGAGTCCTCTCTGCCAACCCCCACCCCGTCTACTGTCGTTGTTTTTTTTTTTTTTCAATTTGTTAAGATGCTGAAATCTGCTTTGTGTGATTTATGAAGGAACTTGAAGCGATTAGTTTCACAGTGCATGAAAATTCCTCAGGTTCAGGGGGGGATGGCCAATCTGTTACACTGTTTGCCGTGGACTGGATGGGAACTTGAGCAGCTCGGAGCCATAAGGAGATTGTGTTGAGTTATTAAACACTTGTGGTAAAGCTGCTTATTGTTAATTCCCCGATGTCCTGCTGAAGCGATAGGATAAAATCAGATCGGATTAGATCAAAGAGCCTGGGAGCCAGCCTTTGGAGCAGATTCATTTAATCAATAAAGAGACCTCCTGAGAGGCAGGGAGAGAATGGGCAGCAGGGGTGGGCAGGGATTAAGATGGGCTGGGGGGTCAGGGGAGATAGTAGGAAAGAAACAACAGTTTGTACGTATATATTTCCCCCTTCTATAGGACACGTAATTCTCCTCTCAAACATTTTAGCCACGCTTTCCAAAGGGTATGAACATTTCTTGAAGATTTCATTACTCCAACCTTCCATTACTTCAATAATGCCATATAAGCTAGGATGGTATTTAAAAAAAAAAAAAAAATCAAAAAACAACTTCTGTTCCCTAAAAGGTATTTCAACAAAAGCAATTTAGGCTTAAGTGATTCCCCAAGAAACATTAATCCCTTATGAGTTAATCTGCAAAATTTCCTATTGTCCCTTTGTGAGGAGAAATAATAGAGGAACACCAAAAGGCCAAAGTCTGGCTCCACCTCCCTCTTTGTAATCTCCCCACTGCTCACCTCCCACCCCCCATAATTATAAAGCATTGTGTATTAAGAGGTTCGAGGTGGCTTCCTTTACCCTTGATTAACACTTTAACCGATGCATATTCATTCATCTCTTAGCCCTACCAAACCCTGCTCAAGGAGGGCTTAACAGTAAGGAAGTGACACCCATTAGAAAGTTAACCATGGAAAATGAGAAAAAAAATGAGGGATAGAGCAAATTAAGGATGCGAGTCTCTCAATGGTTATTGGCCTTAATGGTGTTATAAAAATGACGTCGGCTTTTACTGGGAATAATTTATATTCTGAATTAAATAAGGATATGTATCTATAAATCCATTCTATAAAACTTAATTTTCCATCTAGATATGCTGATTACTCCGAACCCAGCATACCTTTACCGGTTGTTAATTACTGCGGGATGGTTTAACACTATTTTCCAAATCAGCATGCATGCATAAAATGACTGCAATCCAATTTGACACATTATTAGTGATGATTATTGTCATAGATAAATTAGATTGAACAGAAAATAACCTTCATCCTTAGCATGTTTTAGCTCTCAGAATTAATGTGATTTGGTGAACACATATAAATAAAAATCTGATGAGTCCCTGCTGACTACAGGGCCTGCTGGTGCTGAAGTGTATCAATTTCATGCAGATGATGAATTCCTTAAGCATTCAATGATAATCATGCTTGATTTGACAAGACTTTCTCATGCTATTTTAGGGCCTTAATTTTCTGTGAAGTTCTGTCAAGTGCTCATCAAGCACCCACTTATCTCCGTATCTTAACCTGGCAGCCAATCACAAGGTTGCCTAACAGTACAGCTCCTGAGTGCCAGCCCATTAATATTCGAGTCACGTGACTGTCCAAGGAGCGAAACCAATCAATGGCTGATTAACATTCAGGTCACATGATTCCCAAGGAGAGTAAATGAGTTACACAGTAAGACATCAAACAAATTTTCATCTTGAAAGAGTGATTGCTTTTTCTGCTGCTGTGATGTTTGTCAAATTCGCTCTAGCCTTGTCCAATTAAGCTCCATGAGCTGAATTAATAATGAAGAGATGTAAGCACCGAGCCAGCAAGAGTGCTGCAATCGGTGCCACAGAATAAGAACGGCTTAAAAAAAAAAAAATTCCTAGAATGATTGAAAAATCACATCTGGATAACTGGAATAATTGCTTTTGCAATCTTGATGCTGTTTTGCAATCGCCAGTGCAAAGTGTGAACTGGAGTATGCTGGGACGTGGCACTGAGCTGGTGTTATACTTTGGCGATGAATGTGGTTTCGGGTTTAGGATGATTTTAAAGGCCTTACACAAGTACATGTTAATTGGATTATTGTTTGCAACTGTAGTAATGAGTTTCATTTGCACACTCAATTATGTTCTCAGGCTTTCTAGAGACATGATCTCTGGAGATTTTTTAAACGATCAGAAAAAAGGGGAGGAAATTATTCTCTATTCTTGCATCCTGAGTGAAGAAAGGACTGAACCAAGTACCGTAGAGAGGATTTGTGTATTGGTGTGGGTTTGGTGGGGTGGAGGCATGTGCTGCTCATTTTATTAACATTCAGAGTTTGAGAACCTAAATTCGTTCAATTATTGCAAAATGCACTTGTGAATCCAATGAGAATTATCAGGAAAAGTTGGTGCTCTCTTGCTGTTGATAGCCGATGGAATGTTTCTTGTAGTTTCAGAGAAAGTTCTATTCAATCCCAAAGTCAATTGCATTTCAGCACAGATGCACTCCTAAATTCAGGTGACATGTTTAGAATAGAGACCCTATGACTAATAAAGCTTTCATTCCTTCCCTGAAGGGAGTGAGACTTGACTAATGGTTTATTGGAATTATCAAAGAGTGTCAAATCCCACTTAATAAGTTCCAGCATGAAATTAGCTAAATTCCCAAAGGCCTTTCTAAAACAATATAGTCAAATAAAAGGTGTTGGGCGTGCTGGAAAGAGTGTTAAAACCAGTTACTTGGAAGTGACAAGAAATAAATCTAACCATAGGCAGGAGGCAATGTTTATGTATACAGTTAATAACCTTCTTAATGGGACTTCTTGGCTTGGTGATTCCCGAACAGGGAGGAAAGTGAGATGTGGAACACAGGGTAGGCCAAGGGCTGTAAGTCAATTCCCAGCACTGTTAGTCATGGATGGAAATTGCGAAGAGAGAAGCAATGAATTTAAAAGCCCCAGCAAGCAGAGAGAGTGGAAGGAGAGACAAACGGTGCCTTTGGGCGGGGAAGGAAGAATGGAGGTGGAAGAGGAATGATGGCGAGTCCAAGCTGGACCATCATAAGATAATTAAAACCGACTTGGTCCAAAGAACAAGGCCTTCACCATTTCCCGAGCATTGTCTTTCTAGGGTGAGGCCTGAAAGAGGACATGCCATAGACATGTTGTTTTTGTTTCTTTTTTCAAAAAAGCGTAAGTTGAGATCCCAGTTACGAAGGCTCGAGTGGAATTGGAAAAACTTGGGAAAATGCAGTTCTGAGTTGGTATGAAAAGACCTGTGGTGATCAAGGTAACGTGAGTTTAACTGGTATTCTTTCCCTAAATCTATTACCCCGACTCCCCTTGCAGCTCAGTGGCAGCCTGGAGCTCTGCTCACATTCAGCTCACAGGCGACAGAGCCCCTTCCTACAAGCGCCCCCACTTCCTGACACTTTGGAGCCACAGAATGGAATGGAATGTAAGGTGGCTCATGTTGTTGTCCTCAGTTGGCTGGAGAAGGTCCTGAATAAAAGAGTATTCCACTTTCTGCATAACTTTACATAATTAATAGTTTTCCACGCAAACTATTGTTTGCCTTAATTGTTGTTTCAACAGCTGTTTTCATTAAATTGTAAAGCCCTGCTGTGTCTAATCCTTTGAGCCCCACTATTGATAACAAGAACAGCTCTGAAGCTTGCTCTGGAGGAGAGTTCCCTGCCAAGCTGGAAAACCATCATGAAGTTACTTGAAAAATAAGGCCTACAGTGGGACTGGTTGTGTAGCTAATCCATTAGGCTTTTCAAAAGAGCCATGCTCTGTACCCTTATGGCTAAATTGACCCAACAACCAATCAATGCCTTTATTTGCTGAGTGGCTGCCCCTGAAGGGTCTTATAGCTGGGTCCAAGTTGTAATCAAAGCCTCCATCAGTACTAGGGCCCTGATGACATAAATGGCCAAACTTTCAACGCGCCTGGCCCGCGTCCAGTCACACCATTTTGAAGATACAAAGAGGCTGTGTTGCGCGGTGGAATTCATTTTCTTGTTTACTTCCTCCAGAAACAAGAGCATCATCAGCACGCTCAGTGCATCGGATCAGACCGCGGAGCTGTTGACAGAAGCTTGGCGGGGCCTGCCAGCTTTCCACATGAAACGCTGGCTTTCTTCTCATACACCCCCTACCGTTTGTGTCTCTGCCAATTGTAGCACATCAGAGCGGCCATTGAGATAATGACCGTGAAGTCTCATGATACACTTTGATGAAGTGTAACATTTTTTAAAGGATTTTTGTCTGTGCCAAAATGATCGAGGCAGCTGACTAAAAATCGCCCCATCAAAATCAAGACTGATTCGCAGCATGTGGAGGCAGGAGCCTCCCCAGAGAAGATGGGGGGATTTTGCAGCCAACGCGTCTTTCTTTCCATGTCTGTGTAGGCCTCAGATTCCTTCTTTTTTTTCAAGTTGTCTTTGTTTTGGATGAATATATGTCAGTTGCTGATGCTTCAGCCTCCAACATTTTTCTTTCTTTCTTTTTTTTTTTTTGCTATCAAGCCCCAGAAGATTCAAGATTCATTTCTTTTTGACAATTCCTTTCGAGTGACTTAGAACATAACATTGTTGTTAACGCTTTTATCTTGTTTGGAAAAAGTATCCTGGCACTTCAGGGCAATAGCAGAGATTTCAGTCAGAGGCTGACTCTAGATTGGTGTTCAGGTAACTCTGGATTTCTCTAATTTGGCTGGAATTTGGAGTTGTATACACATAAGTGGTTTGGAGCCAATGAAAACACAATGAAGCTGCTAGCGACATAGACAGAGAGTGTGAGCTTCTTTGGGAGTGAGATGATGTGTTTACTGCCTGGCCCATCACAGCCACCATTTATTGTGCACCAGCTGTGACGCAGGGGTTGTACCAGGTAAGTTAGATATTCCTTTTGTTTTTTTGTTCTGAGACGGAGTCTCACTTTCTCTCACCTGGTAGAGTGCCATGGCATCATAGCTCACAGCAACCTCAGACATCTGGGCTCAAGCAATTCTCTTGTCTCAGCTTCCTGAGTAGCTGGGATTACACCCACCTGCCACGATGCCTGGCTATTTTTAGAGGTGGGAGTCTCGCTTTATCTCAGGCTGGTCTTGAACTTGTGAACTCAGGCTATCTGCTGGCCTTGGCCTCCCAGAGTGCTGGGATTACAGACGTGAGCCACTGTGTGGGCCCCAGGTAAGTTAGATATTCACATAGAGTCCCTCACCTGCACAATAAATCCATTTCACAGGTAGGGAAACCAAGGCCCAAGTGAGGAAGCTGAGACCTGACAATGTTAAGTGACTTGACGGAGCCCAGAGGGCTGGGAAGTGAGATGGCAGGTCTGACCGGTGTGCCTGTTTATGAGATGTTTTCCCTTTCTCTCTGTGGTTTGCTGTTTTCATTGCTGATTAAATTGTGCTCAGTGGAAGAAGAGAAAACAATTTGTGGTTGAACTGGTAAAAGCAATGAATCAAATGGGTTTACAGTTTGCCATTCTCACCTCTCCGCTTTTCTGAGGAAGACATTAGCTATGAGGCATGCTCCCTTACAGGTGAACAAGTGCACACTCAGAAATCAGTGTGAGCGAAGCTGCAGTGAGGTTTTGGGTAACTGCTCTCTGCCTGAAATTTACCTTCTCACACAAGGTCCAAGCTGGGGGGAGGTCCCAACCTTGGGAGGAAGTGGGCTGTGAACTGTAGGATTTCTAAGAATGTCATAATTAAAGAGATACCTGTGCTTAAGTTTATGCAGAAACCACAAGTGGAAAGTGGGTTACAGTTCAGTTGTCTTCAGAATCTTCTCTTCTATATAAGAATACGTATCAAAGTGGAGTGGAGGGTGGTACAGTGGGGAAACAGTGAGGGGAAACAGCGTTAGGGGTAAGGGAATAATCATAAAAACACTTGTATTTGAATATGCAAATGAGATTCACGTGGGCTCCTTTTAAATGCCTTCATACTGTTTTCCTAAGTATAGTCAAGTAAAAGGTGATAAGAGCTCAGACAAGAGAACAAAGCTAATTTTGTGCACATATTGCAAGGAATAAACTGTGGGGTTTCAGTATCTTCTTTACAAAGAAAATGTACTTCAGGATGGGCTTCTTTTGCATTTAGATTTTATTTTGCAAATTATTTAAATTTTAAAAAGGAACGGCACCCTAAATCCAGGTTTTGCCAACAAGTCTAGGCAACCAAATTCTTTTAAAATGTTTATTTTGTTTCAACTTTTTGTAGAGAAGGGGGTCACACAGTATTGCTCAGGTTGGTCTCAAACTCCTACGTTCAAGTGATCTACCTGTCTCAGCTGCCCCGAGTGCTAAGATTACAAGCATGAGCCACCATGCTCAGCCTAGGCAGCCAAATTTACATACCTGAGGCATAGGGAAGGAAAAGGATAATGGAAGTGGAGCCAGCAACGTGCAAGCAAGCCAGGCAGGAGTTACATAGACCCATTTGCACAAGGAAACTTGTCTAATGGACTCAGAAGTTTTCTGGAGTTCTTTCAAAAGCCTGCCCTCCATACCAAAGTATGTGCATATGCATTTTACAGTGAGTATTCTTCTGGGAGAGTCGATCACAACCTCTTTAGTGCATTTCAAATAGAAAGCACTCAGACTCCAAAGGAAAAGGACTCCAGTTTCTTTCTTTCGGGAGCCCTTGAGGGAGAGAACCACACAAACCCATCTGATCTTAAAGGAAACTTTGTGTTTGAGTCATCCTCTACTCTCATTTTCCTCTTTTGTCAGATGCTGAGTTTAGATTCTCTGAATTTCTCCCAGCGTCAAAAAGTTATAGTTTTAAGATTCATTAAGTACAGACTAATGCCTTTCATGTCTGCTGATTCTAAGAGGCCCAGGAAACTACCGCAATGGGTCCAAATTGACAAATGAAAGCTGTTTTTTATTCTCCAGATAGACCGTCCTTCTGAGCCTTTGCCAAGTCTGGGTTTCCCAAGTGCCATCCCTGAACCCAGACCAACTGAATCACCTGAAATGCAGACAAATTCTCAGTTCCCACCCTCCACTTACTGAATTAAAAAACTCTCGAAGTTGTCCTGGCTGCCTGAAATGCCCTTTCTGAGGTCTATTGGAGACCTAAGTCAGAGTTTGCTTTCTTCAGGAATACTTCTCAGCATCTCCCAAATGAGATTCCGTCTTCCTTTCCCTACATCGCAGAACATCTCTCTTCTCCTCTTGTCGAAGAACTTGGAACTTCCTTGCATCTGCTATCTCTCTATTTGTCCAACATGTGGGGCCTGGCAGGGCATGATAGGCAGCCACTAAAATGTCCCCCAGTGGCCCCCACTGGTTGTTACACAGCCCTCCCCTGGGTAGAGGGGTTTACCTCTCTGACTTCTGTAGAAAAAGCGATGGGGACTCAATTCCCTGCTCAGGTCACAAAGAAGCTGGCTTCTGTCTTGGACACCCTCTGTTGCTCCCTCATGTGTACTCTTTCTTATCTCCCACTCTCTCGTTTCTTCCTCCCCACCTCTTTCTTTCTCTCAGCCCAGATGCCACGTAAATAAACCTGCCTCGGCTCTCCTGCTACACGGGTGCTGGGGGTGAGGCCTGTGGAGCAGTGGTGGCTGCCCTGTGGAAGGCTGCCTCTGAGGGAGCTTGTGAGTTGGTCCTCCCTGCGGCTGAACCCGAATGACTGCAGCTCCTGCCCCTGCCTGAATTTGCAGCCTTCTTTGTGACCTTGAACTAGAACCACCCAGGTTAAGCTGCTTCCCCATTCCTGAGCCACAGAAACTGTGAGATAATAAATGCTCATTGCATTAAGTTGCTAGATTTGGGGCTAATTTGTTATGCAGCAGTAGATAACTAAATACATGGGGCTTGCGTGTTTTGTATTCTCCACAGCTCATAATGGGATGTTTGCTCATAATAGGAGTTTAATTACCTGATTGTTAGAGTTGGAAACATTTTGCCTTGAGAAATTTTCAAGAGTAATTTCTAGGCTTATAAAGGGACATAGGCCTCAATAAGTTATTGGGGAAGTACCAGTCTGGGGGTCAGAGTCACACAGAATGAAAGAAGAGGGCAAACAGGATCAGTGTGAAGGACACGGTCCATTAGGTTTTGGACTCTTTCCTTTGAGTTTTCCTGCAATTGTGGTTCTCAAAGTTATAAAATAAGAGACTTTTTGTTTTGCCATTTAAAGAGAATTGAGGCCCAGCTACACAAATATCTCCAATGGGACAAAGTCCAGAATATCAGGCCGAGCCCACCATTTGGGGATAAAATGCAACCCTCAAGAACCTGACTTTGGAATTTGGTTGAAACAAGTTTCCATATGACTGTGACTGTCCCTCACTTCTATGTTCCCCCCACTACGTCCATATCTTAATTTTTTTTAATTAACAAAAATTGTGAATATTTATGTGATACAACATAATGTTTTGAAAAGTGTATGCATTGTGGAGTCCCATGTCTTTTTTCCCCTCATCATCTGAACAGCCATATTTTCTAATTGTCACTTCCAGACCGTGCCTTGAATAATCTCCTGATCTTCTGGGTTTGGGAGCAGCTAAATGTTGGCCTGCTGTCTTCTATGCATAGGCCCCTCTTTCCTGGCCCGGGGTCACCTCAGGCCTCAGGCTCTTTCCCTTTCTCATCTGAGGGAGGGCTGAGTATGCCTTAGAGGAAAGAGGGGGTGTGAGAGACAGGCTAAGCCCACTGGCTGGTCTAACCGGCGGGCTTGGGCACAGACTGATGGCAGGCTTCTCACTCTACCCTGCAGGATAATGTTCCCCTGGTGCCTCTGAACTCTGCTGCTGGCTCCTGCCACCAGCTCCTGCCACCCCCCACCCCCACCAGACACACACGTGTGCGCACACTGCAGGGCACTCTGCTGAAAACAGTCTCTGAGAGAATGCAGCCAGCTGGAACCAGCAGTGGAACCTCCTTCTCTTGGTACTTCAGGACATAATGGAGACTGACTTTCTGGGAGATTGCTTGGCTGGGTGGGGAATGAAGACTTTAATTTCAAATCATCTTGTTTTGAAAAAAAATCTTTAAAATCATTTTTCTTTGAGAAAATTCTTGGCTTGGATGACGCCCAATATAATGGGATTTATTTTGTGCAAGTACAAGGATTTTTCTCTTCATTTTAATTTTCTCACTTCCTAAACATGGGCTTTCCCCCCCCCTTTTCCACTGTTGTTATGTTTGGTTTCATTAAAAAACATTATTTGGCTCGGTGCCTATAGCTCAACCGGCTAAGGCGCCAGCCACATACACCTAAGGTGGCGGGTTCGAATCCCCAGCCCGGACCCACTAAACAACGACGGCTGCAACCAAAAAATAGCCAGGCGTTATGGCGGGCGCCTGTAGTCCCAGCTACTTGGGAGGCGGAGGCAGGAGACTCGCTTGAGCCCAGGAGTTGGAGGTTGCTGTGAGCTGTAATGCCACAACACTCTACCCAGGGGGACAGCTTGAGGCTCTTTCTCAAAAAAAAACCCAAAACATTATTTAGGCTCGGTACCTGTGGCTCAAGCGGCTAAGGTGCCAGCCACATACACATGAGTTGGTAGGTTCAAATCCAGCCCATGCCCACCAAACAGCAATGATGGCTGCAACCCAAAAATAGCCGGGTGTTGTGGCGGACACCTGTAGTCCCAGCTATTTGGGAGGCAGAGTCAGGAGAATCACTTGAGCCCAGGAGTTGGAGGTTGCTGTGAGCTGTGATGTCACATCACTCTACCTAGGGTGACAGCTTGAGGCTCTGTCTCAAAAAAAAAAAAAAATTCTTTAGAAGAAAGGCTCAATTAAATTTTGTAATATAGGGATATTAGTTTGGTAATTGCTGGTATTACTAAAGAAAAACCAAATAAAACTATATAATTGTGATTTCAAGGCACAGAACTTCAAAATAAATGCCAGACAAAATTGTGTCTTGTTATGATTTGAGCAGTGATCTAAACAAGGTTTTCTGAAGTTGAGGAATTTTGAAGCTATTGCGTTGTGGAAACTATGGTCTTACTGGGCAGATTCTCTGGGGTCTGCATTCTGCTATTTCTTTTAAAGACATTTTTTAATTTTCTTTTTATAGACAGGGTGTCACTCTGTCACCCAGGCTGGAGTGCAAGTGGTGTGACTGTACCTTACTGCAGCCTCAAACTCCTGGGCTCAAGCAGTTCTCCTATTTTGGACCCCTGAGTAGCTGGGACTGCAGGTGCATGCAACCATGCCCAGCTAATTTTTGTTTGTTTTTTCTAGAGATGAGGTTTCCCTATGTGGCCCAGGCTGGTATCAAACTCCTGGCATCAAATGATCCTCCTACCTTGGCCTCCCCAAATGCTGGCATTACAGTCGCAAAGTACCACTCCTGGCCCATCCTGCTGTTTCTTCCTTGTTATCCCTTTCTCTGGATGGCTGCCTCACCCTTCCCAGGAAATATTCCTGGCTGAGTTGTATTGGGTAGAAATGGCTTTCTCCTCTCACAAGGGCTCTCCCCAGTGAAAGGGGAAATGACTTTCCTGACTCTGAGGTGATAAAAGTTTCATGCTGATCTGTGCACACAGTTCAGCTGAGCAGGTGAGTTGAGGAGGTGGGTGCTCCCATGTGGCCATCTCCTCCTGAGTTCTCAGTGGAATCTCAGCTTGTGGAGGTGGGTTAGATCACTGTTGTCCTGCAAATCTCTCTTTTCTGGTTTGCTTATCCAAGTCTACGTTTTGAGAGAAGTAAAAACCCATATTGGCCTCTGGTCTGTGTAGTGATTGCTAAGCATATTTGCCTGATACGAAAAATGATATTTTCATCCCTCTTCTACCCTGGTGTCCGTGTCTCCACTGGCTGAGCACTCAAGGCCTGGAACACCCAAGTCAGTGGCTCCTGCTCTGAGGACTCACTTGTTCTGGCTCCCTGAGCTGCTGCGTCTAACCTAATCCTGTCCCGCAGTTTCTAGACTTCTCTATGATCCAACTTTGATCCATTTTGTTTTAGAAAAGCTGAGATGGCTCCAGCTCTTCCCCTTTCTGCACTTTCTCCAGCCTAGGGAAGCACTGAGTGTTAGCAGAGGCCAAACAATGGTCGTGGGCAGGGACGGCATCGAAGGAGCAAGGGCTGCCCAACCCTGGCTGCCTCCTGGTGTTGATTCTTTTGTCAACATGGAAGACATTTGCCAGGGTAGCAAAGCCACACATTCCCGGTATAATTGATAGGGCACTGTCAAGCAATGGTGTAAGTGGTTTCTTTGGAAGGAGGTTATTACTGGCCACAAAACTTCAAGTCAGCTGTTTGCTGGGAACCCTCATAAGAAAGCCCCTGTTTGCGGTGTCCGCCCTCAACAGCGTCTGACAGAGGGTTACTGTACTTTTGCACCCAACCACATTAAATCCATTTATAAGACCCCTTTGTATGAGACGCCTTACCAGAGGAAATTAATGTAGGATATTGCAAACAGCTTTTAAGAATGTCTTTTCTATAGAGCTGTGTAGTTGTGAGAGCAAAGTGGGTTTTTTTTCCCCCTCCACATTGTTGAGACTTGACATCTCCCATGTGGAATGTTTCCAGCCAGTTATGACAAGAAAAGGCTGGACTTTTAAGTCTTGCGGAAACCACAGCAGAAGAAAGCCATTATATTATCTATTCACTTACTTTCCTCCTGTAAATATAAATGCATTTAAGAAACTGATCCAAGTTTGGGGAGGCGAGGCAGCAGCACTTAAAAATCAGGCAATGAAAAATTGAACATTCAGGATTACAATGATTATAATGTGGACACCAGAAGATAAACATGGGCCTTACAGGGAGGAAGATATCTGTGACCCAGTAAGAAATTTTAGATTTTGAATTTCTGGGAGGAGAAACCCAGTTTTTTTTTTTTTTTTGAGACAGAGTCTCACTATGTCGCCCTCTTTAGGTGCCCTGGCATCATAGCTCACAGCAGCCTCCAACTCTTGGGCTTAAGTGATTCTCTTGTGTCAGCCTCCTGAGTAGCTGGGACTACAGCTGCCTGCCACAACGCCTGGCTAAGGAAACCAAGTTTTAAAATTTGTATTTTAAATGAAAAAACTGATATTGGATACCAACTTTTTACTTTTTGTTTTAGAAACAGGGCATTGTGAAAAAAGTAACTATCATGTTCAAACTCATTATCTTATAAAAATAAAAGACAATGTGACATCAAAAAAGTAAGACAGGCAGTCTGGGTACAGTGGCTCATGCCTGTAATCCTAGTACTCTGGGAGGCCAAGGTGGATGGATCCCTTGAGCTCAGGAGTTCAAGACCAGCCTGAGCAAGAGTGAGATAGATAGCTGAGAGTCATGGCAGACGCCTGTCATCTCAGCTACTCGGGAGGCTGAGGCAAGAGGGTTGCTTGAGCCCAAGAGTTTGAGGTTGCTGTGAGCTATGATGCCATAGTACTCTACTGAGGCTGACAAAGTAAAACTCTATCTCAAAAAAAAAAAAATGTAAGGCACAATTTCATAAAGAACCATTCTTTTATATTTAATACATCTATCACTATGCAAAAAAAAAAGTCACTAGCTTGGTCTTTTTTTTTTTTTTTTGACTTTTGTTGTTTCCCTTTAGTAACAGATCAGCAAGCACGTGCTTATTCTCTGGCCCTGATTCAAGACCTGGCATTAGTGCACTGGCTTTGAAGTCAGATGATCTGAGGTCAAGTCTGTGCCTTGCCACTGGATGGCTGTGTGGCCTTGGGTAAGTTATTTGCTGAAGTTTCTGTTTTTATACAAGGTAGATAAAAGTGAAAACTACGCTTTATAAGGCTGTTGGGAAGGCTAAGTGAGTTACAGGAAGAGACTGCAGTATACTGAGCCTGCAGCCCTGGGTCTCCACATCAGAGCACTGATGACACACACAGGGTGTCAACACCTGGATTGTGGGCTGCTAGCCTCTAGATATGTGAGAAAACAACTTTTTTGTTATTTAAGCCACCCAGTCTATGGTATTTTGTTATGGCAGTCCTAGCAAACTAATACACAGAGTAATATGAATGAACTATCTGTGGGGAAAATATTGATGTATTTTTTAACTGATAGGAAAGGAGGAATTAAAGGAAGAAAGTTACGTGACATCAACTCCATAGTGGTAATAACAGCAAGTCACTGTTTCGTGGGCTAATACTCTTCAAAGTGGCTTACGTATGTGATCTTATTTAATTTCTCTAGTAGTCCCAACAGGTAGATATTATCATCCCTATTTTATAAATGAGATAATTGAGGTTTGAAAGAGTTGAGTGAAATCTTAGGGCCCCAGTAAACTGGGGCCTCAACCCAGGTCTCATTCCACCCTCCCACGGCCCACGTACCTATTCCACCATGTTGCCAAGTTCCATCCACCTCAGGGGACAGTCCTGAACTCCGTGGTAGAACTCGCATAGTCTCTGAGGCATGTTTGCTCAAAAGCATTGAACTTCAAAGGAATATGTCTTCAGAAGTACATGGAAACATTCTAGCTGAGGAGATTCTAAAAGTTTGCTGATGGATGAAGTGATGTATGCGGGAACAAAATTGATGGTGCAGGGGGCAATAACTGAGTCAAGAAAGCAGGTACAACTGTGAGACTTGCAAAAAGGGGGAAAAAAAAACCTGTCGAAGATCCAGCCACAAATAGCCTCAGTTAATTTGTGCGTGAGGAGCTCAAGCCCTCTTTGAATCCTTCCGCAAGTAAACCATTGTCCATTTGCAGAGGTGCTAAGCTGTCAGCATTCTGTAAGTGACAGAAAATGGGCTTCATTCCAGGTCTCTTCATTTAAGATCTGTTATTTTCCCAGTAAACAAAAAGATTTTAAAAAATGTATTTTATTCCCACTAAGAATTTCTTCACTAAAGGCATATTATAAGGCTTTTAAAAATCTGTATTTATTAATGAAAACACACGGCTTAATTACACCGCTGATTACTATCTTTTACTGATTCCAAAGTCTAGGAGGAGTCTATTAACTGGAAATTCAATGCACTGCAGAAAACAAACCACAACAAAACTTGGAGGACTAAAATGCTTTGTCATGAAAGCGTTTTATCATCTCTTTATTGTTCTTAAACTTTCTTAAAGACTGAGTTTCTGTTGACTATTGCTTTCATATCATCTATAGTGGCTACCATTGATTGAAGTGGATTAAATTCTCTTCTTCTAGGAATTGGCCCAAATATCAATCAGTTTCCTTTGAACTTAGTTCTAATTCTGCTTCTGTAATAGCAGAGGAGAATCAGGACTATGTCTCAGATTTTGTTGACCGTGGTTGCTCTTGACATATTTTAAGTGTACAGTCTGCCCTTTTGGTTCTAAATTCAGTATAACCAGCTCAGAATCTGACTAGCTTGAAATCTGTATGTGATATGGAAAAATGTGATTTTAAGATATAAAAACAAAAGAGAACCCTTTATCGACTGTTCTTGTAATTTTTTGGGGGGGGGAAAGATTAATTAATTGCAAGAAGGAGAAGTGTGGTACTTGTAATTATGTGATATGTGTAAGAAAAGGCTGGTTCAAGTGCAAGAGTATAGCTTCTTTTGTAAAACAAGACCTGACTTGGGTGTATAAAAGCAACACTGGGAATCAGACCCGGACAAAAGAAATCAACCCTGATGTCACTAAGTTTTATTATGAAAGTAACAATAGCATGAAATCACATTAAAAAAAAAAGAAATAACCTACGTTTATCCTCAGTTAGAATTCATTATTGGTCCCTGGTTGAACTTGAAAAAGATTTAAGCTGAAAGAAACCAAATGTTCCGAATGCACCAGCAAAATTCTCTTTAATTTAATGATTGGAAAAGAATAGGATCAGCGTAAGATTAGATGTGGCTTCAAATCTTTTAAAAAAAGAAAATCTACCAAAAAGACCACACATTGTCTCATCAAGTAGGACTAAGTATAACACTGGCTTCTTTCAACAGAATTGGGTAAATATTTGACCTCCAATGTCATTATGGTTAATGTATTTTCCGGACCTCAGAGGACATGAGGAAGGAAGACTTGCTTTCTGATTGGCTCTCTAATGGTCTTTGCTTGCTTGGGAAAGACTGATAATATACTCTGTCCTTCGCTCGGTGCAGTTCAACTCTGAGCTGTTCAATAGATAAAAACAATAATGATCTCATCCTCTGATCCTTTAACTTCAGGTGATTTGTGAATCAGTACATAATAACAATAACTTCTGGGTTAATTATTAGCTCTCAGAAAATATTCTCACCAATAGCCTTCGGGACTAACCTTCTTTTATTTAATTCTGATAAGATTGAAATGTAGTTGCTGCACATCCATGAATGTCCCATAAAATCCAAGTTGATCACAATTACACTAGTATTTCTAGAACTCGTGTCTCTCTTATAATTCCATATAAGGCGGGAACTACAAGCTCCCCTATATTAAATTACTTGTTTTGCTAACTATGGGAGAAGATGATGCACAGATGGTATTTCTGAGAATGGCATCGAAGCATTTAAAATGCTGATTGGCAACATATCACATATTTATATGTGAGATGAAAGTCATCTTTTGGCTATATGAATGCTGCAAAAATAAACACTTTGGTTTCTGGTGCAAAGTTTAAACTTTTCATGGCAGTATCTGTCCACTTTGCTGACCAGGTACAATAACATATCCACAGCTATCAGTCAACTGCATTTATTAATTACCCACTGTGTGTTCAGTGTCTGGTGCTGTGGAGCCTTGGAGAGAAAGACATTCTTGGACTTTATAGTGTAATGGAGGAGAAGAGACACAAATGTGTCCATGTAAACAAGCAGGGCTGCAGATGGATAGACACACACACACACCCCTGAGCATCTGCACAAAGATACAGTTGGAAAAGACAAAAGGTAGGGATGGAATGAGTACAGCAGCTGAAATGGGGTGAGTCTTTTTTAATCTAACCTGGGGTTTGAACAGGATTTGTTTTCCATTTCTTTTTTTTTTTTTTTTGAGACAGCTTCACTCTACGACCCTGGGTAGAATAGTGCAGTGGCAACGGCCTACCTCACTTTACTCTCAAACTCCTGGGTTCAAGTGATCCTTCTCCTGCCTCAGCCTCCTGAGTAGCTGGGGCTAGAAGCACCCACCACCTTGCCCAGCTAACTTTTCTATTTTTGGTACAGACAGGATTTCTCTTTTGCTCAGACTGGTCTTGAACTCCTGACCTTAAGCAATCTTCCCACCTTGGCCTCCCCAAATGCTAGGAATACAGGTATGAACTGGCCTGTTTTCCGTTTCTTTCTTTTTTTTTTTTTGACAGAGCCTCAAGCTGTCACCCTGGGTAGAGTGCCGTGGCATTACAGCTCACAGCAACCTCCAACTCCTGGGCTCAAGCGAGTCTCCTGCCTCTGCCTCCCAAGTAGCTGGGACCACAGGCACCCGCCACAACGCCCGGCTATTTTTTGGTTGCAGCCATCATTGTTGTTTGGCGTTCCGGGCTGGATTCGAACCCGCCACCTTAGGTGTACGTGGCTGGCGCCTTAGCCATTTGAGCTATAGGCGCCGAACCTGTTTTCCGTTTCTTAAAAAACTGAGGAGTCAGATACATGCTTGAACAGAATTTTTTACTGCAGTTTTTGTATAGCTGGGAGGGCTCTATGGCATTTGAAGGGAGGGAAGTATATTTTTAGTGGAGAGAAATGCTTATGCAGTGGTGCTTAAAATGTGGTCTAGACCATTAGCATTAGACATGCAGATTCCCAGGCCTACTGAAACTCTGGGAGTGGGGCCCTGCAGTCTGGGATCTGGCAGGCCTGCCAGGGATTCCCATGCTCACTCAGATTTGAGAGGTACCGTTCTGTGAGGTGCTCTGAGTCTGGAGCAGGGGTAATATTCCTTTGGAACAACAAGTCTGTAGGCCAGTGACATCCACAGGGGGCATTCGATCAGACAGACTCAGTTGGTGAGGAAGGAGCAGTCCGTGAAGGCCTCAAAGTTTACCACCAAAAACTTGGAGAGGCTACACTGAGCTCTCTGAAATGTTTATGCCAGAGCCAAGAGACTGAGTTAACGTCTTCAGAGAATTCTAACTTGTGCATTTCCTGACTTTTATGAGCATGTTGAGGGTTGTAATTCCAGGAGGCTTTTAAATGTAATTTCCTTTGCTTTTAAGGAAAAGATGAGATAGTGGGGAGGGGACTTATAGGGAATGGGTGGCTGGTTGTGAGATGGTAAAAATAGGAAAACCATTTTCAAAGGGACTTCTTGAAAGATTGCTGCAAAGCCTGTACACCTGTACTGAAACACAATAGAATAAATTAATAACAATAAAGGGAACATTTATTTAGCTATTATTATGTGTCAGGTATGTTCTAAAGTATTTATATATGTATGTATATATACATTCATTAATCCGCACAACAACTTTTGAGGTAAATTCTATTACTGTTCTCATGTTATAAATAAAGACGCTATGGCACAGAGAGGTTAAGAAACTTGCTCAAGGTCACACAGCAGCAGATGGTATTAGAACTCAGGCTGTAGGCTGTGTTTTTAACCAAGACACTGTGTTATGGGGCAAGAACTGAAACCCTGAAGACAGCTATTTCTATTTTGAAAAAGTGACTCATTGTTCTAAATCGTTTGGCATTTGAGTGCTAGGCTTCAGGTCCTAATGACTTTCTTATTTAATTTTCTGGTTGGCCAGCAGAGTATTTCCTGGTCCTACTCAGTTCTTACAGAAAGTAGCTGAGGCTGACTTCTCTTGCCTTCTGGGGAGGGTAAATCAGTTACAAAATAAAGGTTAGGCTCAGTGCCCAGAGCAAAGCTAGAAAAGAGTCTGGAATGATTTCCCCTCAGTCTGGAACAGTTTAGCTGGGACTAGCAGCCCCTGGAGGTTTAGGGGGCTCCTAAAAGGCTTGAGTCCCTCCGTGAGTGCATGGAGAGTGAATTCCATGGGTAGAGCGATTTGGAGGGAACAGAACAGACGATACAGTCTGTTGATACAATCTTGTCTTCCATGGGCCATTGTCAGGACAAACATTCGTGTGTGAAGAGCATGGACTTTGGGGTCAGACATGGCCTGGGTTTGAGTCCCAATTCCTTCCCTTACTAGTATGTGAATGTACTGCTCTTCTTCATTTTCCTGACTTGCAAAATGCAGGTATTTACTTCCGTATTGTGGAGAGGGCTAAGTAAATAGTAAACTTGAAGTTCTTAAAACAATGCCTAGCCTGAAGCAAGCACGCAATGTCCCTTCTTCTTCTTTCTGCTGTGGCATGCCTGCCATTGTCCTGTGAGCTTTGGAGGACACTAATGATCACATACCACTATTTCTCACAACAATACGGGGACTGACTGAGGTATCTCCCATTTTGCAGGCGAAGAGACAGCCTTGGAGAGCTGCCCTGGCCCAAGGTGACTGCTGTCCCCCTCTCCCTCAGGCAGACAGGCATCCTACTGGATTGAAATAATTGTCTCCTGGGTCCTGGGGACACTACTACTGAGTTACTGCTTTGTTCACTAGTTTTAAAGCTGGATTTGAAGCAGCTTTTAATCAATTTGCTCATAAACTTTCAGCGCTTGGTGGGAGTTCTCCCCATAGGTTGTCTTATGGATGTATCAACATAAGAAATGTTTGATGGGGCCTGCAATTTGCTTGTCATTTTCTGCCCATGTGAATAATTGGTAAGTGGTTTGAGTCTCATAGCGAGACTTCCTCTTAGGGAACGAATGTAGATCAGTCATATCCCCCAATACTTCTTAAAACTTCCACTAGGCTGTCACTAAAACACTAACATCAGAAGCTCGGAGCCGTCTGCTCATATATGAGGGGACAGTAGGTTCAGGTCAGTAGGGAGGGAATGTATGTCAGGGTTCACTAGGACTTCTGGCCTCTAGCCTCTGGCTGGAGGAGAGTTTCCCGGCTGGATTAACTTTAATGTCACCATCAAGGTCATTCCCAGGCACACTGATCAGACTCATGTGGCTACAAATTTACTTTGTTGTTCTCTACTTAGTCACACAATAGTCTGGGCTTCTTTAGTAAATTGATTTCCCTCCCTGGCGTCTTGCAGTGTTCTGCTCAGACAAGGCAGGGCTGTATTTTGGACCCCAAAGTAGGGGTCCTCAATGTGTTTAAGGAACTGAAAGCCACAGGGTATATAATGGGACATTAGTTTATATCTGTGTACATTTCATGCTATTTGCACAGTAAATTTTGGGGCATTAATATTTACTTTAAAGTATGTTGTATACCAAGAAAATGAAACAAGAAACAAAATTCACAATATCAATGACTACGTGAACCTAGAAACAGAAACTGTATTTGGCTTTTAAATATCAAATTGAAGCATATAAAACTGAGTACTTTTAATATTTTTGATCAATTAAAAAAAGAATATCACTTGGGCAACGGTGGACTTAAAACTGGTGAAAAATAAAAGATTCAAAAATATCAAAATGGATCTTCCCTCTCACTGTGGCATGTTATCAAGACAAGTTTTAAAATATTAGAAGAATCTTAGCTACACAATTTAGTAATGTTGGTATTGGAGAGAAGTGGGAATTATTTATAATTCAGGAAAGATAAATCTGATAAGACAAAAAATATCAGAGAAAAAATATTTTCAGGGGCACTGGCTTAACCCATCTGTATCTCAGTTTTCTCATCTGTAGAATGGGGGAATTGTACTGGATGATTCCTAGACTTTTTGGAGTGCCAAGTCTGAAACTGAATGTACATTTAAAATAAGCGTGGGATTGATTATTGACTGTCTGTGAGTTGAGATGCTCCAGACTAGATTAAAAATCTAGGATTGAGGATATATGGAAAAGTGGACCAATTTAGGATGGATATCTTTATTATATGTTCCTAAGTTCTGTTTATTTTATTTTTCTCACTCTGTTGCCCAGGCTAAAGTATAGTGGTAGCATCATAGCTCACTGCAATCTCAAACTGCTGGGCTCACGGGCTCCTCCTGATTCAGCCTCCTGAGTAGAAGGGACTGCAGGAGCATGTCAGTGTGCCTGGCTAATTTTTGGTTATATTTTATAGAGACAGGATCTTGCTATGTTGCTCAAGCTAGTCTTAAACTCCTGGCCTCAAGTGATCATTTTGCCTTGGCCTCCCAAAGTGCTAGGATTATAGGCCTGAACCACTACTCCCAGCCAGGCCTATTTAAATTTAATATTAAACAGGAACTTTTTAAAAAAAAGAATTTCAGATTAATATGAGGGTACAGATGATTAGGTTTGCCTATATTGGGTAGAGTGCAAGTTGTAGTTGTAACCCTTACCCAGGCGATGAGCCAATACCCTTACATTGTGCCTGTTAGCTGACAACTCACCTGTCCCCACTCCTCCTCCACCCACCCCCACTTGAGTTTAATTGTGTTTTCCTCTGGGCATTTGTTCATCTACTGGTTTCATATTAGTATTGAGCACATTGGATTCTTGCTTTTCCACTCTTGTGATACTTTACTAAGTAGAATGTTCTCCAATTCCATCCAGGTTAATATAAAAAATAAAAGTCTCCATTTTTTTTATGGCTGAATCATATTTCTTGGTATACATATACCACAGTTCCCTAATCCATTCATGTGTAGGTGGGCACTTCGGTTGATTCCACGTCCTGCTGATTGTGAATTGAGCTTCCATGAACATTCTGGTGCACATTTCCTATGGTCAAATGATATTTTTTCCTTCAGTGTAGTTACCTAGCAATGGGATTGCAGAATCAAATGGAAGGTCTACTTTTAGTTCTTTGAGGATTCTCAATATTTCTTACCAGGAACATTTTTTCACAGCTGCAGTTACTGCATCCCCCAAGGATCTTAGTGGACATGCACAGGATATTTCGTGCCCACCTAGTTTCAACCCAGTAGGAAAAAATAAATCCATTTGTAAATTGGCCCACCAACAGGAGGTGATTCTTGTTACCCTCGACTTGCAAATGTCTTCTCCATTGCAGGGTGGCAAAGTGAGGAGAGCACACACCCTTACCCTCCTCAGAGCACACCGGGGATACAGGAGGCTATGGACAGGGAGGGAACATTTTTTGGGCAATCACTAAGCTAGCCAGATAAGAGCATTTTACAGAATGCATTGGAGAGAAGCAAAGTCTCCTTGGCAATGTCATGCTAATGTCTGTATTTTCTAGGAAATCCATCAACTGGGGTTAAAGTCAGTTCTTCAGATGGTAATATGATCCCATACAAGGAAGAGGCATGAAGCTAGCAAGTTGCATTTTCAAAATACCAATAATATGCCAGACACTCTTCCAGGTGTTTTAAATGTATTAGTTGTCTTAATCCTGAAAATGCTTTGAGTTTCATACCTGCTGTCTAGTTGATAAAACTGAGGCACAGCTGGTCTATAAAAGTGGTCAGTCTGCATAGCAATGGAGTAGGAAAAGCCTGGTCACAGGGGAAGAAGAGAAACCTACCAAAGGGATGCAAGGATTCTTTTAGTTGGGAATGGGGGGAGAGTTGGATGTTTGTATCTTAGTCCCACTATGATTCATTTAGCAGAACAATAATCTACATAATTTAATTGGATATATTGTACATTCACATGTATTTCTTATTCTCTGTTGTTTTTATAAATCCTAAAGTAATGAGTCTTTCTGAGTATCATTCAAAGTAGATAATTGCACCTGACTTGCACACAGGGTTTGGTGGTTTACTCAAACTGGGGTTAGAATTTCAGCTCCAGGCTCGGCATCTGTAGCTCAGTGGCTAGGGAGCCAGCCATATACACCAGAGCTGGTGGGTTCGAATCCAGCCTGGGGCTGCCAAAAAACAATGACAACAAGAACAAGAACAACAACAAAAAATAGCCGGGTGTTGTGGGAGGTGCCTGTAGTCCCAGCTACTTGGGAGGCTGAGGCAAAAGAATTGCTTAAGCCCAAGAGGTTGCTGTGAGCTGTGATGCCACAGCACTCTACTGAGAGCAACGTAGTGAGACTGTCTCAAAAAAAAAAAAAAAAGAAAAAAAGAAAAGAATCTCAGCTCCATTGCTCATCAGCCATGTGACCCAAGTAAGCGGTCTAATCAGTTTAACAATTCCCACTTCACAGATCTGCTGAGAGATTTTAAATGAGATCTTATGTCAAAAGTTGTTAGCACAGTACCCAACACCTAGTAAATGCTTAATTAATAGTGACTAACGTAACTGTTTCTAGAGTCCCCCCTACAAGTTAAGCCAAGTCCTTCTACAATGCTCACTTTGCCTGGTTTAATTGGGGTGAGATACTCCATAAACCTGCTCCCCAAGACCCAACAAATTGGAAGATATTTAAGGTAACAAACGTGTTCATTATCTTGCCAATTTTATGGGTCAGTCCAACAGGATCTACCCTAGTCACAGGAATGAAGTGATACAAGCAGAGAGGCTAAGTACAGATTTTTAGTGGGGCAATTCTTCCTGCAAGATGCGTCTGTTAAACTTCCCTTTGCCCCATTTGTTTTTCCCACGTCTGTGCACCCAGAGCCCTGAGCACCTTTATTCCTAGTATTTCCATGTGCTGATTTTGTTCATCGGCTAAAAAATAGTGAGCTTAAGAAAAGTTCAATTAAAATGAAACACAAATATTTTCTTTCTTACTGTGTCACTAAACACTCTCTCTCTCCCCTCCCCAAAGTTACTTGGCACCCACCCAAAGAAAATGTTTTCTCCTCTTGGTCCCCACTATTTAAAGTATAGAGGAAACAGGTCTGGTTGGTCTGTCTCGACAGGATCCTCACATGGGGAGAAGAACAGAGGTTTCAAAGGACTGAAAACAGAGTACAAAGTAGAAAAGCAAGCAAAGGGGAAAAGGGTGGTGAATGAAAGCTAACAGAGGGAGAGAAAAACATGACTTCACAGGGTAAAGCCTAGAATGGACCATTGTTGGAAGATGGCATCTTGTCACAGGGTTTCTGCCTCACAGGCATAAAACTCACAGTCAGGTGATGACCTTCTCCAGAAGGGAATCCAATCTAGTAACATTCTTGGTTATTTAGGGTCAACTCCAATATTATTCAACGCAGCTGATACTTCAGATTTAGCTTATCAGGTGATAGATCATCTTTATCAGGAGCAGTGGCACCGATATTAATTGAGCATTTATTTTGTGCTGTGCAGTTAACAGAGATTGGTTTCTTCTTCTAAAAAGGCCTTATGAACTAGGTACAAGTATAATCCTGATTATAAGTATAAGAAACTTTATCTTTAGGGAGTAGATGATTGAGCCTGTATTCAAACCCCATCAGCCAGACTCCAGAGCTTGTGGTTGCTATCTTTTTTTTTGGGGGGGGGGCAGAGTCTCACTCTGTCACTCTGGGTAGAGTGCCAAGGCATCATAACTCACAGCAACTTCAGTCTCTTGGGTTCAAGTAATCTTCTTGCCTCAGCCTTCCACATAGCTGGGACTATAGACGTCTGCCACGACAGCCAGCTAGTTTTTCTATTTTTAATAGACGACGGGTCTCATTCTTGCTTAGGCTGGTCTCAAACTCCTGAGCTCAAGTGATCCTCCTGCTTTGGCCTCCCAGAGTTTGGGGATTATAGTTGTGAGCCATTGCACCCTGTCTGCTATCATATTTTGTAATACACTCCATGATTTTGGCTACCTTTTCAGACATTGTTCTTTCTGTAACCCCCCTCTCTCCTCTTCCTCCTGTCTTTCCCTATCCTCCTCCTCCTCTTTCTCTTCTACCTTCCTCTCATTACATGGATCCTGCCCAGCCAGATTCTGTTTTGTAAGTGGCGAATCATCCAACTCTATTTCCCATCACAGAGCTAATATGTTCTTACGAGTCATTTTCCCAACAGCTGTGAATCCAGTGAAATCAGGATCAGTCACCACAGGAAATCCAAACACAGGGAACTGCTCCATCTAGAGTTCCACTTTGCAAATAAGTTATTTGTATTTCCATTTAGTTCTCTTCCTCCCTTCCCTGAGAAGACTCTGCCTTGTCTAAACATTAGACTTTCTAGTTTCTATTCCAGGTTAGGCCAAAAATAAAGCTATATCTGGTGGCACGCTCAGCGAGGGGCTTCCTGTCGATATTTGGAGGGCAGCACATTCCTTTTCATCTTCTCTTTTCTAAACAAACATATCTCTATTTCGATCTTTCTTCCTGGGGAAATGCTCTTCCCCTTTTCCTGCCCATGCCCTGAGCTCTGTCTTTTTCCCTCTTTGTCATAGTCAGTGGATTAGCTGCTTTAGTTTCTGTCCTGCTCACTTTATTTAACTTTTGATTTTTTTTTCTTTTTTTTTTTGTCTAAGGAGAAGGAAAGAGCAGCTTATTAATTCACTGGCAAATGGGGAAGCTGGCAGACTCCTATCTCAAAAAATACCAGTGTCCCCCCTTCTGAATAGAAGCACAGAGCTTTTAAAGGTTCCGATTAATGCCGTAATTCCACCTTGGGCTAAGACAATCTCCAGTCCTCTGCCCTGTCTTGTGCACTTTAAAACAATATAATAAAGACCGAGTTGAAGATGGGTTATTACTTTACGTTTTAATCAGTTTAATCAGTAATTACTTACTGTTTTAATCAGTTCACCCTTATATATATGTGGGAAAATCTCATTCCGAAAAGTGACCCAGAGACATCTAAAATCCAGATAATTCTCTGATCTTCATCTATTGATGTGATTGACTCATTTGTATAGAGAACACAAAAGTTTTTTTGCTTTTAAAGTACATTTCCAAATAAGATAAATCCTTGACCCTTAAAGGCAGTGGTTGCTAAAATCCTTGATGGTGGTTGGCCAAAAAGGTTCCCAGAGCAGATTGTCATCTTCTGGTATGAATGGTCATAATCTCTCTCCTGTTAGGAGGTACAGCATATCGTATTTGCAAGCTGTATGATTTTGAGTAGTTAATCTCTATGTAGCTAAATTTCCTCATCTATGAAAAGGGGATGATAAAAGTAACTACCTCTTAGGGTTGTCACGAAAAACAAATTAATACATGTCCATGTTAATACGTGTGATATGGACGTATTAGAATAGTATTCAGCACTGGAAGTTAAATATGTGTTATCCATTATTATCATTCATTTAAATTTCTAGAGCTCCTCATTCTTATTTTAGCAGTATTAGTTTGCCACTTGTTATTCATTCTTTTATTCGTTCTTCCTTCCAAATGTATTTATTTAGTACCTAATGTGTCCCAGACACTGTGCTAGGCTCTGGGATGCAGTGGTAAGCAAAAACAGACTCCCTGCCTGCACAGCTTACAGTCTAACAGGGAGACCAGGCCCAAGTCCAGCAATCATGAGATTATGTAAGTATTCTGTGACACGTGCTGATTGATGATGCGGAAGGAGTTTAAAACACAGGGACTTAGGTCTAAGTAGGGAAGAGAGGGTCTTCCTCAAGCACCCCTCAGGAACTGATATGGGGTGAGAGCTGAAAGAGGGGGAGGTGAAGAGTTGGCAAGACAGAAAGGAAAGAGCGTTCCAGGCAGGGCACTCTAGGCTGTGAGAGCAGAGTGAGGAGAGAGGAATGAGCTAGAACAGGAAGAGGGAAGAGGTGGTGGCAGAGGTTACCCCGGGCTCTCTGGGCTAATTCAACTCGTTAAAGTCTTTGGAGCAATGGGGAGCCTGTGGCAGGCTATTGTGGTATCTCCAGGAGGGATGATGACCATGCTGTTGGTGGCCACTGTGAATGGCATTTAGCACATAAAATTCACACCATTTGGAGATGGATGAGTTGGGGATGCGGCAGGGTGGACCAGATGCCACAGATGACTTCACAATTCTAGTGAGATTGAACATTTTTCCTTTTGTTTCCCTCCAGTGTTGAGGGGACAGTTCTGCAAGTTGACATGGGGGTTTTTACCGAGTTGAAATGGTCAGTGTTGCCTAAAACATTTGAGCAACACTTCTTAGGCGTGCCGATTATCCAAAATAACAGAAGGACGTTGACCTTCAGTTTTTGTCTTTTTTTTGTTCTAGCTGAAGCAGAAATCATTTTTAGTTGTTCCCTGACTCCAGTAAACAATCCCTGTCACTTTATCCCTTTGATGGCTGGATGGCTGTTTCCACTTCTATATTTTCACTTGGACACAATTCTCACTGACAGTAGAAAGTTCAGCGCCGAGACCTGCAGCTGTGAAAATACTTGCTCCTCTCTGGAACTATTAGTACTCCTGGGAATCCTGTCACAGTGCCAACCACTCGCTAGTCCTGACGTGACCCTGTTATTTTGGGAGGTATTAAAGGAAATGATATTTTGAAAGCCCAAGTGGCACACACTTTGGGCATTGAAAGGTGTGTGAGTGACAAAACGCTCACTATGCTTAAGGAGCAGGGAAGCAGGCAGGTGCTGGCTGCTCCCTAGACTCTTGGCGTCTGCAAAATAGAGACGCTCTGGGTGAAATGACCCAGGACCCTGGTGCTCTCTTCAGCTGAAGCATTAGACCACTGATGAAGTCAGTTCAGAAAAGCCACCTGTCTTCTTCTGTACCTGCTTTAGGACTTTTATTATAAGTAGACCACAATCCTCAGGTAGATACACAAGCGTAGGGAAAAGATGGCTGGAACTTCTGTGAGCTGAGCCTGAGTTTACTCATCTTTGTTTCCCAAGCACATCCACCGGGCTTATCATGTAGTAGGTACTCAACAAATGCTGGTTGAATGAAGGTCCATCTGTTCTCAAGGGCATTTTAGGGCATGCTGAGGTAAGCATTTTTCACCCCACCTGGTAGAGACAAACATTTCCCGTGCTCCTTATATTTTGACCATTATTTAGCTACAAGACTGTTTTGCAATGAAATAATAAGGACATCAGTCTTCGTATGATTTTACTGTACAGATAGGTATGCCACTGACCAGGTGCCACTCGAGTGCTCTCCCTAGAAGATGCTTTTGCAACCTAAAATTGCACTAGAATGAGGTTATTGATGTAAGAAGAAGGCAAAGTAAGATAAAACTCACAACTTAATTTCCAGACAGGATTGCTATTTTAAAAATAAGTTTTAAGTGCTTCTTGAGGGCCCAGCATAGGCACTGGGGGATTTGCTGGAGATTTATAATTTGTAATTACCCCAAACATGTCCAGAGGTCATTTGTTCTTCGAATGGTTAGTCTGTTCTCTTGATTGGAGTTCTGCGCCTCCCCACTCCTGGTTCTGCACTCAGGGCCCTCTTCCTTCTGGACTGGCCCATCAGAGCAGTCTCTACACATTGCATCCTCGCCTCTCCCTGGTGCTGGATTACTGCATGTTTGTGGTTCTCACTTTGTGGTCTCCAGACCAGTAGCATCAGCATCACCTGGGAACTTACAAGAAATGCAAATTCTTTAGTTCCACCCTGGGCCTAATGTATGTTGAAGGAACTTTACTGGTTGGGGCCCAGTAATTTTGTTTTGCTAAGCAAATGATTATGATGCACTTTCAAATTTGAGAACCGCTGTTGTATGTAAAGTTCAGTTCTAAGCATATTGCCTCTTTGCTCAACTTAAATCACCTTTATTGCCTTCCTTGCCAACAACAGTGTAGGTGTGTATTTTTATATCCTTCTATTCGATGCCTTTGATAACAGAGCGTCAGTGTATGTTTCCCTATCTATGAAGAGGTCCCGCCTTCTGCAATCCAAATGGATTACTTGTTCTTCCCTCTCTTCCCTCTTCTTGTAGAAACCATATTCGTTCTTTCATTCATTCATTAAAAGATTGATACTTACCTAAGTAATTTATATACGTGGATTTAAAACCTACTAGTTTTAAAGTGTTTATAAAGAAAGACGACAGGCCCCACCTTACCTTTCAACTCTATTCTCTTTTATCCTTCAGTTCCATTTCCCCAGGAAAAACCACTTTAACCTTTTCTCTCTTTTTTTATTTTTTTGAGGCAGAGTCTCATTCTGTCACCTGGGCTAGATTGCTGTGGCATCAGCCTAGCTCACAGCAACTTCAGACTCCTGAGCTCAAGTGATCCTCTTGCGTTAGCCTCCCAAACAGTAGGGACTATGATGCTTGCCACAACGCCCAGCTGATTTTTCTGTTTTTAGTAGAGAAGGTGTCTCCTTCTTTTCAGGCTGGTCTCGAACTCTCGAACTCAAGCCATCCTCTCACCTTGGCCTCCCAGAGTGCTAGGATTTTAGGTTTGAGCCACTCTGCCTGGCCTAATCTTTTCTATTTTAGTTCTTCTTACAATTACTGCTATTTGTATAACTAATTGGCAAATATTTCTATTTAAAAACATTTAAAAATTGTATCTGCTGACTTCTATATTTATCTCCTAACTTTTGCTATGGTAGATAAAATTTGAATAGATAAAATTTTAGGTAGGGAACATTCAGTAGACACCTACCTCTCCTCGCTTCCCAATATAGCCTTAATCTTGTGCCACATTCATCCTTTTCATGGAAGATTTTCAGATTTCTCTCTCTTCCCTCCTGTTCCAGTGTTTGCATCTCTCTTCTAATGCATGCATGCCACGCCCGGCCTTGTATTAGAGCAGTGCTTGTGGGGTGTGTAATTCCAATCCCAATTGGGCCATAAGAACCAGCAAGGTTTAATTTATGTTTTCCTTCCTCTGTGTCCTTTCAGGGGCAAACACGGGGCGTAGGACATAGTACGTCATGTGTTTCTTTTTCTTTCTTTTTATTTTTGAAGCAGAGTCTCACTATGTTGCCCTCAGTAGAGTGCTGTAGCATTACAGCTCATAGCAACCTCAAACTCTTGGGCTTAAGCCATTCTCTTGGCTCAGCCTCCCAGGGACTACAGCCACCTGCCACAACTCCTGGCTATTTTTTGGTTGCTGTTGTTGTTGTTGTTGTTCAGCAGGCCCAGGCTGGGCTTGAACCCATCAGCCTCAGTGTATATGGCTGGCACCCTACTCACTGAGCTATGGGTGCCGCCTGTCATGTGTTTCTTAATGACAAGAATATGTTCTGAGAAATGTATGACTAGGGCATTTCATGATTGTGTGAACATCACAGAGTGTCACTAGGTGACATGGCCCACTACATACCTAGGCTATGTGGTATGGCCTATTGCTCCTGGGCTGCACAGTTGTACAGCAGGTTATATGGGTAATTGGAGCTCAATGGCAAATATTTGTGCATCTAAACATAGACAAGGTACAGTAGAAAGATGGTAGAAAAAGGTTCATAATGATGTACCATGTAGGGCACATACCATGACTGGAAGGTACAGGACGGGAGGTCGCCTTGGGGAGTCACAGAGGGAGTAGTGAGTAAAGGTAAAGGCCTGGGATAGCCCTGTACACTGCCGCAGACTTTATAAACACTGTCCCCTGAGGCTACACTAAATTTATAAAAAGTTATTTTTCTTTAAGAATAAATTAACATCAACTTGTTGTAACTTTTAGCTTTATTAACTTTTTATTTATTTATTTTTTTTGAGACAGAGTCTCACTTTGTCACTAGTGGTAGAGTGCTGTGGCATCATAGCTCACAGCAACCTCAAACTCTTGGGCTCAAGTGATCCTCTTGCTTCAGCTTCCCAAGTAGGTAGGACTACAGGCACCTGCCCCAACACCTGGCCATTTTTAGACAGGGTCTCATTCTGGCTCAGGCTGATCTTGAACTCATGAGCTCAGGCAGTCCACCCACCTTGGTCTCCCAGAGTGCTAGGATTATAGGTGTGAGCCACTGTGCCCAGCCTAACTTTAAGTTTTTTACTTTTTGACTCTTTTGTAATAATACTTAAAAGACAAACACATTGTACAATTGTACAAAAATATATTTTTTCCTTATATGCTTAGTCTGTAGGCTTTTTTTATTTAAAAAATTCTTTATTTTCTTTTTACTTTTTAAGTTTTTTTTAAAGCGAAGACATAAGCACACACATTAACCTAGGCCTACTTGGGTCAAGATCATCAATGTCACTGTCTTCCTCCTCCACATCTTGTCTCAGCAGTAGGAGCTGTCCCAACGCATGAAGCTGTCATCTCCTGTGACAACAGTGCCTTCTTCTGACATACCTCCTGAAGGCCCTGCCCAAGACTGTTTCACAGTTAACTTTCATTTTTAGTAAGTAGAAGGAGTATATTCTAAAATGATGATAAAAGTATAGTACTATAGATACCTAAGCCAGTAACATAGCTGTCTGAAATCATTATTAAGTGTTAGATGCTGTACATAGTTGTAGATGCTACATTTTTATACACCTGGCAGTGTGGAAGGTTTGTTTACACCAGCATCACGGCAAGGCATGAGTAATGTGTCGGGCTATGAAGCTGTTACAACAGCTATGAAGTTTTCAACTCTATTATAATCCTACAGGGACACCATCCTAGGTGTGGTCTTTGTTGACTGAAATGCTATTTTGTGGTGTTGATTGCACACGCTGAGTGAATGTAGAGAATTTAACCACATAGTTAAAAATATTTGCCTGGCCTTGCAGCTTGGTGCTGTTGCATTGTACTAGTAATGGGGTCTTCTCTTTTCAATATGTTTTTCTAACGTTATCGTGGAGGATGGTAAATCTGGAGCCAGGAGACTTGAGCCAGACCACTCTTCTGGGTGACTTCTTCTAAGACCTGGAGTAAGATGCTTAGCTGCTTTGCTTCAATTTTTTCATTTAATAAAAGTGTCAACAGTAATATCTATGAACAGAGTTGTAATGTGGAAAAAAATGTAGCAATAGCCGGGCATTGTGGGGGGCACCCATAGTCCCATGTACTTGGGAGGATGAGGCAAGGGAATTGCTTGAGCCTAAGAGTTGCAGGTTGCTGTGAGCTATGATGCCATGGCACTGTATCCAGGGTGACAAAGGGAGACTCCATATCTAAAAAAGAAAAGTAATAATACATTTTATGAAGTAGTATGTTGATTCCTTATATTTAATTTAAAACAAAAGGGCAACCTATGTTTGTGTTGTTGTTGCACATAGGGCATAAAGAACAATACCATCAACCTTTAAATAGAAATTTTCATTGTTAGATTACCTATGGGTTCTTTCTTCTAAGATCTAAGACTTTGGGGGTAGAAATTGTCTTCTCATTGCCTGAAATTTGAAGCAAGAAAATTCAAACATTTAGTACTATTTGTATATTCTTTCTTATTGATGAGAAATCAGCATTACCAGCAACTGTTGAGGCTTTAAAGGGACTTCAAACTTTATCTTGATTTGATGGTTAAAATAATTTAACTAAAGACATGCTTTCTAAGCCTTTCTCTGGCCCTACCCATTAGAAAGTGTAGGCTACTGTTCTATCGAAACTAATTAAACCTTAAGTGTATAACCAACTCTCAATTACCAAGGTTAATGGGACTACATGCATACATAATTATATCTTACATTTATACGGTGCTTTTAACTTCTTCAAAGCATTTTTCACTGTATTGCATATAAAAACAGATGGGTTTTTTTTGAAATTCACAAATAAGGCAAAAAAGAAATCTTGAAATCAATAATTTCAACTTTGTACATTTCTAGAGCTATTAGAGCTAGTGAAATTGCCTGGTAGGACTTTCATTGCCCTACTCTCTTCCTCACCCTTCTCAACTAAAAGTGAGAAATGACCAGAAGATCTGCAGTGAGAAGGAAAGACAGGAAGCCAAGGACCTGGGCCATCCACAAACTAGCCCGAAGGTAATAATAATTGACTGTATGTGTGACTCTATCTAGAAAGGCCAAAAGGAGCTGCAGGGCAGAGGAAATGATAAGCAAGTAACAGGATTTATAGGGCTCTTCTTGTCATGTACTCAACAAGCATTACTGAGCACCTACTGTGTGCCAGGCTTTGCTTTCAACCAAGAGGACATCTGCAGCGTCGAACAACTCAGGGCAGGATGCCGCCATCACTGAGATGACCTTCTTGATGGGGAAGGCAGACAACAAACAATGTAAATAATCAAAGATGATAATTTCAGGTGACACCAAGGTCAAGTCCATAAGATACAGGGATGTGACAGTGAGTGCTTTGGGGAGAGGATGCTATCTTCGATTTGGGGGTCAGGGAAGGCTTCTCTACAGAAATGATATCTGAGTTGATGGTTTGCTAACCAGAATGATGGAATGAATAAACTGGCTACATATGCTGGGGGTGGGGGGAGATTGGTCCTGGCCGACGCCGGGTCTGTGGTTATCCATTTTGTGCTCTATTGTCCACATTCCTGAAACCTCTCCAGGACCCCTGATTTATGGCCTTTACCATGGGCGTTGCTGATCACCTTGACAGAGGCGCTCTGAGGAATAATAGGTAAACAATTGTGAGGAGCTATATAAATGCTAAATAATGATCACAGTAATAACCTTTTATTCAAGTCAGCACCGTGATAGGCAGCTCACACTCGGATGCCTTGGCAAATGTGGAAATCGATACGGCTGCTCCCTGGGCACAGCAGCATCATCCTTTAAAATAGAAAAAATAAATGAGCCGATGATCATGATATTCAAAGTGGTTAGTGATCAAATAACTGTCTTGAGAAAAAGCTGGTGTGTAAAGTGTAAAATGGCAGTAGCGAGATAATGGCACGTCACAGCACAGGTAGGGGATCAGTGGTGAATGTAACTGGAGGCTGGCTGGCGCGCACACCGCCCGCTACAGGGTGGGAGTTCTACCCTCATCAGGACCAGGCACTGCCACCACCAAAAGCACTGGCAGACGGAAAGTGGGATGAGAAAGAGCCTGATCAGCAACATCTTTGCCAGCAGCCCCATCTGGCCCTCTTGGCCTAGGTAAACTTCCCCTGGGGGAGGACTAAGAAGCCAGTACCCAGGGCCCTTCCTTGGAAGGGCACCAAGGAAATGGGGAGGGAGGCCAGGAGGGGAGGGGGGAATGAGCATGGCATTTTTTCTTTTCTAGAATGACATATCTGAACTATTCCAGTGCCTGGAGAGACTTTGTGGTCTTCACATCTGAGCTTCCCAATGCAATTAGAGACAAGAATTCATCCCTCTAGTTGCTCCTCCTATTCCTGAAACCTTCCCCTTCCTTCCTTCCCCCAAAACCTCCCCTGTAAAATATTACCTTAACACCACAATGTTTGTGAATTCCTTTTGGGGCATCCTCCTATTGCTCTCATATAAATATTCATGTGCCTAAATATTCTTTCCTGTCTCCCACCCCACATCAGCAATCATTCTGCGCTATGTGGGGACACACACATGTGCACTCACCCCTCCTTTGTGAAGCATAGGCCACAAAGCAGAACATTTTAAATCATTGTCATTTCTTCTTTGAAAAGCAGAATGGAGAAGAAGAGAATAACGAAAGAAAACACTTATTTTTAAGGCTGATATCTGACACCTGACACTTTGCTCCATATGGCCTGAGTAAGTCCCTTCCCCTGGCGAGACAGGTGCGTGGAGCTGTTCTCTGAGGCATTAACTTAGTGCATACTTCACTTTTTGAGACTTGGCTAGAAATTAGGGGGGGTTAAAAAGAATATGGCAAGATAATCCTAGTCTTCAGGACATTATGATTTAAATAGAGGAGAAGGAGGATCAAGATTCTTAAAAAAATTTAATTGATTTCAGCCAAAAGTACTAAGTTAAAAATGTTAACTACACTGTCATACTGTATGTAAAGTCCTTGGGGCTAGTATGCTAGTAAGTGCTCAGCAAATTTTTTGCCAGTAAGTAAGGCACAGTATTAATGTCCACCTGCCAGAGTCTCAGGCCACTTATAACTGTGCTCATTTGTTCAAGTATACCCTTTGTTCAAAAGTTTCATTTCCCAAAATAAGTTAATAGAGGAATCTGGGGAGAATTGTGCTTAGGAGATGTGGTCATCTTCATGACTGAATCGGTCTGGATGAGCTTGGGTCATTACTAGGTCTGCCCAAATGGCTTCCAGATTGTGTTTGGTATTTTTAGTGTCTAGGACTGTCCCTGTGGTGGGAGGGAAGGAAGATACCTGCTTGTCTCCCATGATTTCCCCTTAAGATAACCCATACCAAGCAACATCCAGTGTTGAACCCCAAGCAGTGGTTCCCAGTTCTTGTCTTGGACCCTTTATTTTATTTTAATCTTGCCTTTGTTCTTTTCCTTTCCACCCCAAGTCTGTATTTCTGTTTTCATCTGGCACTTGGCTTCTCGACTCACCTTCTCTCCTCAGCCTCTGGTTCTGTTGCTCGCTCCTCTGGACTTGTTGACTAATTCTGACTTTCCTGCTCCTCATCTTTGGCACGCCCTTCAAAATGGGTTATATCTATCCTCTGGCTCTTTCTGCTTCTGGCTGTGCAGAGGTTTTGACCTGGCTCAGCCAAGTTTTGATCCCAGGACTCTTGCCTGCCTTTGACTTATCTTAGTGGTATCTATACTGAGCCTGACTCCCCAGAGATTGGGGTGTGGGGCTGGCGAGAGGAAGGCAGGACACGGGAAGAAGGTCTGGCTCAGTTAAGCTGCTCCGGGACCTGACGCCTTGGTGGCTGTACAATCTCTGTCCCCTTTTCCTCTGGGGTTTGTTTTATTTTGTTTGTTATTGTTATTCCCTCTTGTTGCTAATTCTTTTTCTTTCACTTTTATTAAATTACAACTTTTTAACTAGTCTACCTTCTTCTGACATCCCTTAGTAAGACCTAAGTGGGAGTGAAAGTCAGTGCTATCCCTTAGATAAACTAAGCTGGCTAGCTGGGAGAGACTGCTGAGACTGTAGTATCTTTATAATTATCAAACACCATTTAATCATACAGGGTGGCCATAAAATTCATGTGCAATTTAAAATACTATATGGCCACCCTGTACTTGCCAAGGAACCAGCAGGTAGAAAAGTCAGTAGTGTCTGTCAAATGAATGATTGAATATCAATTCCTAAATGAATACTAGTTTTGTAGCATTGTATCAGGTACTTTACCACAAAATGGAAGTCTTGGTCCTTGGCTTAGGAAGTGCATCTTCTCACACCCAGCCACAAAATTACAGAGAGACAGACCAGGTTTGTTATGTCTTCTGGAAAACAAAAAGTCATCTTTTAAAATGGAATGTTAGACTCAGAGCCCATAGCTCAGTGAGTATGGCGCCGACCACATACACTGAGGCTAGAGGGTTAGAGCCTGGCCCAGGCCTGCTAAACAACCATGACAACTGCAACCAAAAAAAAATAGCCATGTGTTATGGTGGGCGCCTGTAGTCCCAGCTACTCAGGAAGCTGAGGCAAGAGAATCACTTAAGCCCAAGAGTTTGAGGTTGCTGTGAGCTGTGACACCATGGCACTCTACTAAGGGCGACATAGTGAGACTGTCTCAAAATAAATAAATAAATAAAATGAAATGTTAGCAAAGCACTGCTTATGGCAGTAACAGAAATGTGCTAATGCACTGTGAACTCTAACACTTTATTACTGTCAGTGGGTTTTTCTGCAAAATATCTTTGTAAATAGCAAAATGGATAAAACAAAACAAGTAATGTGAAGTGAGCACCCAGGGAACCCAGATCAAGGAATAGAACTTTGACATGATGCCAGAAGCTTCCAATGTCCTGTGGTCATATAATAATTGTTTACTTTTCTTTAGAATTTTACCACTTTTATAAACTCTCCTAAATAAAGTTTAGTTTTACCTGATGTTTAACCCAAATTTGATTTTAAAAAACTACTGCGTGCACATTCAATACTGGATTTGAAAAAGAAAACAATCTCTTTTAGAAGCGCATTTTTAAGGATAGTGATGTCTATTGGAGATCACGACATTTTACAGTTTGATCTACTTTTATGTTTGCTGACTGCCAGTCGACCTATTCCTTAACACTTCAAAGGTATCCTTTCCAAAGCTGCCTTTGGTCGGTGCTCATGCTTTCCCTCATTCAATGGAACTTTGAAGGATACTGAGCTCATCAGGATGAAATGAGTGTTGACATTCCGTGATCATCCTCTGTAATTATTCCTAATTTGCACTTTGCTTCAAAAAGTCTCTTCCCCTGCCCCTAAAGTCTGTACTTTCAAAATGGTATCTACAGCTTTAATTATACCTGACAATAAACTGCTCTTACCACAACATCTTTTTGATCATGTACCACACCCAGATTAAATAATCAGACATCATCTTCAAATACTCTATTTTTCTTTAAATCCCAATTATGTTGAGCTCTCAAAGGGCTACAATAGTAACAATGGTGTTCTTAATGGTTCCTGCAATTATTTTTTGCAATTATTGCAAATCAAACTTGTGACAGAAGATTGGATGCTAGTTGAATTATCTACCGAATTGGAGCAAAATGGTTCTTTAAAACTACAGAACAAGTCTACTCAGTAAAAACTTCAATGGAACTTGAGAGATTTGATCAAATCAAATTAGATGGTATTGTGATTCAGGTCCAAAATAATCCTGCTAATCATATCACTTTTCAAATTATTCAGCTAATATCAGTTCCCATAAAGAAGAGGTCTTCTTTTGAGTCCTTATGAAATAGGATTTTGGAAAGCAGGGAGGAACAAAGAAACCACCCCGTGATTTGATAGCAAAAAAGGCAGAGGATGAAAGTGAGAAGTTATCAGGACCCTACTTGCTGTCATTCCCAAGTCTGACACATTGCCACACTGCTCTGTTAAACAGTATTCTGTTTATTTTATTTTATTTTATTTTATTTTTACTTAATTTAAATTTCATGTATTTTGTAAAGGATTAAATAGTGAGATATATTCTCATTCTTCCGTTTATTTGGAGATAGTGACTAGAGTGCTTTGGCAGAGGCAATTGATTCACGTAGGTATCTTAAGAAACAAGATTGGCGAGGAATGTTAGGTCAGATTATGAAAATCCTTATAATGCTGACATTGGACTTAACCCTCAGAAGTCACTTAGTGGTTGATTAATCAATTAACTAATAATTGGGTGCCTCATGTGGAAAGCTGTTTTTGATGGTTTCAAAGGAGGATAAAAACACTGGCAAGGAAGCCTAGATGAGATGATTATAATAACAGTTATGTAGGCTTTGGGACCTATGGTTGGACTAGGCTGGCAGTGGGGGCAATAAATCGGGAGGAAAGGGATGGCTACAGCACATGTTAGTGGGATAAGTTCGCCTTTTCCCTCTTTGTCATTTCAGTCACTTGGGTTTGAGGCTGTTCAACCATCCTGATTTATTTCTCTTTTCATTTATGCTTTCCCTCTTCTCTTGATAGCCTACTTTTTCTTCCTCATTTTTTCTCTCCTTTTCTTTGCCTGCATTAAGCAAATCTCTCTCATTGCCTTCCTGTATAGGATGATGACTGAATCACTCAAGCAGATATCAGCTGGGAGATGTGCATAGAAATTCATCAACTATGAGACTTACTAACTTCTTAGAATATGTTGCTTCTGTTTTTCGTTTTTTAAAAATCTTGTTTTTAGTTAGAAAGTAAGAAAGAAAAAAGAGGAAAGGTGATGAGGGGGAAAAAGGGTAGAAAGGAAAAGAGAGAGACAGAGACCTTCATTTATTTATTCATTCAACAAATGCTATGTTTCTAGGGGGGAAAAAAAGGACAGACACAAAGATACAAAGAAAATAAAACAAAATAACTGATTTTATAATTTTATGATGTATTTTTCCTTCTAACTCAGTTGGGGATGCCAGGATGGGAGTTAAGAAACTAGGCTATGATGGGTATTTTCCTTCCCTCCCTCTACAGACTTGTTGTTTTTTATATCAAAAGACAGAGTCCCTTCGAAACTAGGCTGTCTTGGCTTGGCACCTGTGGCTCAAGCGGCTAAGGCGCTAGCCATGTACACCCAAGGTGGCGGGTTCGAATCCAGCGTGGGCCCGCCAAACAACAATGACGGCTACAACCAAAAAATAGCTGGGCGTTGTGGCGGGCGCCTGTGGTCCCAGCTACTCTGGAGGCTGAGGCAGGAGACTTGCTTGAGCCCAGGAGTTGGAGGTTGCTGTGAGCTGTGATGTCACAGCACTCTACCCAGGGGGACAGCTTGAGGCTCCTTCTCAAAAAAAAAAAAAAAAAAAAAAAAAAGAAACTAGGCTGTCTTCAGTGACTGGCTCAACCAACAGAATGCTGTAGAAGTGACTTTCTGGGACTTTCCAATGTAACCCCTGTTACATTGTAAGAAGCCTGGGCCTTTTAGAATGTTTGCCCTTGGGACACTCCCTTTTGGAACCCAACCACTGCATTGTGAGAAGCCCAGCTCACATGGAGAGGCAACATGTAGGCACTCCAGTTGGCAGCCACAAAAACAATAGTAGTTGACATCCTCTCCCAGCCATGTGAGTGAACCAGCCCAGTTGAGCCTTCAGATGATTGCAGCCTCAGCCAACACCTGACTGGACTTCCTCTGAGTCCTCAAGCAAGAACTGTCAAGCCAATCCCAGTCAATTCACAGAATAATAAGAGATAAGAATAAATTCCTTGACACTGGAATCTGAGTTGATCTATTCTTGATCAGAAATCTTAGGAAGCATTTAAGCAAATATTTTATGCACCATAATATTTTTAGTTTTGGTCAGGGTAAAGTAGTGTAGATGTGGCAAAAATAATTGATTTGTAATTAGAAGATGAGTTTAAATTCTTCTCCTGTCACTTATCACTGTGTGACATAGAACAAATTATTTCACCTCTCAGATTCCTAGTTTCCAATGAGATCATGTGTAGTCACGTGCTGTATAATGACATTTTAGTTAAAGATAGACTGTATGTATGGGAGGTCCCATAAGATTATAAAGGAGCTACTCTATATAGGTGTACTATCTTTCAAAACTTTTATACAGTATTTTTACTGTACCTCCTCTATGTTTACATCCATAATGCTTACTTACCATTGTATTACAATAACCTACCATATTCAGTACAGTAACATCTGTAACTAATTTGTAGCCCAGGAGCAACAGCCTATACCATCCATATAGCCTAGGTGTATAGTAGGTTATACCATCCAGGTTTGTATAAGGACACTCTTTCATGTTCATACAGTGACAAAATTGCCTCATAATGCACTTCTCAGAATGTATTCCTGTTGTTAAGTGACACATGACTATATGTGAAAGTATTTAGTAACGCCTGGCAAAACACAAACATTAATTAACATGTTAATTTCTTTTCTTCCTACAAAATCCTGCTATCATGAATGCAACCATGCTGAAGCCTAATGTGTTCTCATCTGGCTTCCTAAAACTGAGTATTTTTATTATTTATCAAACAACTCCCTTGATAAATATTTTACAAGTTTCCATAGTGTTGCTTTTAGTAGTATGATCTACCTTAGTTTTCCTATAGGGATGACTTGTTTAATAGATTTTGTGGACTCATTCTGTTGCCAGAATCTTATAACGGGACTTTGTGGCAACCTTCTTTGGCTTTCAAGGACGTGACCCTGTTTTGTGTCTTGCATGTGGTTCTCTACCCTAGTGCAAATGTTAATAAGTTAAGTGCATATCAAATAAGAATTTTAATTCAGTTCATCATATGTTTATGTATTTAAATTTAAGAGTCAAATTGATATAATTGGTAACATTACCCATTTGCTTTGATTTGAGATGCCAAGTGATTGAAAAAATTTTTAATTTAGAAGTGAATTACCTTGCTTATTTGAATTTATCATTTTTGCATAATTAGGATGAACTAATTTAATTTGCAGTTATCCTTTTAAATGACTTAAATGATGTCTGCTGAGATACTCAAGGCCACATGATTAGTGGAGTCATCCTGAATATTTTTCTGTTTTATAGGATTGGAAAGTATTAAAATGCAACTTGTGAAGCTTAGAGACAGAGTCACAAGTTTGAACCTTTCACCATTAATATTTATTTTTCAGTTTTATTTTGTTCTCCTTACCTCACTCTAGGCTGCTTTACATGTTTCAGAAGGATCACACTTTGCATTTGGTGATGGAATGTCCTCCTTTTTCAATTCTGTTCTGATTCTATGCCATTTTCACTTGATCACATCTCAATTCTGCAAAGGGAAAGCTGGTTTTTCATTTGGTGAGTCACTGTAAGAATCACCAAGACAATGCTCTTGATGGGAACTGAAGTTCTTTCAGCAAATGTTTCTTTTTGATGATGCATTTTAATGAGCTTTCATAACTTTGGACACTGGACTACCAGCTAGAGTAGATTAAACCTTTAATCTTAGAATCGTGTTTTTCAATCTTTAGGTCCTGGATTATGAAATCATTTTGGGGATTGTGATAAGTAGTTAACAAACAATGAAACAAATTAGAATAGATAATATTAGAATATATTACATGTAATAAAGGTAAGTAAATTTTTTTTGTTTGTTTTATTTCAGGTCAAAAGAGTACAAACAAGTAGGTTACAATGTTTGCATTTGTTAGGAAAAGTCCCCTCTTGTAGTTGTGTCCCCCATCCAAGAGATGTGCCATATACCCTTACAGTGTGCCTATTAAGTAGGAGCACCCTAACACCCCTCCCTTCTCCAGCTTCCCACTCCCTCCCTCCCTCTCACCCCAACTTGAGTTGAATTGAGTTTTTAACTTATGTGGATATATATTAGATTGTCTACTGGCTTCATATTAGAATTGAGTACATTGGATACTTGCTTCTCCATTCTTGTGAAATGTTAACTAAGAAAAGTACACTTCACCTTCCTCCAGGTTAATACAAAACATGTAAAGTCTCCATCTTTTTATAGCTGAATAGTATTCCATGGTGTGCATATACCACAGTTTGTTAATCTATTCCTGGGTTGATGAGCATTTAGGTTGTTTCCCCATCTTGTCGATTGTAAATTGGGCTGTGATAAGCAATCTAGTGCAAATGTCCTTATGATACAATGATTGTTTTTTTCTTCTGGGGAGGTAAATCAATTTTTATAAGGTTTCTGTATTAGTTTTGTGTGTGTGCAATTGACTGGTTCATGATAAAAATTATTTTACATATTTTTTGTGAGTTGCTGTCCAAAGAGTTTGAGTCACTGCCTAGGATTTAAAGCTGTCTGGTGCAATTTGATAACAGATCAGTTTGAAATTATATTTGAAATATAAAAGTGTAGATAGCTTTTAGTTATATATATATATTTTTTGAGACAGGGCCTCAAGCTGTCACCCTGGGTAGAGTGCTGTGGCATCACAGCTCACAGCAATCTCCAACTCCTGGGCTCAAGCAAGTCTCCTGCCTCTGTCTCCCAAGTAGCTGGGACTACAGGCACCCACCACAATGCCTGGCTATTTTTTGGTTGCAGCCATCATTGTTGTTTGGCAGGCCCGGGCTGGATTTGAACCCGCCACCTTGGGTGTACGTGGCTGGCGCCTTAGCCACTTGAGCCACAGGCGTCGAGCCTAGTTATATATTTTAAAGGTTGCTTTGGACCAAGAAGCCTGACTCTTGCATGGCTGGGAATTTTTCAAAGTGCCAGAACCCTGTTATCAACATAAAACTAGGGTTTGTTGGAGCCCAAAGGCTCTTTCTCTCTGGGAGGGTCTGAGGTAAGTCATGTAGCCTGTGATATGGCTGCTACCCTGCTGAAGTTGGCTGTTGGTAGTTCAGTGTCTTACCCGGCTAGAAAATAAATGGAAAATGGCACCACACTTCTTCCCCATTAGTAGGACCTGTACTGTGCTTGGACAGACAGGGAACTGCAATTCTTAACTCCTCTGTTTGCTGGGGAACTTCCACTTTCTTTCCCACAGGGTCTTGAGAAAATGGGAGATAACATTAAAGGTGGCTCACACCTATAATCCTAGCACTTTGGGAGGCCAAGGCAGGAGGATTCTTTGAGGTCAGGAGTTTGAGACCATCCTGTCTCTACTAAAAGTAGAACAATTAGCAGTAAAAATTTTCTAGTAGTAGAAAATCACTACAGGTGATGGCTGACCCCTGTAGTCCCAGCTACTCAGGAGGCTGAGGCAGGAGGATTGCTTGAGCCCAGGAGATTGAGGGTATTGTGAGCAGGTGGAGACCATGGCACTCTAGCATGGGTGACAGAGTGAGACTCTGTCTCCAAGAAGATATTCATACCAGGTGAGTCTATGCTTTTGTGTAAAGGCCTATTCATTTACAGGAAAATTCTTCCTCTGGAATTAGAAAATTAATAATTAGATTAATGCAGTGTCACACTTTCAATCTGCTAATGACCTTTGGAGAGAGATGGCATGTACTTCTCCAGTTGATGGGTGCCTCTTTTAGAGGATATATGGCATCCTCACCACGACTTTACTCAGCTGGGCTAACATGCTTCAGAATCAAGAGAATCCTTAGGGCAGTATGTGACCTCTTACTGTTCTGGCTCTCGGCCATTTGTTTCCCCAACTTCTCCTAATTTTGAAATCTACACTTTCTCCCATTAAAATGGCTCCCTATTGTATTCATTAGTGGAATTTGCCATATTGTGTCAGTTAACTTTTCCCATCTGCTTGTAGTTTTACATTTTTTTTTTATAGAGTAGCTCTAACCTAAATTTTTTACTCATTTTTGTAATAATGTTTTTATTTTGATATTATTATTGCTGAAAATCAACTAAATTCCTTCATACCTCTTCCTCCTCATCCCTACCCCTCCCTACAATCTCCATCAATCTTTTCCTGTTATCCACATTTTAAAATATGCACTCAAGATGGTAGTCAATGAAGATTGACTAAATCTTTACATGAGATTTATTTTTTCCCCATAGGACATTTTAAAGAATATCTATAACACTTTTCCTTTACCTGAATTAAGAAAACAAAGTAGGTAAATTTGTTTGAAATATTTGAAGTTTATAAATTGTCTTGTAGACTCTTAGACTTCTTAAGAGCTGTGTTACTGTGAGAGGTAAGCACAATCTTGGTCACTCCAGTGCTTAATTTAAATGAGGAAACGAGATGGTCTCCAGATTGATTTTGCCCTGAGCCTCTCCTTGGTTGTAAATCGGTACAATCACAGAATATACCATACAGAGAGGGAAGGAAGAAAGTTGGTGTTTATTCTGTCTTATTTTATATACTGGGAAATTGAGCTTCAGGGATAGGAGGTCGTTACAATCATTCAACTATTAGTTCCTTGAGTAGAGTAGATTCAGAAGGGACAGAAAAGTAGAAACATTATTATTTGAGAGACATCTGGGAATTGTAATAGCCAACCCTGATTGGTTGGTGGTGGGCTTGGGGATTGGGTACTGAAGGAAAGGGAAGATCCAGAATGCTATTTGGGCTTTTAGCTTTAGGACAAATGAGAGACATTCCTTTTGAAGGAGAACATAGAAGGAATAACATATCTGCAAAGAAAGATGGTGAGTTTAGTCTGGAAGTGTCCTGTATCGGATATCTGTGAATCCACGACAACAGTTACAATTCAATACACACAGGAGGAAAACCATTGGAGTGTTGAGCCGTGAAAGTTTAGTAAAGAGAGTATTCCCAAGAAGAAGTTATTGTCATTCACAGCTTTTGTGAAGCCAATTAAGATACGTAAAGATGGAAATGTATCCATTTGGTTTAGCTGTAAGAAGTTGTTGGTGACCTTGGCAAGGGGTGTTTCAATGAAGCTGGAGGCTGGAGCACAGTGAGCTGAGCAATGAGCGGGATGTAAGGAAGCAGACAAAGGAAATAAAAACCACTGTCAAGTGTGGGACAGTCAAGGTCAGGGGAGAAGTAGGGTACATCCTGCAGGAAACGATGTAAAGGGATGATTTTATGTAATATGAAAGAGAGCTGGGAATGTTTAAGTGATGATGGTAAAAACCCAATTTTTCTACTAAAGTAATTTTTCTTTCTTCTGGCGCCTACCTTCTGTCTAAAGATCTATGTATTTCCTGGAAGTTGTGGAGCAGATCTTCGGGGAGCATCAGAGTTATCCATTGTCAAGAAACTCTTGACAACTAGCTCTTGTTATCAATCCATAGGCCTGTATTCCCGGGGACTATTGCCCACATGCTCACATGTTAGAAAAAAGCATTTTGCGAATTTGTTAGTTGGGGGATAAAGAGAGCAAAACCAATTTCCCCACATTTCAAACTGGCCATATGTGAGTTAACCCCCATTTTAGATCAGGTTTTAAAAAAGATTGTAATAAGTCACGATTTATGGTTATTCTTAATCAAACATCTGGTAACTGGCTCTATATTTACTCCATATTTTTTTATTGCTTACGTATTATGTAGTTGATACCTAGCATGAAACATCTAAAGATGAATCTGAAAGTTTTGATTTTTAAATATCATTTGAAATGTTAATTTCTGGGGTTTATGATAATTTTCTACATTTTTGGTACAATATTCTCTGCTATGTGAAAAAGAATTGTTCTTTAAGTTGTAGCTGAAACCTTTTCTTTTGACACCCTACACCCAAAATTCCTTCCTTATTGTAAAATAGGTCTTGCTATGCGATTTTTGGAAGAAGAAAGGGTTCTCCTTCCTACTGAAAATTGAAGGAACATTGATCTAGAATTAGCCCATAGGTTGTCTTGCTAAGGGTGTGGCATCCTGAGGGAGGGATGTACAGTCCCAGACCTGGCTGAGAATCAATCACCCCAGTATGGCAGCAATGCTGGGTGTCATGGCATGGACTTAGCCAGTCTACCCCTGGGGGATCCTGGGGTTCCTGGGAGGTTCTGGGTCTGGCCTGGGCTGTGTCATCAGCCACCTGGCTCTCTTGGTTTTCCTGTCTCTGCTCTGAGTCTGCTTCTTCTTGTTTCACTGAGTTTTCCAAGACCCTTCTAAGAACGGTCCCTTCTGCTTAGATTAGCCGGAGGCAGTGCATGTTGTTTGCCATCAAGAAACTCTGACAGATTCAGAGGGTCGCCATGGAATAATAAAGCAACCACTGCACATGTTTATTTTCAGCTAACAGTTGTAGACGGCAGGTATTCTCCTAAATGCTTTAAATAAACGATGTCACCAAATCCTCAGAACAGCAGGTTGAGGCCAGGATGTGTGTCTGTGTTTTCAAGAATCTCCTCAAGGGCCTCCTCTTCTGTAAAGGCTTTTCTGGCCTCTCCTCCTTGCCAAGTAGCCTCGATTCTTCCTTTGCGTCCATTCTGTGCATGTATAGACAGTCATATATATCTGTACATAGTATGTGATATAGATCTGCATTCCCCAACCCCCAGGCTGCAGACCGGTACCTGCACTTCAGAACGGTTAATGTTATGTGAATTTCACTAAAAAAAATTCTAATGGTTGCAATGGATGGAGCAGGCGCAGAGAAGCCTTGGGAGAAGTGCTGCCTTCAATTCTGTGCCTGAGGCTCCTCCATCACCCTACCCTAGTCCCAGCCCAGGGAGTGCAGTCAGAATTTGGACCTAAGGCCCTGGTTCTCTAAATAAAGTGTTCTTTTCTCTTTAATATTTTGCCTTAGAAATCAGAGAAAGTCCTTCCTCACTGATGGATAGTAGTGTAAGTGTATATTTATAATTGCAGATGGAGAGGTATTTGGCACCTCAGGCAGGAAAATAGTGAATTTTTAAAGTCCTCCATGGCTTACCAAGCAGTTTGAGAGAGCAATGAGTTATAAACACTAGGTACTTACTGTATGCTTAGTAACCCGTTCGTGTACATAGTAAACCAGACTCAGGGGAGGGGCGGGCCAGAAGGGAGCACTGGGAGGTTCACAGACAGAAACTTCTCTTTCTGCACTTTTCATCTCTCTTTACTGATGGCAAAGGAAATGCAAAGACTTCAGAACTGGGTCTATTACAAGCAAAGAAACATAAGTGGCCTCCCTGGTCTGCAGGCAGTTAGTTCCACTGAGCTTGCCGCAGCATTTATGAGGCTGGTGACAGTGCTTAGTCTGGGCTAAATAGACCTTAGGGTACAGTGGGAAGCAACTGGGAGAGTCCAAGTGAAAACAAATAATGCCTCAGATCTTCCACAGCTAATCTGTTTGTAGCTTGCTTTATTTATAACTGTGTAAACGTGTTGTAGCAACAACCCGATTTGTAAACAGAACCACCTCATTGCTCATTAATAAACAGGAAGATATTAATAAACAGCTAGCTCTTATTGTAGGGCAACATGACATGGAATTTAGCTAAGAATTAAGAATTGCAAAATAAGGTTTTAATTTACTATGTGTTGTTCCTCCTGTTTGTTTTAAAGAAATTTTGAAGTGGTCTTGACCCATCTTCTGGGTCTTTGCCAGTATCAAAGTGGGAAGCCCATAAGTCTGCCAGGGCTTAGTATCCCTGGCTCTGATGTGCTGGTAGAGTGAAGGAAAGGGCAGTTACTTCTACTGGTTATGAAACCTTAAAGGTATCTCAGAAACCTTTCCAGATTTTTTTTTCTTTCAGTATAACTTCTAAATCTTCTTCCTCTGTCACTGGAGCTATTGTGACTAATGGCGCAGTTTCTGCCTCTAGAAGCTAACAGTCTAGTGGGGAGGATGGTTACAAAAATAGATAACTATAATGAAGGTGATTTGGGCTGTTCTACAGTTTGTGGACAGAGGATGTCCATTATGTTGGCCAGGCTGGGGGTAGGGGGTCCATTATGGGGTGAGATTAGTAACATATAAGCTAAATCTTGAAGGATTTCTTTGGCTATGGGGTGAGATTAGTAACATATAAGCTAAATATTAAAAGATTTATTTGGACATTAAGGGTATGAGAGTGTGTGCATGTGTGAAATTGGGGGCCTGGAGAGAGTTTTCCAGAGTAGTGGAAGAATACAGAACTCTGACTTTAGCTGAGTTTAGAAAGAAACTTTCATAATTGGAATGGGGGAGCCACTGGGAGGGGAAGGTTGGGGAAAGAGTTTAATTGAACATATCTCATTTCCCTAGTTCATCAGTGAGCAAAAGCAAAGACATAGAAAGTTTAGGGGAACTACTTGAAGTCACAAAGATAAGAATGCAGAGCATTAATTAAAAAGTGATGCAAAGGGGGGACATGACCTCTTGAGATGCTAAGGAAAAATCTTCCTATTTCCTTTGCAGTATAGATGATTTTCGCATAATTTTAGATTGCAGATGTCAGAAGATGTCCCTTGAAGGTATATAGCAAAAATGAAAGATAGAGGCCAAGAAGGGGTGAAGTGGGCCCGAGGTGAGGGGCTTCCACCTGTGGTCTTGCTTTCCTCAGTTTCTATTTTCAGCGTTTTTATTTTGAGATATTCTTTTGGTGATTATTTTCTACCATATGTTTATCTACATTCATTTTTGGCAAATAATATTTTTGTTTAGATACCTTCTCTACCCTTTTAAGGCTGATTGTTAATTGACCTGAAGTTAATTTTTTTTTTTTCCTCAAGGAATGTAATTCTATTTTTGCCCAGAGACACGATGGAAAAATTCTACTTCGTTCTACAACATTCTACCAGTCTTCAGTAGTTTGGGTATTCTGTGTATCGATTACGATTCCATTTGCCAGAATCCAGAAACTGAAATATTTCATATGTGTTGAATATTTGCCATTTGCCAGTAACAATGAGCTCTCTTTTTGTCTCTATTCCTCACCTGCTGGTGTCCAAGGTACAAGCAAGAAAAGCTCAGCTCTGTCTCTCTGGGCTCGGGCAACCTCTCCCTCCATTTCCTCCTGCTGACCTAGGGGAGCTAAGGCTCCCGCCATCTCCATTGGTTGGATGCCCCTTATCCCTCTGCACATCTTTATCAACAGCCTCTTCCCTGAACACTCTTCAGGTGCTCTCTTTGAGGTGTTGAGTTTCTCATGGATCTGACTGATGGATTATTTAGACCTGCTCACGGAAAGTATATTGAAGATACACAGAGTTGATAATTTGCCTCCGTATACTAAGTTTACTAAATAAATTGAATTCAGTTGGGTACAATTAGGACACCGGTTTTTTCCTCACATTAAACATGTAATGTAAAACCTTAAAAAATGTTTCACAACTAACATAAAATAATATTCTTTAGAACTTTTCTTCCTCCCTTTTTGAAAACAGCTTCAGCAGGGTTCATTTGGGGGATATTATTGAAGGGTGATGTTTTTAGGAGTTAGGAAGTCCAGTTCAATAAACCTTCCATCCTACACACAAGTTAAACGTTTCTTCTAAGCTCTCTTCCCTCTGCTCAGCTCAATCCCCACCCAAAGCTTAGGGCTTAGCAGTAGGAAGGATGGGAAATATCTATTTTTTAATTCTTTTCTTTCTTTACCTGTTTACCCCCTAAGCTCCGGGACTGTGGCTCCTGGTAAATATCCATTTGGGGAGCGAAATGCCAGCTGCTGCTTCTTACAAGTACCAGTGCTGTCTGAGAGAATCCCTTGAAAGTCTTCCTTATTTGGCATGAGGTAGTGTGACCATCCCTCTCCCGTCTCTACATATAAAATCACCTTGGAAGAACTTTCTTCTAATAGGTCTCTAGTTTCCCCCTTTATAGGCTGGTGGAGAGATGAGCAGTAGATTTTTGGCTTCCTCTTAATAATTCCTGAGAGGGTGTGTCTGATGCCTCTGTGGGAGGACGTTGTCACCTGTGTCAATAGCTCTGAAGCTTTAGCTAGATTCATGAGAGGTCAGGAAATGTCTAATCTTACATCCTATTATGTTTGCATATATTAAAAGGCATATTGAGAGAGGAAAAGTTGGATTATAAATGAAAGGAAAGATTATCTAGAAGAAGTAGGATTATAAGTAAAAGGAAAGATTATCTAGAAAATTGAGGGAGAGCAAAATAAGGGAGGTGGGAGAAGAGAAAGGACAGGGAAGGGAAGCGCTAACCTAGATGTTCTGACATTCTTGCGAATGCCTTGCACCAGTTGACCCTCACCTGTGGTTGCCTGCAGATGCTTAAGTATGATATTTTATTTGGAACGAGCCTAACATAGTAAAGTGATAATTTAAAAATTAAAAAAACGGACTTTAGGAAGGATGCACTAAATTGCTAACAGTTATTTTTTCACTGTAGCGGACATTCTTCTGCCATCCATTTCAGTTCCCTTGAGTGACGATGGGATGTTTAGCATGGGTAGGCCTCATCTCCAGATCCAGGGGAGAGGCCTGATTGTGCTAAGCCACTTACAATAATTCTGTTTCCTTGTCTTAGTGATCCATACAGATTTCTATCAATGGCAGATAGTGCTTCCTTAGTTACAGAAATTGGAGTGGGAGTATTCCAAGCTGAGCAAAGCTTGGGGCTTCCATTTGGTGGTTCTAAGACCTGGCCTTGACCTTTGTTCTGCTGTTGGAGGTGAATGAGGAACCACCATGAATGCTGCCAGTGGCCCTTTTATGAGGTCTAGTGTTTTCCTAGTTTTCCTGGTCATTTTACGAGGCCAGTTGGAGAACCAAGCCAACATTTAGAGGCAGGCGAAACTGAGAGAGCTGCACAGAAAATTATGCCAAGGCTTGGACCAAACCGTGCCTAGATCAAGCCCTGAAGAGTCCTGTGGACTTTTTAGTTACAGGAGCCAGTAAATTCCTTTAATTGTTTAAGCCATTTGAGTAGCTTTTCTGTTATCTGCAGCAGAAATAATCTCAATCAATAACCCCTCTGTTGTGCTCGAGTAATTTAGGCTTAATTAAAACAAACAGGCCTCATTAAGAGATGATACATTTATAGCTTCAGAGTATCAAATACATTTATCGTTTCTGTCATACACATTCTGTAAAGGATCAAAACTAAAATCCCCAAAGCTAAACCTCACTGACTCATTTGTAAAGAATAAGGGCTATGGAATTTCAAGAGAAACAAATCTTTATAATTAACGCTGGTTGGAGATAAAGGAAAAATTCTGGGTGAACCAGAGCCGAAACAGTCTGAAAGAGCAACAGCTATTTTGACAAACTTCTGCCAAGCCAGGCAGAATAGAAATGAAGAAGTGGTAGCGCTTTAAGATCTACTATTGGCCAGTGACTTTCACGTTCATTACCACCCTAAGTTCTTACACTAATCCTTTGGGATTGCCAGCATTCCCTCCCCCACCTCCACTGCCATTTTACATGGAGACAGGCTCAGAGAAGAAATGTAATCTGCTTCACATCATATAGTTGTTTAGTATCAGAGGCAGGATTTGAGCCCAGATTATGCTCCTTCTATAAACTTGCTGTTTCTTTTTTTTGCAGTTTTGGGCCGGGGCTGGGTTTGAACCTGCCACCTCCAGTATAGGGGGCCGGCGCCCTATTCCTTTGAGCCACAGGCGCCACCCAAACTTGCTGTTGCTTTATGAGATATAGCTGGAAACTACAGGGGTCCTCAGTGCCAGCCAGGGTTGGAGCAACTCAGCCGAAACTGCCATCCACGGGTTTCAGATGCAGTTAGCGGTTGCTCAGGGTGCTGGAGGCCCCTGATATTGCACATCTTAAGCTTTAGCCTTTTCAGATACTGTTTAATTTACAAACAAGTCTGGCCCTCTGCCTTGGGAATAGCAAGTGCAAGGGAAGAATTGGACTCAGCAGTGTTTGCCTCCACACAACCCAACCAAACACAGGAAGCCTGATTCTGATGCACTGCCTCCTTCACGTTTTTCTAAAAAGATTCACTAACCCTCTGCCAATATGATAAGTGTTGGGGGAAATGAGTTTCTGAATCGTCATTCTAGGAATTGCCTTTTGCAGCTGAAACTTCACCACTTAGTTAAGCCCTCCCCTGCCATCTGCTCGGCTCCCAAACTGCTGCAAAGGTTGAGAGGAGCTGCTAAAATTGCAAAGAGCCGTATCTAGGATAGAAATTCCACGGCATGAAATCGTCTCATTTTTACATCTTGCCCCACGTTGGCTTCAGAGGAAGACCATACTCTTAAGATGGCCACGGGTACTATGGCAAGGTGTCAGGTCTTCAGACGCAGCCCTTTCATCAGCAGGTGATTGTTCACGAGAATTCATCTGAACCCCAACCTCATAATCAATCCTTGCAAACTCATCTCATCCCCAGCTCTGGGGCCAATCGAGTCTAACGGAATTTAAGGAAACCTGTCTCAGTTGTGACAGCTTAATGTTCTCTTAATGTATGTGAAAACAGTTATCTGTCGCACACATGAAAGTGGCTTGCACAGTGCCGGGCACAGGGTAGGCATTATTCCTCTAGTCCGATCCCTTCTTCCATTTTTGTAAGTAGACTCATTCTCTTGTGCCCTTATTCTAGAATTTACATCCCTCCCTCCCTGTGTTTAAGACTTTATCAAAGATTCAAGTTCCTGTTAGGATCAGTTCAGCCCTGTAAAGGCCCAGCTAGGTCTTGATACTTGCTTCCACATTTCTCTAATATTCCTCCTTCTTTCCTTCCTTCATCCCCTCATTCAATAGGTTTGTTTATTAGAAAATTTTTACTGGGTGTTAATGGTGTTCATGGAGATTCAACCTGTCTTAGACAATGGCCCCTAGGAACAGAGATTGAGGTGGGAATTCTTAAGTAAAATCACGAGAGTAAAGGTAGGAGGGAAACAGAAGAGGGCAGAGGAAGAAGCTCAGTGATGGGGTTTCATGGGGCACACTGGAGCGTGAATCATACCATGCCCATCAGCAAGGTGCCTGGGCTGTGTTATCCTTGCAGTCAGCCAGTGCTTGGCGATGGACCATTCCTGGGCTGTGTTATCCTTGCAGTCAGCCAGTGCTTGGCGATGGACCATTCCTGGGCTGGGGATAGGTGGCCAAGCTAACATAAACCCTCAAGCTTCTCTAGACCAGACGTGTGGGCATTGACATTGGCGAACAGAGCTGAATGATGACTTTTGAGTGCCCTGGGTGCTTTTACCTTTTCTGGGTTCCTTCCTCTATTAAAAAATATCAAAAGTTATATGACTGCATTGATACAAATATGAATATAATCCAGGATGGATTATACTTTTATTTAGATTTTTAAAAAGACTAAAACACTTTATGGGCTCTTAAATGTATCATGGGCCCTGCACTGTGCCTACCATGTGTCATGGGCAAATTGGCCCTGGTAGTGAAGGTTGGATCCCTCGGGAAGGCAACCTGTGTGGTTCCCAGCTGCCTGTGTGGTTCCCAGCTGCCTGTGTGGTTCCCAGCAGCCTGTGTGGTTCCCAGCTGCCTGTGGGCAAAGTGTATGGCTGTTTCTTTATCATTGTCTTTGCTTCCATTCCCCACCTGGATTCCAGCTCACTCTTCTTACCTTCTCTGGCTCTTCATCTATTGAAACTGTACTGGGTCAAACAGACTCCCCTCAAAATTCACGTCCACCTGGAACCTCAGGATGCGACCTTATTTAGAAATAGAGTCTTTGCAAATGTATTTACTGTAGCTAAGTTTAAGTGAGCATCCTTAAGGTCTTAGTTTGGGCCCTAAGTCCAAAAACGGGTGTCCTTGCCTTTTGAGTGCAGGGCATAACTACAAGAGGGACTCTATCTAACAAACTCAAATATTGGTCCTCACATTAGCCTAAAATTAAAAAAAAAGAGAGAGAAAGAGGAGAAAATACAGAAGGAACACAGAGTCACAGCCGCGTGACCACAGAGGCGGAGATGGGAGTGATGCAGCCACAAGCAAGGGAATGCCAAGATTTGCTCGTAACTTTCAGATGGTAGAAGACAGGCCGGGGACAGGCTCTTCCTAGCGCCTTCAGAGGGAGGCTGCGTCTGCTGACCCCTGCATGTGGGAGTTCTGGACTCCAAAGCAGTGAGGGAATATATTTGTGCTGTTTTAAACCACAAATGTGTGGAACTGTTACGGCAGCCGGAGGAACTAATACTAACTGTCTGTCCAGAAGTTCTTGTCTGAATTTCAGGCATTTCTGGCTTTGACCATCTGGATGCAACTGGGCCCAGACTCCTAAACTTTTTCCCACTACTTTCTGAAGCTTGCTGTCCACTTTCAAGCACAAATATTTAGCGCGGGTGCTGTAGCTCACGCCTGTAATCCTAGCACTCTGGGAGGCCAAGGTGGGTGAGTTTGCCCAAGCTTGTGAGTTTGAGACCAGCCTGAGCAAAAGCGAGACCTCGTCTCTACTAAAAATAGAAAAACTGAGGCTAGAGGATCACTTGAGCCTGATTTGGAGGTTGCTGTGAGCTATGACACCACAGCAATCTATCCAGTGCAACAGTTTGAGGCTCTGTCTTGAAAAAAAAAGCACAAATATTTAGTCCCTGAGTACTAAAGATGCCAGATGGGAGCAGTGAAGTTGCTAAGGCGCCTGTCACTCCCCCAGAGCAGCTTCCTCCCTTCGTTCCTTGCATCACACTTATTACCAGCAATGCTGAATTCTGGAGGAAAGCAAAGCCATGTCTTCAGAGCCCCAAAGTGAAGTATTTTATTTTGAGAACAAGAAGAGGAGCGGAAACTGGGTGCACTTGCTTAGTGTCTTTCTTTTCTCCCCAGTTCAGAAGGAATAGCAATAAAGACGTGCCCTGTCCACAAAACCAGGATTTTCCAATTTTCCAACTATTTAAAACCAAGAACATTTTTAAAGAAATACTGTGCACACATGCCAAAGTGAGGATGAGATGCTGTAATATCCCATAGCTGGTGTGGACTGGAGGGAGGGGCTGCATCTGTTCATTCTCAATGCTTAGCATCTAGTGCAGTATCTGGAATACTGGAATCTCCCAGTCAATGGTTTCTGAATGGATTAATCTGCTACTGCATTGATCATCAAGGTTATTTAACTCATACGGGTGACTGGGCGGATGTCCCCTGCTGTATCCCAGGCACAGATCCTAAAGCTGCATCTTGTGAGTGGGGCCGTAATTTCTTTGGTGGGTGTATAGATGAATAGTTGTGTTTTCTAGGTAGTAGCTCAACACAAGTTCTCAAGATCAAATACTCTCAATTTATCTGTTGGTACATTTGGCAAAATGACTGTCCTTTAATACTCTTCACTACAGAAGTAACATTATACAGTTAGAAGTGGACAATTAAAACTTTTTGTAAGTGATAACACACTTCATTTGTAATGAGGTTATTTGATATGGAGGGTAATTTTAATGCTGAGTGCTCACTGTGAACCAGAACTCTACTGAGCGCTATATATGCATTATCTCACTTAATCATCATGTTAACCTGTGAGAATATTATCATCACTTTACTGATGCAAAAACTGAAATATAGACTGACTAATTAATTTGCCCATATGTGGCAGAACTGGATTTAGATGTTTTCCTACCTGCAAAATGCCATCCTGGGGAATGTCCAGTTTTGAAATGCTAAAAATCATCTAAGGCATGGGTGGCACCTGTGGCTCAAAGGAGTAGGGCGCCGGCCCCATATGCCAGACATCTAGGGTTCACATCTAGGGTTCAAACCCAGCCCCCGGCCAAAACCTGCCCCCCCCAAAAAAGAAATCTAGGGCAGTTTGATGAAAAGGATTCTTAGGTTTCATTTCTAGAGATTCGGCGAGTTTTAAGATAAGCTCAGGAACCTATACCTTCATCCCCTATGTGACTTGGATGCGAGTGGTCCACATATCATTCTAGAGAAACACTACTCTGTACTATGAGATGCCAAATATACAACATGGCTTAGGTTGCATCTAACATCCTCTATTCAACACCATTTCCCCCCTTGCAGGTATCAGGTTGTTGCATCACCATTCGTTGTGACAACCATTCTTTCTCCACTGGTTATAGTTTCAGTTTTGTTGTATTTCAAGTGTCAGTATGTACCAGAGTTCTGAACATGACTGTCCTATTTTGTTTTCTCCATATAATTCCTACGACCATCCCTTCTTTTTTTTTTGAGACAGAGCCTCAAGCTGTCCCCCTGGGTAAAGTGCCGTGGCATCACAGCTCACAGCAACCTCCAACTCCTGGGCCCAAGCGAGTCTCCTGCCTCTGCCTCCCAAGTAGCTGGGACCACAGGTGCCCGCCACAATGCCTGGCTATTTTTTGGTTGCAGCTGTCATTGTTGTTTGGTGGCCAGGGCTGGATTCGAACCCGCCAGCTCAAGTGTACGTGGCTGGCAACTTAGCTGCTTGAGCCACAGGCACTGAACCATGACCATCCCTTCTAATCACACTTGGAGAAATTCTGCTGTGGACCAAAGGGGAAGAAAGCCTGGGAACCCCTGAGTCATTTTGTGAGTGGACGTAATATCAGTGAAATTTAGAGATGGCCCTTTAGAAGCAATGCTCAGTATTTCCTGGACTTCTCCTTTAAATACATCCATGTGTATTTCTGGTATTTTTAGAAATTTGTATGCAGCTCAGCAGCACCCAGGAATTACTCTTTATCCTTCTCCATTTTCATTGCTTTACTTCACCCAAACTTCCTCCACCAAATCAGCAGGACCTTGTGGAAAATAAGTCGTCTTTTATTAGTATTATCTGAGATTCAGATGTCATTAGCAGAGAAAGAGAGCATGTAGACATAATGGAAATTTACCTCTCAGATGTTCTACTTTTGAACAAAAGTTTCCCTTCCCAGCAGTTTGCCACTGTCTCAGATAGGAGGCCTGTTGTAAGTTTAGTCTAACTAAATCTGGTTTAAAAATGAGAAAGAACCCAGTAGATTATACATATTTGCCCAATGGCACAAGAGACTTTCATTTAAATATAGTTTGATGCCAGTGAAATAATTTTTTTATTTTAAAGATCATTTTGTATTTCAGAGACAGGATCTCATTGTGTCTCCCTGGCTGCAATGCTGTGGTGGCATCATAGCTCGCTTTAATCTCGAACTGCAAGGCTTAAGCAGTTCCCACCTCCCCAGTAGCTGGGACTTTGGGCACATGCCACAATGTCCAGCTTATTTAATGAGGAAAGAGAAAGAAGGGTCTTTCTCTGTTTCCCAGGCTGGTCTCTTGAACTTCTGAGCTCAAGAGATCCTCCCTCCTCACCCTCCCAAAGTGCTGAGATTACAGGCACAGCACCCAGACTCAATAATAATTTTGATATCCTGTCAAGCACACTTTTAAAAATATCTTTTATGTTTTATAGCATTATATGGAACAGGTTAAAAACACAGCATCTGTGATGAATGACAGCTGAGGAAACTGAGGCACAGAGACGTAAAATGACTTAGCTAAAATTATGAAGGATATTGTATGAGCAACCCGAGATTCCACTGCACTGCTTTTTAATGAAGTCTGAGGTTGGAGGCAGATACTCGGCTGGATTCATTGGAAGTGCAGAAGCTTCCCCTTGGTTCCGGCTTGCAGTAACTGAGGTTCCATTCATGACTGCAGTCATGAGTACTCAGTCAAGTGGTGACCCAGCTGGCCACAGGAGAAATATGTTGGCTAAATGAAAGGGCTGCTATCCAAATGAGTGTAGTATGGCCACCTCAAATTCTGAACACTAATTTCTCAATAACAGAAATTTACTTTACTCTCTCTGCACAGTCTAGTTTTTCCACCTTTTGAGCATAATTAATGGAAATTTTCCTTCATTAATGCATGCAATTATCCCAATGATCTATACTTTCTCTGTTCTAGTCTAGTCTTATCTTATTGTTATATTGGAAATAAATGTCTTGTGTTACTTGGTGACTGAAGTTGACTTTTTTTCATCAGCCATTACTCCTGACAGGTGAGTGGATGGTGCTGGGGAAATGGATTCAGTGAGTCTAAACCTGAAGGTAGAATTGGAGTTCCCTTTGGAAATGTCTCTCAGGCTACTCTGATAATGAAAGAAGTTGGTTAAACCTACAGATTTCCAGGCCTCTCCTTCGGGGACTGATTCAGTAGGCTGAGATAGGTCTCTAGAATATGTATTTTTAACAACCATGTGGTTGTTGTCATTAGGGAAGTGAGAATAACAGGGCTCTATGAAGTTAGAGCCTGGGAGTCCCTGATACTCAAATATCCCAAATATCATTGCTTTGAAGGTATTTCTTTCCTTCTTATTTATCACTATCCCAAACCTCTATTCTCTACTTCCCATTAATTGCCATTTGGTCCCAACTGGGTGTCTTGTTCATAGCTCAAATTCATCATGCTGTCATCATTTCACTGGGAGCCACCAGTTTCCATTCCATTCCAAGTCATTCCCTTCCACACACACTGAGACACAGTGGTACCAAATGGTATGCTGTTCCATGCTATGCCATGCTCTTCAAACCTTTTTACTTTATACGTTCCATTTTCTGCATGGAATGTCTTCTCTTACTATTTAGGCTGTTGGACTTCTATTTCTTCTTCAAGAGTTCACTGTCATTTCCTTAGAAGTCATCTTTGGCTCTTCCAGGTAGAGTTAACTCTTACCTATGTCTCTTAAAATTAAATTTCTTTTGAATTCATGTTATGTTGTAATTATTTGTTCACTTGTCTGTCTCAGTTGTCCGCTCATGTAGGGATAATGTCTTCATCTCTACTTTGCATGGCAGATTCCATAGTAGGGATTTCAGAAATCTTTATTGAGTGAACTTTAGACTTTTATTTTTCGTTTTATTTATTAAATCATACCTGTGTACATTAATGCAATCATGGGTTACAATGTGCTAGTTTTCCACACAATTTGAAATGCTTTCATCAAACTGGTCAATATAGCCTGCACGGCATTTTCTTTTTTCTTTCTTTCTTTATATATATATATATATATATATATTTTTTTTTATTAAATGATAGCTCTATACATTAATGCAAACAGGGGGTACAGTGTAGTGTTTTCATATGCATTTTGAAATACTTTCATCAAGCTGGTTCACACCATGAAATTTATGTGAACTTTAGACTTTTAATAACTTTATTAAATAATTGCTCTCAAATAAAAAGATATGGGTCAATTTATTCATGCAGCTCCAGATATTCTTTCACTTGTTAATCCATTTATTTAGACACAGCTGTTGAATCTCTAGTATATGCTTGGGACTATGTGAGAAAATCAAGAAGTTATTTTATAGGGACTAGACGGACAATAGTCAGACACGGGACGGAAAGACAGATGGTGTGTCTGGAGCAGCCAGAGCAAGTGCACCCCTGGCTGGAGAAAGGCCATATCCCAGAGCGCACAGATTCTCACAGGCCCTCTTAGGATGTTTTGCCTTTATTTTACATGCAGCGGGACGCCAATGAAAAGTGGAGTGATTTTGGCATGTCGTTACATTTTTTTCAGGGATTTATACTGGCCAAATGATAATTTGCTTTATTGTTTGTTTTTTTACTTTGACCATACAAGTTTACTCAGGACAGGAACTCCGTCCTGTATTTCTTAGACTAGGCTTAAACTCCTTGAAAAGACAGACTATCTCCTCTTTCTCTTTGTATCTTCAGAGCATATCCCACTGTCTTCTGAAGCGCTCAAGTTCTGAATGAATGAAATCCAGCTGTCTAAATAATCATGTGTCCCCCACTCAAAACCTTAAAGAATAAAGGGAAGAACCAATGAAAACCAGACATAGGGGATTTTTAAGAAAATAAGGACAATTTAGGGTTGACTTCCAGGACTACCTGCCTCAATAGGGCAGACTCGGATCTTGGTATGTGGCAGTGGATGGCTTCTGATCTCATTCTAGTAATCTAGGGCAACTTTTGTGTCCCCAAGAGAATTTTCATACCTAATAATCTCCCAGAAGTATTTCTGAGGATACTCCAGTGTCAGGTGCTGGGGCAGCACAGCCTTCTAAGCCAGTATCTTGGGATATTTATATCCCCTACTCCCCATCCCAGTAGGCAAATTCTGTTTTGCAATTTGGTATTATATGGAAAAAGGAGGTGTTTAGGAAGCAAATATAGCCTGTACTTTGTACACTTTCTACCCTTGTTTGAATGCTCTTGCTTGACTTTGCCTACATATGTAAATCTGAGAAATGATGGGGATGTAAATTTGTTATTTTAAAATTCATATATCTGATGGCTTGTTTGAGTAGGCATTGAGTAGGAAAAAATCATCTTAGTTTCCTTAACATCGATGCCAGAGGTGGCAAATATGTAACAGGTTTATTATTCCTGTGATTTCTTCCCTCCCTCTGCTGTCAGACACCACACCACTAATAGGTCTTTGCATTCTCTCAGACAGAGCCTCAGAATCGTTCTTAAAATGTGCCAGGCAGCCGCCTCCAATTAGTCAGAACTGGCCTATGTGGCGAAACCTCACTGTTCAAAGCAGGTTTTACATATTTTTAAATGTGAGAATCTTGTTCCCCTGTTTATTTCTTCCATAACTGCTCATGTGGTAATTGGTCCAGCCCTGAAGACAGGAGCTGGGGAGGCCTGGCAAGCCAGGGCATTCTCAGCAGAATGCAGAGCACAGACACAGGTGTGCAGGGATGAGACTGAACAAAGCAGGTGGGCTTTGGAAATCACAGGAAACAAACCAGAAATAGCAGGGAAGAGGCAGATTAAAGAGGGCATTGGCATCCAGGTCATAATGGCTCGTACGATTGTGGAAACTGGCAAGTCCAACAAAAGCTGCAGTCCAGGCTGGCAGGCTGCAAATTCCAACAGGAGGTGATACTGGGGTTTGAATCTGAAGGTGGTCTGTAGGGCAGAATTCCTTCAGTCTTTCCTAAGCTCAACTTATCACATGAGGCCTATTCACATTAGGGAAAGTATTCTGCTTTACTCAAAGGGTACTGATTTAAATGGTAATCACATTTAAAAATTATTCTGTAGCAATATCTAAACTGGTGTTTGACTAAACAACTAGGTGCCATATATCCAAATTGACACATAAAATTAACCACCATAGTCAGCATAGACGATTTTTCAGTGGCAGACAGATAGGTATTTTAACATTTTTATCATTATATATTTTAAATTTTATTTATATGAAACTTATAACTTCAAGGAATTATTGCTTAGAATAAAAGTAAATTTATGTAAGTAAAACAGTTGATTTTTAAGAGATATGAAATAAATATTGGGTATAAATAGTATGTGGTAGTTTAAGGAAGGTTGTACTGAAATGATTGAGGATAGTGAAACAATAGTAAGCAACAGAGAGTGGCTCTGCCCTTTTATCAAGGGAATGTGATAGAAATGGGGCTTAAGCGGCTCAGCGCCACAGCACAGTGGTTGTGGTGCCAGCCACATACCCCGAAAGTGGAAAGTTTGAGCCCAGCCTGGGCCAGCTAACCAACAATGACAACTGCAACAAAAACATAGCTAGGCATTGTGACAGGTGCTTGTGGTCCATCCCAGATGCTTGGGAGGCTGAGGCAAGAGAATCACTTGAGCCCAAGAGTTTGAGGTTGCTGTGAGCTGTGACACTACAGCACTCTACCAAGGGCAACATAGTAAAATTCTGTCTCAAAAAAAAAAATAAATAAAAGAAACAGGATTTAAGCGTTAATTGTGCTGCCCTGAGCAAAGGTCATGGACAGAAAAACATTCATCAACAAATGATAAAGGCAAAAATGTTCTGTCTTGCTATCATGATAAAATAATGCATTTTATAAAGATACTTTTATTTTTGCAAACTCATGTTTTATTTCAAATGTTCTCAATACATAATTGAACTTAAGAAAGGTAAAATAATTTTCCCATGCAAATCAGCATACCTGGCTGAGAGGTTCACATAAATTCTATATTTTTATACAACATTTTCAATCATACATGTATTATAGTTTGGGGGGCACAAACCATTTCTTCCTTCTTTTTTGGTCAAGTTTTTTTTTTAAATTTCTTATAGCATAACTATGTACATTAATGCAATCATGGGGTACAGTGTGCTATTTTCATATACATTTTGAAATACTCTCATCAAACTGGTTAACATTACCTTCATGTCATTTTCTTAGTTATTGAGTCAAGACATTCATACTCTGCTTTTAGATTCACTTGTATCTTGTAAGGTAAACTATAGAGGTGACCCCACCAATCACCCTCCCTGTCCCCATCCACTCCCCTCTCCCACCCCCTTCCCATATTCTAGGGCTATAATTAGGTTATGACATTCATATAAAAGCTATGAATTAGTTTCAGAATAGGGCTGTGTACATTGGATACTTTTCTTCCATTCCTGAGAGACTTTGCTGAGAAGGACATTTTCTAATTCCATCCATAAAACATAAAGATACTTTTTGCCATTCTTTCTGAATATACTATAATTTTTCTAATCACCTATTAAGTTTTGGGAAAATAGAAAAAAGCTTACTTTTTTAAAAAATAGTTTTAAATTTTATGCAATCTGAGCAGTTAGTCTTTTGCTTATGATTTCTTCAAAAGATTTCAAGCTTAGGAAGTCATCCTAGCTTTTTAATTCAAAGATCTAATGTCTTGTTTCAAGTGGTCAAAGAATGTCTTAAAAACTATTTAGCATTTTAGTGGATCTGAGATTTATTTTATCTTACACTTTGAGAGATAGGTCTAAATTATTTTTATTTGCTTTGAATTCTTACCCAGTTATTTCTGCATAAAATAATGAATAATCCTTCCTGGTGATACCACTTTTATTTTCTAGAAAATTTTTGTATGGAACAAAACCAGTTTCTGAGCTATCTTATGTTCTATGTCTATATATTTTTTTCTTTCAGTAATGCCTTATTCTAATTGTCATAGCTTTGTAATATGTTCAAATATCTAGTTTGGCTAGTCCTATCTCATTATTCATATTTTTACTTAGAATTTTCTTTGATAAATATATCTATTTTTTCTCCTTGAAAACCTCAGGATCTAGTCATATAAGTCTCCTACCAGATGGAAAATAGATATGCAGAGGGTGCCAATGTATACATATTTTAAGAAAGGAAACACTGTATTAAAATGGTAATACCCAATTTATACCAATAACAAAAGATGAATACAAATCATGTTTGACTCCTGCAATTATAGGAGGTGCTCAAAGTGTTACCATCAGCGTCCATACACTTTTGATTATGGCAGACTCCTGCTTGAGCAGCATTGGCCAAATTGTCCACTTGTATTGCTGCACATGCCATTTCAATTTCTTCCTGAAGCATTGGTGTTATAACTGGTTTTCTGTGGTACATCACATGCTTTAAGGTTCCCAGTATTCACCCTTCCATTGTCCTTGCACTTCCACAATGCTCTTGAATTTCAAATTCTACTTCAAAATGGTCTTGTGCTCCTGAATGACCTGGGCTTCCACCATTTTGACTGTCCTGCCTGTCTCACGGTGATGCTAGCATTCATTTAATCAATGCCATCTATTGAGCAAATGTCATACTACACATTGCTACTGTAATTCAATTCAACTTAGAAAAGTAATACATAGCTAACATAGCTTAAAATGTGTATACCTTTTTTTTGACACTCCTGATTGTGTATGTGTATGAGAGGTCTTTTATTAGCATTAGCTCACATAATTATGGAGGCTGAATCCCAGAATTTGTCCCTGGAAAGCTGGAGACCCAGAAGAGCCAATGGTGTAGTTTGAAGGCCTGGTAATTTAGAGAGCCGATGATGTTAAGATTCCAGTGTAAGCCTGAAGGCTTGAGAATCAGGAGTGCTGAGGGTAGGAGGAAGTTGATGTCTCAGCTCAGGCAGTCAGGCAGCATGAATACAGTCTTCCTCTGCCTTTGTGTGGTATTCAGGCTCTCAATGGATGAGATCATGTCCACACATATTGGGTAGGGCCATCTGGTTTACTATTCCATTGATTCAAATGCTAATCTCTTTTGAAAACACTCTCACAGACACACCCAGGGACAATGTTTATCCAGGTAGTTCTGCATCCTGTGGCCCACTCAAATTGACACATAAAATTAACCTTCAGTAGAGTTGGAACGAATTTACATATACACACACATTCCACTTTTGATGTTTGTTGACTATAGAGCACAGGTAAGAGTAGAGTCAGGATTTAGTATAAAATAATAACAAAGATACTTTATCTCAGTCGCTGCCTTCACCTGAGCAATTTGGATGTATAAATAGTCAAACTAAAATCAACTTTAATTAATTTTATTTTTATTTTTGCACGTAAATGTCTAGTGGAGATGTAATCCGACAATCAAGGGTCTAATAACTAGCTTCAGGGAACAGAATAAATGAAACAGTGACGAACATAGAGGATTTAGAAGTTCTTGAAGGGCAATTTGCATTTTAACTTTTATTTTAATTCTTTATTATTCCAAATTGAAAGCTATGATCCATTTCTGCAAAGATTTCCATCATGGGTTTATAATTTTTTTTTACCTTGTCTGTCAGTTCTTCTGGCTCTGGCTAATTCTTGGTACCCTTGACTTTCTTCTGACAGCAGAAAACAGTGATCAGACAGGTTGAATGATTCAATGGTAATTTAATCTGATCTCAGCCATGTGTAAGAAGCAACCTGATGTGAACTGGAATTGTAATGCTAGGAATTATCTGATTCCTGCAGGACTCTTGTCTTTCTTTTGCCCAGTGAATGATTGCTAAGAGAATTTAAAACATGTAAAATATGATATATGTAGATTTGTTGACGCAGCCATTGAACTGGACATCTTGCCTTTTCTGCAGGTAAAAAAAAAAAAAAACGAAACGAAGAGAGTCATAGATTATAGATTTTATTTATAAGGGAAAACCATTTACATGTCTTCGTGTAAGGTACCCTTTGAGGCACTTAATGTCTTATTTTCCTTTTAACTGAAATTCCAGCTTTGAATCCAGATGTAAACATAGGACAAAACAAAACAACCCCCAAAACAAAGGAATCTCTGTTAATAAAACATTTTGGTTGCAAAGACTAATGTCTTGAAGAATAGAATTGACAAAATGTAATTGGTTGGCTCACTGTTATGAAAAAAAAGGAATCCTCTCTCTACAACTGGCCAGGAAGACCAATTATGATATCAAAAAACTGAGAAATGGTAGGAGAAAGTAGAGAAAGTAGAAGAACTGGACCTTAAAAAAAGTGCAGGGAACAGAAGAAACAGCGATCTTGTTGGTGCTAATGTTGAAGATTATGGTAACCACATTAATATAACAACTGATATGTTACTTGGCCTCCAAAGTTTCACATCTCTTGTTATCTGCCCTTACATAGGTCTTTCCCATTTGAACTTGAGTTGGGACTGTAACTTTTTCTAACCAACAGAAAGTGGCAGAAGTGATACCATATCGATTCTTGGTCAGAACCTTGAGAATGTCTGCTTTTGTGCTTTTGAGATCCCTAAATTAACATATAAGAATTTTATTACTTTGCTAGAGAAGCCATAGGATATATAATATCAAAGGGAAAGGCCCTGAGACTATAGAGGGAGAGGGGAAAGCCCAGTTACCCTAGTGTCCCAGCCAAACTCAGGATGCTGCTGGCTTACCTGGGTGACCATTTACAAGATCAACAGAATCACCCAACTAAGCTCAGCCCAGACTGTAAAATTATGAATAAATTAAATAGTCATGGTTTTAAGCACTACATTTTGGGATGGTTTTTAACAGCAAAAGGTTACTGTCAGTATAATAATGAAGGAGAAGAGCCAGGGACCAAGACCCAGTGACTCTATACTCCAGATAGCACGTGGAGAGTGAAGATAAATGCTTGTGACTACAGTAAGCTTGGTTCAAATCCTCACTTTTTAGCTCTGTGGCCTTAGATGAGTAATTTATTCTTTCCAGTCCTTAATCTTCTTCTTTATAAACTGAGAAAAATATTTCTTACCTCACAGCATAATTAGAAAATGAAATCGTGAAGTTTTTTGGCACATATTAAGAACCCACCAAACATTAGTTCCATTCCATGCCCTCCCTATGGTTCCTTTGCCAGCTGAGGGGATAAAAAGTTATCTTAATTGCTTTAACTCATTGGAGGAGTCCTGCTACCTTCTAAAAGCAGTTCTGTCATAGGTCAAATTGGCACTATATATGTATTTGATAAACAGTCACTGTATTTATATGAAGAAAAGGTAAACTACCAAAATACACGTGACAAAAAAATTTTTTAATGAGGCAGGTTTGGGGGCCACTGATGGAACCTAAGGCCCAGGCTGTCTTACACCTGATCCAAAAAGTTGTTTTGCTCTGTCTTATACCACAATGGTTCATTAGAATACCCTGGGTCACTGAGTAACTTGAGGTTACATTCAGCATATTTTATTGCAGACGGTATAAAGACATATACTATATTTGAGTTAGATTTTTATATAATAGCATTACTATCTCAATCATGAAATACACTTAAACAAGGATTACATATTTCAAGGGAGTATTAGATAAAGTTTGGTGATTTTTGAGCCCTTGCCTTAGTATTGGGAAGTAATTTAGGGTCTTGAAAAGGAAGAAGTCCCAAATTGTGTCTCTAAATTATGTGATCAAACACAGTTTCCAAGCCACACATCTCGTTTCCAAGCTCCCTGAGAGGACCCTTCCACATCCCTGAAGCAATTAAGGAGAAAAATAAACCTGCCTTGGCCTCAGTTTCCAATTTGTAAAATGAGAAAGCCAGACTAGATTTCTCAGGCTAGAAGGTTCTCCAAGGTCATTTCCAAGAGTGTAGCAGACGTCTCACCTCATATTGTCTGTATTAGCTCTTCCTGGACAGTGAGATTAAAAACATAGGTTGTTCTCCAGCAAAACTTTAATTGCAGAGCTTTAATTAAAAAAAACTTAAAATAATTTTTTAGGTTATGCTTTTTAATTTTATTTCTAATTATGTTCTTATTGTTTCCATTTTATTTAAAAAGAAAAATGAAAGACCCAAGTGGCCAAATGGCTGCACACATTTCCTCCCCATACAACTGCCCTAGCAACTTAACTGAAAACAATTTTCTAAAATCTATTTTTAATGAGAAACTTTGATCCCTGAAATTTGTCTTGTACATTTTCTTTTTCCTTCAGACTTCTTATAGGACTCTGGAGTTTCCGTACCTCAGTGCCAAGAGCACAGCAAAGGAATTTGGCCCAATTTAGTAATTACCTTGTCGTGGTCTAGCTCAAAGTTGTTTTGCTCTTAATGGCTAAGGAGAGACATTTGAATACTTTGATTCTAGTAATAAAATTTCCAGTAGGGAGGGTAGGTAAATGTCCACGTAAAGTTTAGCTTGTTGTAATGACCATATCCATATCCCAAGCCTTTGCTAAGTAAATTTTTAGCATAGAGTCCACATAATGGTGAGTCAATATGGAAGAAGGCAAGAGAAAATAGGAGAGCCAAAGAAAGTCTGGAAGTGTCCTTCCCTCTCCAAGTTAGGCATTTATAGTAGTCATTTCTTTTTGTTTCTTCTCACGGCAAGAGGGAATGTTCTCCCCAGTAGTCTCCCCATGTGCTTCCAGGATGCTGACTCACCCCCACTGTATTAGTCAGGTCGCGCTAGAGAAAGAGAACCAATAAGATATGTATAAAAGATATAGGTGTGTGTATGTGTGTGTGTGTGGCTGAGGGCAGAAGACTGGTGTTCCAGCAGAAGCAGGTAGGCAGGCAGGAAAAATGGGTGAATTCTTGTTTCCTTCACCTTTTGTTCTGTTCAGGTCCTCAAGAGATTAATGCCCACTCCTGTTGGAGAGGACCACCTATTTTACTGAGCCTACTGATTCAAATACTAATTCCATTTGGAAACACTTCTATAGACATTCTCAGAAATAATGTTTGGCCGAATATCTGGGCACCCCATCGTATATCAAGTTGACACATAAAATGAACCATCACATCAAAGTTTCACAGTAAAGCATGTATTTTAGACCACAGTCGAACTATTTGGGGTGAAGGAGCTTCTCCCTCATCCACTGTGTATTGACATTTGTGCAAAATATTAAAGACATACAAAATTATGAGCCTCAATTTTTTATTACTAGATTCAATTATCCTGTCAAATTATAATAAAAATTTCTAGCATTCTCAATTTCCATACTTATTTTTGTCACAGACAGTAACAAAAATATGTGGACAGGCACGGATCACAGATCACACTTTGAGTATTCTGACTTAGGTAAATAGTACCCTCTGGTTACTATTGATTATTTCAGGGGTCTTTTTATGACCTAAGCTGGTCCTATACACCTGCATATTGAGAGCTTAGTTGGAAATGCTGGCACAATGATCTTCCTTTTTTTCCTGCCATCTTGGAACATAAGAGGTAAGGCCTAATGATGAGAAAGAAGAACCAAGGGATGGCAAGTAAGAAGCTGGATCTTTTCCTGTACTGGGCAGAAATACATGCTCTTTAATGTATCTTTAATATATTAAAAACTGCATAAATCAGATTTGGATTTCTATTATCTGTAGGAGAAAGTCCTATGTGACACAGTGATTAACTTGTATGTTTCCCTATGGACAAATGCTCACGAGCTTCTCTTTGCCAGTTATCTTTCCAATTCACAGACCTAAACATATTATTCTTCTGGGTAAGAAGATTTTGGCTTCCCCCCTCACCCTTAGTAAAAAGTTTGAGCTTCTTAAACTATTCAGAGTTTTTACAGTTGGGGCTTCCTCTGCTTTTCAGTGTAATTGTTTTGCTAATCTCATCCTTAGTGTGACCATATATGTACTTTCATAGGTATTTCAGGGTTATTTATGCTTTCTCTGCCTGGGTTGCTCCTCCTTCCCACACACATCTTAGACTTACTAAGAATAGAATCTTGAGAAGTTAAGATGTTCTTGACTCTTAATGTGAAGCATTATGCACAGACATTACTCCTGCTGATTCAAGGGCTAATTTTGAGAATGTTGGCAGAAGGGCAGATTGATGCACCCAGATACTTGATAACAAATGCATTTAGATCCCAAAGCTCTCATTTCATGGGGATCTTAGTATGTTTATATTACAAAAAATCTCAGAAAGAGTCAAGCTTAGACAGTGCAATTTTGCAAAAATGCATACACAAGAAATAAAAACATAAAGTCCCCACAAAAACACGTATAAGATTATTCATAGCAACATTATTCATAATAGTCAAAAGTCACTCAAAATAGTCAAATACTCACTCAAATATTCAACAACTAATAAATGCATAAACAAAATGTGGTATATCCATACAATGGAATTTTATTTGGCCATAAAAAATGATGTTTGATGCAGGCTACAATGCAGATGAACCTTGAAAACATGCCAAGCGAAAGAAGTCGGGCACAAAGGGTGACATACTGTATCACTCTATTTTTATCAAATATGTAGAATAGACAAATCTATAAGGATAGAAAGTAGAATAGTGGTAACATATGGCTGAATGGAACGCAATATTCAAGGGTAAAGGCTCAGTAGGATAGAGTTTCTTTTTGGAGTGATGAAATGTTCCAAAATTGATTGTGGTGATGGATGCACAACATGGTGAAAAACCAAAAGCCATTGAATTTTGCATTTTTAATGGGTAAATTGTATAGTAAGTAAATTATGTCTCAGTAGTGGTTTTTATTATTATTATTTTTTCCCTTTTTTAAATTAAATGATAGCTGTGTACATTAATGCAATCATGGGGTACAGTGTGGTGTTTTCATATACAATTTGAAATATTTTCATCAAACTGGTTAACATAGCCTTTGTATCATTTTCTTAGTTATTGTGTCAAGACATTTATATTCTACTCTTAGAAAGATTCACTTGTACCCTTGTAAGATAAACCATAGAATTGATCCCTCCAGTCACCTGTGTTTTTTAAAATTTATATCACCTGTATTCATAATTGCCAAAATTAGAAGCAACCAAGATGTCCTTCAGTAGATAAAGTCAATTTGTGTATCCAGACAGAGGAATATTATTCACCATGAAAAAGAAATGAGCTACTGGCTTGGCGCTCGTGGCTCTGGCGGCTAAGGCACCACCCACATACACCTGAGCTGGCAGGTTCAAATCCAGCCTGGGCCAGTCAAACAACAATGATGGCTGTAACCAAAAAAGGAATGAGCTACCAAATCATGAAAAAAGATGGAGGAAACTTACATGCATATTACTATCTAAAAGAAGCCAATCTGAGAAGGCTATACACTATATGGTTTCAACTATGTGACGTTCTGTAATTATTTTTTTTCCTTTTATTAAGTCTCATACATATAGATCATGAATATGTTTATGCTTTTGTGGGGTACAATGTGTTGGTTTTTAAAAAAATACAATTTGGAATGGTTACATCAAACTTATTAATATAGCTTTTACCTTATTTACTTAATTATTGTGTTAAGACATTTATGTTCTGTACTTGGTAGATTTGACTTGTACCCTTACAATATGCTCCATAGGTGTGATCCTACCATTTACCCTCCCTCTATCAAACCACTCCCCTTTGATCCCCCTCTACTTTTCTCCTTCATCCTAGGCTATAGTTGTGATCTATCTTTCATAAGAAAATGTGAGTAATTATAAATTGGTTTCATAAAAGTATTGAGTACATTGGATACTTTTTCTTCCATTCTTGAGATACTTTACTAAGAAGAATGTTTTCCAGCTCCATCCATGTAAACATAAAAGAGGTAAAGTCTCCATCTTTTTTAAGGCTGCATTGTATTCCATGGTATACATATACCACAATTTATTAATCCATTCATGGGTTGATGGGCACTTGGGCTTCTTCCATGACTTGGCAATTATGAATTGAGCTGCAATGAACAATCTGGTACAAATATCTTTGTTGCCAAATGATTTTTGGTCTTTTGGATATATACCTAGTAGAGGAATTGCAGGATCAAATGGCAGGTCTACATTTAGATCCCTGAGTGTTCTCCAAACTTCTTTCCAAAAGGAACATATTAGCTTGCATTCCCACTAGCAGTGGAGAAGTGTTCCCTTTTCTCCACATCCATGCCCAAATCTGTAATTTTGGGATTTTGTTATGTGGGCTACTCTTATTGGAGTTAGATGATATCTCAAGGTGGTTTTGATTTTCACTTCTCTGATGATTAAAGATGATCATTTTTTCATGTGTCTGTAGACCATGCACACCTGTCTTCTTCAGAGAAGCTTTTGTTCAAGTCTCTTGCCCACAATGAAATGGGACCACTTGTTCTTTTCTTATTAATAAGTTTGAGTTTTCTGTGGATTCTGGTTATCAAACCATTTTCAGAAACATAACCTGCAAATATCCTCTCCCATTCTGAGGGCTGTCTACTTGCTTTATTTACTGTGTTCTTGGCAGTGCAGAAGCTTTTTAGTTTGATCAGATCCCAGTAATGTATTTTTCTTATGGCTTCAATTGCCTGGGGGATCCTTCTCATAAAGTGTTTCCCAGGCCAATTTCTCCAAGTGTTTCCCCTACACTCTCTCCAAGAACCTTTATAGTTTCATGTCTTAAATTTAAATCTTTTATCCAGTGAGAGCCAATTTTTGTTAGAGGTGAAAGGTGTGGGGACAGTTTCCGTCTTCTAAAAGTTGCCAGCCAGTTCACTCAGCACCATTTGTTAAATAGGAAATCTTTTGTCCAATTTATATTTTTGATTGGCTTATCAAGGATCAAATGATGATAAGTGTATGAGTTCATCTCTTGGTTCTCAATTCTGTTCCATACATCTACCTCTCTATTTTTAGGCTAGTACCATGCTGTTTTGATCACTATAGATTTATAGTATAGTCCTGAAGTCTGGTAGCATAATTCCTCCTAATTTGTTTTTATTTCTGAGTAATGTCTTGACTATTCCAGGTTTTTTCTGTTTCCATATAAAATGAAGTGCTAACTTGTCCAGATCTGTAAAGTATGACAGAGGCGCTTTAATAGGGATTGCATTAAAATTGTATATTGCTTTAGTATGAACATTCTAACAATGTTGATTCTTCCCAGGCATGAGCATGGTATGTTTTTCCATTTGTTAACATCTTCAGCTTTTTTTTTTTTCTCAGAGTTTCATAATTCTCTTTATAGAGATCTTTCACATCCTTTGTAAGGTACAGTCCTAGATATTTCATCTTCTTTGGTACTACTATAAAAGGAATAGAGTCCTTGGCTGTTTCTTCAGCTTGACTCTTGTTGATATATATAAATGCTACTGATTTGTGAGTATTGATTTTGTATCCTGAAATGCTGCTGTATTCCTTGATCACTTCTAAGAATTTTGTAGTTGAGTCCCTATGGTTTTCCAAGTATAGGATCATATCCTCAGTGAAGAGTGAAATTGATCTTCTCTGACCCTAGTTGGATACCCTTGATGGCCTTCTCTTGCCTGATTGCAATGGCTAAGACTTCCATTACAATGTTAAAAAGCAGTGAAGACAGTGGGCGACCTTGCCTGGTTCCTGATCTGAGTGGAAATGTTGTCAGTTTTACTTCATTAACTATAATATTGGCTGTGGGTTTTCTGTAGATGGTCTCTGTCAGTTTAAGAAATGTTCCTTCTATACCTATTTTCTTAAGCGTTTTGATCATGAAAGGATGCTGGATGTTATCAAAACCTTTTTCTGCATTAATTGAGAGAATCATATGGTCTTTGTTTTTTATTTTATTAATATGATGTATTATATTTATAGATTTATGTATATCAAACAAGCCTTGAGACCCTGGGATAAAACCCACTAGGTCATGGTGTATAATTTTTTTGATGTTTTGCTGGATTCCATTTGCCAGGATCTTATTGAATATTTTTGCATCAATATTCATTAGAGATATTAGTCTATACTTTTCTTTCCTTGTTGGGTCTTTTCCTGGTTTGGGGATCAGGGTAATGTTGGCTTCATGGAATGTATTGAGACGTATTCCCTCTTTTTCTATGTTTTGGAAAAGGTTGAGTAATATAGATGCTAGCTTCTCTTTGAAGGTTTGGTAGAATTCTGATGTGAAGCCATCTGGTCCTGGACTTTTCTTTTTGGGGAGATTTTGTATAGTTGATACTATTTCAGAACTTGATATAGGCCTGATCAACATTTCTACTTCTTTCTGGCTAAGTTCAGGAAGGTTGTGTGCTTTTAAGTATTGGTCTATTTCCTTCAGATTTTCATATTTATGAGAATAGAGTTTTTTTGTAATATTCATTAAGGAATTTTTTGATTTCTAAGGAGTGTGTTATTTCATCTTTGTCATTTACAATTGATGAAATTAGGGATTTTACTCTTTTATTTCTGGTTAGGTTAGGCAAAGGTTTATCTATTTTACTGATCTTTTCAAAAAACCAACTTTTTGATTTATTGATCTGTTGTACAATCCTTTTGCTTTCAATTTCATTTAATTCTGCTCTAATTTTGGTTATTTCTTTTCTTCAGCTGGGTTTGGGTTTGGAATGTTCTTCTTATTCCAGTTGCTTGAGATGCCCATTAAGTTGTTGACTTCCTTTCTTTCCATTCTTTTGAGGAAGTCTTGCAACACTATAAATTTCCCTCTTAGGACTGTCTTTGCAATATCCCACAAGTACTGATAATTCATGTCTTCATTATCATTTTGTCCTAAAAATTTGGTAATTTCCTTCTTGAATCTTGTCTATGACCCAGCTATCATTCAGCATAAGGTTATTTAGTTTCCATGTCTTTGTGTGAGTATGCAGATTCCTGTTGTTACTGAGTTCAACTTTTATTTCTTGATGGTCTGAGAAGATACAAGGAATAATTTCTTTTATTTTTTCTTTTCTTTCTTTCTTTCTTTCTTTTTTTTTTTTTTAGAGTCAGAGTCTAAAACTTATTTGCTTAGTTTCTTATTGGAGGATCTATCCAACACTGCCAAAGGGGTGTTAAAATCTCTAACTATTATGATGCTAGAGGAAATCAAGTTGCTTATGTCTGTTAGAGTCTCTCTTATAAATTGAGGTGCATTCTGGTTGGGTGCATAAATGTTAATAATTGAAATCTCATCATGTTGAGTGTTTCCCTTATCAAATATGAAGTAACCATCCTTATCTTTCCTTACTTTTGTTGGTTTAAAGCCTATTGTATCTGTGAATAAAATTGCAACACCTGTTTTTTTCTAATTTCCATTTGCCTGAATTATAGATGACCATCCCTTCATCCTGAGTCTTTATTTATCCTTTAAGGTAAGATGAGATTCTTATATTTAGCAGATATCTGGCTTGAGTTTTTGTATCCAGTCAGCCAACCTGGGCCTCTTTAGAGGACAATTTAGGCCATTCACATTAATTGAGAGTAATGATAAGCCTGGTAGTATTTTGGGTGTTGAGTTTTTCAAATGTCCAGTGGATATTTTTAATTCTTTTGCCACTGTGGAAGAATTTGATCAAAAGTTTCTGAGTGAGTTTACTTTGGTGGTAGAGCATTGTGCTGGTCATTGTGGAGGATGGGTCTGAGAATATCCTGGAGAGCTGGTTTAGTTATGGCAAATTTCTTCATCATATGAATGTAATTAAAGTATTTAATTTCTCCATCATAAATGAAACTCATTTTAGCTGGATACAGGATCCTGGGTTGAAAATTGTTTTGTTTTAGGAGGTTAAAGATCAATGACCATCCTCTTCTGGCTTGAAAAGTCTCTCTGCAGAGAGATGTGTAGTCATTCTAATATTATTTCCTTTGTAGGTTGTGATTTTCTTATGTCTGGCTGCTTGCAGAATTTTCTCCTTCATATTAACTTTGGTGAAGTTAATTGCAATGTGTCTGGGAGATGCTTTGTTTGGGTTGAGTCATGATAGGGTTCTGAAACTGTCTGCTATCTGAATTTCAGAATCTCTTGCCATGTTTGGGAAGTTCTCCTCAATTATCTCTTGGTGTAAGGAATCTGGACCTTTAGAAACAACCTTGTCACCTTCAGGATTTCCGATAAGGCAAATGTTTGCTTTCTTGCAATTGTCCCACAGCTCTTTGAGAAAATGATTTATTTTTGCTCTCTGCTTCTCTTCCTCTTTGAGCTTTTGGGATCCTTCAAAAGGTTTGTCTTCAATATCAGAAATCCTTTCTTCTGCCTGCTCCATTCTGTTCCTGAGGGATTCTACTGTATTTCTCATATCTTGGAGGGCTGAAAATTCTTTTCTCAATGTGTCAAAATCTTTGATGATTTTGTCTTTGAATTCATTGAGTTCTTGAGACAACTTTTGAATTATTTGTAAAATTTCTAGTTCCAACTTTATTTCCATTTTGTTAATCTTATTTGCCATCCAAATTCTAAACTTGATTTCTGACATCTCAGCCATTTGCTTGTGAATGGGATCTTCTGGTGTGTATGCCTTGTCTTTCCTTGGGGGAGTTGATCTACTCTGATTACTCATGTTGCCAGAATTTTTCCACTGATTCTGCCCCATGATTATTCTTCACCTTTTGGCTAGATGAGCAGGTAAGGTGAAATTCGACTGGGGGATCCTAGAGTAGTGATTAACCTGCCAGAGAGCTGTGACTGGTGATTGCAGCTTTCCCCCTACAGCTTTGCAAAGGACCCATACAGCACTATAGCCTGTGATTCTGGGGACCTGCTTGGTGTGGTGGGGCTAGGTGACTCTGTCTTGTATTCAGCTGGTCTCTGTCCAATCTTAGTGAATCAGTGACACTGGGTTTGAGTCTCAGCTGTGGGGAAATACAAGCAACTAAGACACTCGGTTCCCCATAGGCAACAACAGGAAGAGGAAAATCAGACCTTCCACTACAACACAACCCACCTTGGAGGGTCCTTGGGTAATTGGCCCAGGTCAAGAGTTCCAAACCAATTGTCCCAGTCAGCACCAACTCTCAAGTGGGAGAGTGCAATAGGTCTCCAGCAACTAGATGGCAGGGGTCTACTGGCAGCTCAGGTGTGGCTCACTCTGATGCTCTGTGGAGTCAGAAAGGCCTGCCCAGCAAATGAGTTAGTTGTGGGGAGATTGATGCCTCCTTCCCCTCCATCACACCCAGTCATTGGTAACCCCAAGGGGCTGTGACCCAGTTTCCTCCAATGAGCAAATGTGTAAGGGGTTTGCTCCTGCCAGAGTCACAGGGAGATCAGTGTCTCCTCAGCCAGGCTGCCACTCTCTGCCACCAGTCGGCAAGGGGAGCTGAAGCCTGACTACCTCAGGTGCTCAATGGAAGCTGGGGTATGTCACTCAGTTCCAGCCCTGCCCTGGGATGATACTGCTGCCATTTATATTTTTGTGGAATTTACGTTTCTGTCTGGCTGTTTTCCACCACTGTCCAGGCTTGTTTTGAGTTCACAGAAGTTGTGAATAAGCCCTACCCTGTGCTGCTGCCACCTTGTGGAGCTGGCATCTCTGTCACTGGCACTCTTTGTTGGGGTGGGCGTGATGAGAGCTCACAAAGGGTTCTAGTTCCTGTCCCATCCTGGGCTGCTGCTGCTGCCACATGCCCTCTTGTCCCAGCTGTGCTTCACTGGGGACCGGGTGCGTCTTGGGCTCACAAAAGCAGCGGTTCTGACTTAGCTCTCCCCTGGGAGTACGCTGCCTCTGTGTATGCATATTCTAGTCTCAGTTCCCTTTGAGCCCTGCTGGGGCAGGAATCCCGGCAGGCATACTCTTTGCTTACAGGGCCTGTGTTTCTGTCCCAGATTTGCTCTACACATGGTTGTCCCTGGAGTAGAGGCTCAGCTCCCTCTGGTTGCTAAGAGAGATGTGAAGTGTTTCTCCAAAATACAACCAGGGATGTGAGCCTTATTGTTTCTGCCAGTGCCACCACCCCTGTTGCTGATTCAGTACAGACTTGTAGCAGCCCATGCCTTGCCTGTATCTCTTTACACTTGTGCTGCTGATTCAGTGTAGACTTGTAGCAGCCCATACCTTGCCTGTATCTCTTGGGAAGTTGCTCAAGAGTCTGGACTCTGCAGGCGACAGACTTTCAGACCTTTGGGTGGGAGTGGATGGGAGTGCTGAGAGTTCAGAATTGTGGATAGAGTATATGTTCAGTTTTATGTCTGGTGGGAGAATGCCAAGGCACACAGGTGGTTTCTGTTTGGGGAAGGAGTTCCAGCTTTTATCAGATCTCTCCTGTGGGATTAAACAGGAGGAGATCTGAACTCTGCTCACTTGTTTGTCGAAAGTACATTGTGAGCTGTCCTCATGGGAGAGGGGACTCCTGTCCGCTTGGTGATGGGTTTTGTACCTATTACTTGTTTCCTTGGGGTCCCAGCTTGCCTCAGCAGGGGTGATGTGTACTCTTCAATCTTCTGTCTTGGGTTAGCTCCATATCATCAGCTTACTTGATAAGCTTCTGTCCATTAACTCTCCTTCTGGATGGGAGCCTCTGTGGAAAGCTGGCTCCAGTCATCCATCTTGCCTCTTACGGTTCTGCAGGCTTCAGTAGAGGCAGGGTGCTGGGGGCATCTGGAGAGGGCATCTGGCAGCAGAAGGTGAAGAGGAACAGGTGTGTGCAGAGACCACAGGGAAAGAGGAAGCAACAGGCGATGTGGGCAGTGCTGGGCTTTGTTAAACAATCCAACTTCACCTATGTGACATTCTGGAAAAGGCAATACTATGCATATAGGAAAAATGCCAGTGACTAACAGGGGATTGTGGGGAGGGAGGAATGAATAGGCAGAACACAGAGGAATTTTAAGGCAGTGACACTATTTTGGGTGACACTATAATGGTATGTATATGTCAGGTTACATTTGTCAAATCCCACAGAATGTACAACACCAAGAGTACAACTCTTAATGTAAAGTATGGACTTTGGGTGACAGTGTGGCAATGTAGGGTCATTACATCTAACACAAGGCACTGCTTGGGCTTGGGTTTGGATAGTTGGGGTGGCTGTGTGTGGGGAGAGTATGTGGGAAATCTGTAGTTTCCACTTTTGTAGTGAGCCTAAAATTGATTCAAAGAATAATGTTTATTAAAAGGAAGAATAGCTTTTCTGCGCTTCTCAGGGAAGGTCCACATGGTGTTGTTCTGGATTCTCATTATAATCTAAAGGGAAATTTTCACAATATCTGGAGCCCTTGATGTCCTACAAATGAAGGAGAAGGATGTCTTCAAATTTCTTGCAGCAGGAACCCACTTAGGTGGTACCAACCTTGACTTCCAAATGCAACAGTAATCTACAAAAGGAAAAGTGATGCATCTCCATCATAAATCTGAAGAGAACCTGGGAGAAGCTTCTGTTGGCAGCTTGTACCTTTGTTACTATTGAAAACCCTGCTGATATCAGTGTCATACCTTCCAGAAATACTGGCCTGCGAGCTGTGCTGAAGTTTACTGCTGCCACTGGAACCACTCCTGTTGCTGGCCACTTTACTCCTGGAACCTTCACTAACCAGATCCAGGAAGCCTTCTGGGAGCCATGACTTGTAGTGGTTACTGATCCCAGGGTAGACCACCAACCTCTCACAGATGTATCTTATGTTAACTTGCCTACCATTGCTCTGTGTAACACAGATTCTCTCTGTGTTATGTGGACATCTCCATCCATGCAATAACAAGGGAGCTCCCTCAGTAGGTCTGACATGGTGGATGCTGGCCCAGGAAGTTCTCTGCATGCGTGACACCACTTCTAGTGAATACCCATAGGAGGTCATGCCTGATCTCTACTTCTACCAAGATCCTGAAGAGATTGAAAAGGAAGAGCAGGCTGCTGCTGAGAAAGCTATGACCAAGGAGAGATTTCAGGGTGTATGGATTACTCCAGCTCCTGAGTTTACTGTTGCTCAGTCTGAGTTGCAGACTGGTCAGAAGGCTGCAGGTGCCCCCTGTGCCTATTCAGCAGGTCTCCACTGAAGATTGTAGTGCCCAGCCTGCCATGGAAGACTGGTCTACAGCTCCCACTTCTCAGGCCTCTTCTCATTGCAGAGGCGATGTCTTATTTTGTTAACATTTCTACAGTACTAGGATGCTGCACAGTAGAATTCATGGCACGTTAGTTGTGTGAATGTATGAAGGACATTCCACTGCCACTGTTTTAATGCAGCTTTAAAGGATTTTGTCTTATAATCTGTTGCTCTTCAGGGTTTTGGGGATCCTGAAAACAGCAGTCTCCAAGGGGGTGATCCCAGGGACAGTGGTCAGAATCTGAGTGAGTGAGCATGGAGCAAATTTCCTAGAAACTGAGGACATATGGAAGTCCTAAACTAATAACTAATCTATACTGAGTCTCTTAAAAAAATAGCATGTAACTCTAATAGAGCTTTTGGAAAACATTCTTCCATGGAGATAATGTAACCAAGTGCAGTGTGAAATTTGGGACCAGACTTCTCTGAGATAAGGTAGATCAGGTGGGAGAAGTCATAGGGTGGTGGTGAGACCACACTCTCCCAGAAGCCACCTCAGCCCCCTCCCAATGGCTGCCTGAAGTGCTCTGCTGAGAGTTCTTACAAGACTGAGTGGTTAGATATAGGTACAATGTATGAAATGTATTCCTGGGAGAGATGACATTTTAAGCTTTTATTATTAATTTTCTTTTACTGGGAGTCATATGTAATATAGTTGTTGAAGGCAGGTTTTAAGAAGGGGATGGAAAAAACTATAAAGATATTGGTGCTAAGAATGAAAAAGAAAAATTAGCTAAGAGGTAATAGGGTATCTAAAAAAGCTTTTTTAAACTTCCTTAATTTACCAGAGTTTAACAGACAAAGAGAATATTCTTAGCCACACAACAGTTTTAATTTTAGGACTCGGGCATGCTTTTTAGAAATCACTTATTAATATTGTTTAAAATAGAAGCAGTGAGAGTATAGGAGATTATTAGTCAGGGCTCTGCCACTCACTGACTGTGAGATCTACATAAGTCACATACCCTCTCTGAACTATGGTTTTATTCATTGATAAAATAAGCACAAATATACTTGCCCTGCTTACCTCACAGGGTGGTTGTGAAAATCTACAGAGATTGCTGGAAGTAATTTTTTTTATAAATTAGCCAAACAAATTTATTTTTCCTCATAGGTGCTAGTGTAGAAAGGATGAGTGCTATGAAGCTCTGCCACTCAGTGTCAATGGAGTTTATTCTTGGTGGTACCAAAAAGATGTTGTACCTTTAGTTTCTTGTTCTTTGAAACCATAAAGGAGCTTCTATTAACTTCAAAAAAGGAATCACACCAGCATTTGGGGACAGGCTTCTTATTGAAGCTTCTTATAGGTTTTAACTTTAGGCACACATACACTTGTAAGGATATGTTGTCAAGGAATGCCATTTTAAAAGAGAAAAGCTCTTCTTGGACTATCTTATCAAAGAATCATTAATTCATATCAGAAAACTGGGGAGGGCAGACATTCAGGGATACTTTGGGAAGGAGCGTGATGTGTCTGAACAGTTATAACCCATAGTGTCTGATTTGTTCCAGAGATCTCTTGGCTGTTACACAGGCTGGGGTGGGGAAACTGCTGCTCTATATTTGTGTAGCTCTTGAACTGTGCAGGACTCACTGTGAAAACTGCATTACGAGGGCAAGGGTGGGGCCCACAACTTACAGATTTTGTGTTTCTTAGTTTCCAGAAGTAAATATTTATTAATGAAAACTTGATGGAGAATGCATATCAGAGAGAGGGGGAAGTGGCAGAGCGGAAAGGAGATCCTGCCAGGCTGGAGGCTGTCTCACTCCTTCTAAGGAGATCAAGTCACAGCGTTGGCCCATGGGCATCAAAAAAGGGCTACATAGTTTAAGACAAATGTGAGAAGTTAGGAGACAGTTCACAGGACAGCTGCTATGATGAGAAAGAGTTTAGAAAAGAAGTTGTTGGAAAGAGGTAGAGGGAAGGTATTGGGATTATTAGGACAAGGAACTCCTGAATAAAGTGTGACAGGTAGTTGGTCTTTGGACATTTGCAGGGGTGATTATATAAAGCAGATTTTTTTAGGCTTTTTTTGGGGGGAGTGGGTGGGTTCCAAGGCATTCTTTGAAAAATATCACATTAACTGGGCCCATAGTATAATCAGATGACATTGCTTAAGACTAGATTCTAACTTCAAGCTATGACACTTCTAGGTCCCACCCTGCCACCAAGGCATGAGGGAGACAATAGCTTAGCACTCGGTGACCTATGCCTGGCTTGGGGGCATCACATACTTATTAGAAAATTGCAGTAGAGGGCTGGAACTGTGGTAGAGGGCTGGGACTGTATTTCAGGTAGGGTTAGAAAAAGTGTGGACAATATAATGAATGAAAGATTGAAATGAAAGGAGGAAATAATTGATTCTTATGTTTGAAAATAGTGGATTGATTTGTCAAAGAATGGTGTGTGGGTACCTGTATGTGTACAGACAGATAGAGCATGTCCCAAAAGTCTTGGTACAGTTTAAGCTTCACTAACTTCAGAAAAATAAGTGTTACGAATTTACCTGTAAGATCACTTGAAGTTTTAATTATATACTTTTATTTTATTTTATTTTTATTTTGTTGAGACAGTCTCCCTTTCACCCTTAGTAGAATTCTCTGGTGTCACAGCTCACAGCAACCTCAAACTCTTGGTCTCAAGCAATCCTTTTGCCTCAGCCTCCTGAGTAGCTGGGACTACAGGCACATCAAGCTAATTTTTCTATTTTTCATAGAGATGGGGGTCTCGTTCTTTCTTAGGCTGTTCTCAAACTCCCAAGTTCAAGTGATCCACCCACCTTGGCCTCCCAGAGTGCTGAGATTACAGGCATGAGCCACCATACCTGGCCTCATATACATTTATTTTATACTTATTTTAGCTTTGTGGATGTTGAATTATGAATTGTTAGTTTTAATTATTTGAATCAGTCCCTCTGAAAACAGTAAAGACTAACTTTTAAATGAAAAGTTTGATATTCCATTTTCATAAAGCTAAGAAAGTATAAAAGAATTTTTTTTTCACATAAGGAAGCATTTATTTGAAGTTTCACATGAAGTCATACAAACAAAATGTATATAAACACAAATCCACATTGAGTCATAGCAGGTAGCAAAGGACGAAGTAAAAACAAAGAAAACTAATTGGCAGCTATATACAGTTGGACACATTTGTGTCTTATACACTAGAAAGTCTTTTACAAAATAGTCATCTTAGATCAGCAGAAGACCAATCTTCGCTGTTGTCCTGCAGGATGAGTTACGTTAGCATTTCTTCCTGTTTCTCTAATGTCCTCCTTCAGTATGGCTGGTAATAGTTTTGGTGATTGCCACCCCCTGGAGATGCCTTGCCCTAAGTGCTCTGTTGGCCACTGTAGTCTGTATATCCCTGTCCATATCCATAGCTCCCATAGTTATACCCAGTATAATCATATCCACCATAGTCACTATAGTTTTGATCACCACCATAGGCACTATTGTAATTTCCATATCCTTGATCATAATAGTTATTAAATCCTTGGTTCCAGTTTTGGCCCTGACCTCGGCCTCTACCCCTAGTACCACTTCGTCCACTGGATGCAGCACTTCTTCCTCCTTTCTGTTGTTGCTGTTGCTCCCTATAGACTTCTCTGGGCTGTGCAACTTTGATTTCACACTTCCCAGAACCCATGTGATGGTATCTGCTTTCTAACAATTTCTTTACTGGCTCTTCATCTGTATATGTGATAAAACAAAGTCCTCGCCTTTCATTTGTTTTTGTATCCATGGGAAGTTCAATATTTTCAATCTCTCCAAAGGTGCCAAAATATTCTTTAATCTGTTCTTCAGAAGTATCTGGGCTCAATCCTCCCACAAAAACCTTTTTAGGGGGCTCTTCCCCTTTTAAAGCTCTGGCTCTTTGGGGGTCTATCAATTTGCTATCCAGTTTGTGTTCTTTCAGTTCCAAAACCTTATGAACACTAGCAGCATCTTTGAAAAGCACAAATCCAAATCCTCTTGATCTTCCAGTGACTGGATCTGTTTTAATTGTGCAGTCTACAACTTCCCCAAATCCAGACAAATATTCAGTCAGATCTTTCTTGCTTGTATCCCAGCTCAAGCCTCCAATAAACATCTTACCGTCATCCTGCTGATTCTTGCTCGCGTTGATCTTGGAGCCCTCTGCAAATTCCTCTATCTTGCTGTACTCGTTCGTGTCCTCCATGGTGGCCGAGCTGTCGGCAGGGGGTTGTTGGCGCGTAGTCCGGTGGCGGCAGCAGCGGCGGAGCGTCGTATGGAGCTGGATTTAAAATGGTGGCGGAAGAGATCAGTATAAAAGAATTTTAAGTTTTATATTTGAGTTAGTGTAAGGAAAAAACATGCTGTAGAGAACATGGATATGTGTGATCTTGAGAGTATAAATGTCTGGGATAAGCAGAAATTCTAGGCAGTATTTCAGGCTTTCGAGGCCCAAGTCGAGGGTTCTGCTCAGTAACAGGGGACTCAGGTAACATCTGGATGACTAAAGAAACAAACTGAAAATTTCACTGAGGTGAATATATGATGTGAAGAAAGGGTGAAGTCAGAAAATAGGGTAGCAGAGGAGGTCAGACAGCTCCAGAGGGCCCATGAAGGGCAGAGGAATCTGCTGAGCTGTAGGGGGTTAGGGGCTGTGGCCCCGCCATGGTCCATTCTCCATCCTCAGAAATCCTCTGTGACTCTTGAGGTCTGTGGTGCGGGCCTGGGACTATATATAGGAAAGGCCAGGCACCCTCAGCTCTCAGCTGCTTCAGTGAGCTCAGCTATTCAGACATGGAGATCCTCAGCTGTTTTCTATATGGTCCCCCAATTCACCTTTCTGGGTTTTTTTGGCGTTAATCTTTTTGTACCTAATGCACCCAGTTATGGATTCATTTTTACAACGGCCTGGGACAGCAGAATGATAAAGGACACCCAGGAGAGATTCTTTGTTGTCTTTCCCATTCCTATTCCCACATTTCTAAATGAGTTGGTTTAGAGATCTGTAGAATATCACTCTTCTAGGGAAGAGGTTGAGCAGGGCCGGGAGGGGCTCAGAAGGTCTAAGGTTCCTCCACTTCAGGCTCAAAGGCTGGCTGTCTGGCTGTGGTGGAGGCTTCCAGGATAAACCCCCACGCAGTGATTTTGTGGCCCCGGATTGGCATATTTAGAAAGTGTGGGTTCTCTGAAGGAGAATAGGCTCTCCTGACACTTGACTTTTAGTCACATTCTTATATTGGTGTCACTTGACCAAGTGGCACTGTTGGACTGATCAGGAGAGCAATGTCGAGAGCCTTCAAGCTCTGTCCCCACAATAAAGGGTCCTCTGAGAGTGCAGATGTGACTGTTGGCTTCTGCTTCTGTATCCTCCCAGGGTACAGTGGGGATTTCACAGACAAAATCCTCCAGTTTTTCAAAGAAGGAAACTTTGGAACTCTAGTAGAACCTCCATAACCAACCCCCTTCCTACATTGCCACCTCCTTAAGTTGACCTAATTTTCATAAACTCATAGACCAGACATGCACCATAATATGTATGTGTCAGTACAGTAGGCCTAGTTCTGTAATTATCTGGTACTTTCTAATAGTAAACATAACAAATAGAGTTTACATCATTTTTTTTTCAAGTCCACTTTCCCATGCTGCTCACATCTATTTCAAACCTTCTGTACTTTGCTTAAACTTAGGCCATCTCCACTTGCTTAGCAGATGTGCTGGACTCACCCTTCACAGAGGAAGAAGAAGCCATTAGATGGAAATTTGTCAGGAGGAAACCTTTGAAAAAACTATATCTATTTCTCCTCTTCTTCTTTCTTCTTGATGTATAGAAGGAGATTTCCTTCTAAGGTTTCTGGCCTTAAAGGAATTACATTTCCTGAATTGTCTTTATTGAGAGATAGCTAAAACCTAGATTTTTTTTTTTTTTTTGAGACAAGAGTCTTCCTCTATTGCCTGGGCTAGGGTGCATTGGTGTCATCGTAGCTCACTGCAATCTCAAACTCCTGGGCTCAAGCTATTCCCCTGCCTCAGCCTCCTAATTAGTTTGGAATACAAGTGGGTGCTACCATGCCTGCTCATACAACCTGGTCTTGATGGCCTGATCCACCCTTGCCAACTGTCCTTACTGTCCTCTCCCCTCATGAGGTATTTGACATTTTTAATTTTAATTAATGAATCAATCAATTTATTTATTTTGAGATAGTTTCACTATGTCATCCTTGGTAGAGTGCCATGGCGTTAAAGCTCACAGCAACCTCAAGTTCTTGGGCTCAAGCAATCCTCTTGCCTCAGCCTTCTATGTAGTTGGGACTACAGGCACTTGCCACAATATCCAGTTATTTTTAGAGACAGAGTCTGGCTCTTGTTCAGGCTGGTCTCGAACTCCTAAGCTCAGGAAATCCATTGGACTCAGCCTCCTAGATTATAGGTATGAGTCATCACGTCCAGCCTGACATTTTTTATTTTTCAAAGCTGTTTTCAAATTTTATTACAAAATTGTTTAAGTATACACAAAAGCAGATAGAAAAGTATAACTCTCTTTTTATCCAACACCTACCTTTCATAATTACCATGCATGATGTATTCCGTCTTTGACACTCTGCTGAAGTGTAAAAGGCTGTTTAAACATCTTTCATGTATTTCTCAGAAGATATGTCATGTGCCCTATGTCAGTGCTCTCAGATTCCTTTGATACTTATCACATGAAGATCGTACTTACCCACAACACAAGTACACAGCACTGGTGACTGAACCACGTTGAGATTTACTGGCTCGGGCAATCACCTCTGCTCTGCTTTACAGTAATCCCTGAGAAATCATTTGAATTCCTGCCCCCATGCAAACTATAATCTTTACAGAACAAATTCAGTGCATAAACTTGTGGTTGCTTAATCACACAGTAAGTATAACTTAAAAAAATACAGAAGTAGAAAACTTTACATGTTGATAAAAATTGAGATTGCTAATAAATGTTTTCAAATATTTAGAAGAAAAAATTTTTTTCTATCATATACTTAAAGTGAGCTATTGTGTTTCTAGTTAAATAAAGTAGATCAAATAATGTACTTGTTTATCTCCTCTCCTCCCCCCAATGCCATTAAAAATAAAGGAGTTTATGAAAAAAGGCTCAATATCATTACATGTTAGGAAAATACAAATCAAAACCACTATGAAATAATACCACTTTATACCCACTAGAATGGGTAGAATCAAAAAGTCAGATAAGTGTTTGGGAGAATGAAGAGAAACTGGAAGCCTCATACAGTACTGGGGGAATGTAAAATGCTTTGAAAACAGTCTGGCAGTTCCTTAAATGTTAAACAGGGTTAGCATATAACCCACCTATTCCTCTCCTGGTATATACCCAGGATAAATGAAGACATATGTGCACACAGAAACTTGAACAAATATTCACGTAGAATTATTCATGACAGTCAAAAGGTGGAAACAACCCAGGTGTCCATCAACTAATGAACTGATAGACAAAACGTGGTATATCCATAGATTGGACTATTATTCATCCATAACATGAACAAAGGAATGAAGTATTAACACATGCTACAGCATGGATGAACCTTGAAATCATGATGCTAAGTGAAAAAAGCCACAAGCAAATGACCACATGTGATTCCATTCTTATGAAATGCTCACAATAAGGAAATCTATAGTGACAAAAGTAGATTAATGGTTGCTTAGGGGTGAAAGAATGAGGGGTGAAAATTGTGATGGCTAAAGGGTATGAGATTTCTTTTTGAAGTCATGAAAATATTACAAAATGGACTTTGGTGATGGATGTGGAACTCTGTGGTGTACTAAAGATGGTTGAATTATATACATTAAATTGGTGAAATGTGCAGTATGTGAACTACATTTCATTAAAATTATTTAAAAAGTAAAATATTTAAAAAAGAATAAGTGCTTCTGAATGATAGCAACAGGAGTGGGTACAGCAGAAGAGTCAAAAGGTGGAAGAGGGAGATCCAGGTAACTGACTTAGCCAAGCAGATAAAGCACCTGCAACCCAGTGGAAAGAGGATCTCAGGTTCTTGCCTGGGACAGAACCTGAGACCATAGTGTTGAAATTGGCATCATCACACAACTGGGGTCTGGGTGTGGCATGGCAACTGTGGGAATCAAAACCAAAAATCTCAAACATTATGTAAACTCAAGACAGCATAGTCAATGGTCCATTTTAAAAATGTATTAATCTGAAAGTAATTGAACTTGTAGAAAAGTTGCATGGATGGTAAACAATAGTTTACCCTCCATCCAAATTTACTTAATGTTAACATTTTGGTTCATTTGTGATCTCTCACAAATTTGTGATCTCTCACAAATTTGTGATCTCTCTCTTCTCTGTATCTCTCCCTCCCTCTTTTCCTTTCCCTTTTCTCTTTTCTCTTTTTCTCTCTCTCTCTCTCTCACACACACATGCACAGAAAATACATATGCATTCCTGAATATTTGTAAATACATGCCATACATCTTGTACTTTCTCCTTGAATATTTTATTATATACTTCTTAATACAAGAATATTCTCTTAGATACCCAGTCAGCCCTATAAATTTGTCAATGTAAATTTAGCATTGCCATTTTGCATTAGTGTAAAACTTTTAACTAATCTTTTATCCATATTTTACTGTTGTTAATTTATCCAGTATTAACCTTTGTGATTTTTTTTTAAAAATATGTGTTACAGGAGTCTAGACTTATGTATTGTATTTAGTTGTTATTTGTCCTTAGTTTCCTCTAATCTGGGGCAGTTTCTCAGACTTGCCTTTTTTTCAGTGTGGCCATTTATTTATTTATTTTAGACAGAATCTTGCTTTGTCACGCTGGCTAGAATACAGTAGCATCATTGCAGCTCACAGCAACTTCAAATTCTAGGGCTTAACCGATCCTCTTGCTCAGCCTCCATAGTAGCTGGGACTATAGGCTTGCCTCTTGGTTGCCTAGCTAATTTTTCTAAAAGCTAAGTTGTATTTTTTTAGTATAGATGTGATCTCACTGTTGTTCAGGCTAGTCTCAAACTCCTGAGCTCAAGCAATCTGTCCACCTTGGCTTTCCAGAGTGCTAGGATTACAGGTGTGTGCCACCATGCCTGTCCCATTTTTATTTTTATTTATTTATTATTTTTTATTTATTCAACTTTAAAAAAAAAATTAAACCATAGCAGTGTACATTAGTACTATATGGGGTACAGTATACTGTTTCTGTATACAATTTGAAATACTTTCATCCAACTGGTTAACATAGCCTTCATGTCTTTTTCTTAGTTATTGTGTTAAGACATT